>NC_135306.1:199216306-199525056 GCF_048772815.1 Callospermophilus lateralis | reverse complement strand
TTTCCCCCAACTGACCTCATCACGAAGAACTTACTAAAATACAGCCCCTAGGGAAGATGTACCGGTGGAATAATTCTGATGCAATTTTAACTCTTAGATACACTGTATTTAATCTTGTTGATTTACGCTTCCCAAACAGAGCTCAGTCACCTCAGGGGACCAACAATGACTCATTATTCAGGTTAGTTACAAATGTCATTATTTGGTGATAATTTTAAGTCTGAATAGCAATGCAACTTGAAAGGTTAAGTTCCAAGCTACAGAGAGATGATAAGTAAAGCCTGCCTGTCACTTTGTACAAAGAAGAAAAGGGTAGAACTGATCTAATAGGAATCAGATCTGGTTGAAGAAGCATTTCAACATAGTACCCTGAGTCAGCGATGTGAGATCTAACAGTAATCAACATGCCCAACATGGACATCTCCCAAGGACAGTAGGACCTTGAGGCAGGTCCCTGGAGTCCTGCATTCAGCAAAGGATCAGTGTAAATCTGCAATGGCTTGAAGTTCATGTGGGCCCATCCAAAGGTAAGAATTTACTCCTAGACCTCAGATATCATATTAGAAAAATCCTCCATAATTAGGCCAAGGTTTGGGGTAGGCAGATAGCAGAGGCTAAGTTGGAATTTTCTGTAGTAAGAGTCAAAGTCCAGCTCCTACTTAGGACCAGTGTTTGATCCAGAGAGTTCAAGGGAAATTCAAGAATACATACTGTGAAACCCTCTTCCAACTTGATCTTAAAACTGATGTGAGGCAGAGAACAGTCTGTTCAGAAAGGTCAGAAGAATCACATTCTAAATCAGATAACCAGAGCTCAATACTAATCAGCTCTGATATAGAGATGTGATTTCAAGGACTCTTCAACTTTTAAAAATGTAACCATCATTCCAAATTTCAACTTTGTAGATGTTGAAAATAAAAAACTATCTACTTCTGTTAAAAAAGGAAGGACCAGAAGTTTCCTTCACGTGGGAAACTCTATGCATTAAAAAATAATTGTAGGGCTGGGGTTGTGGCTCAGTGGTAGAGCGCTTGTCAAGCATGTGTGAGGCACTAGGTTCAATTCTCAGCACTTCATATAAATAAATGAAATAAAGGTCCATTGCAACTAAAAGATAATAATAATGATGATGATTATAGGACTGGGTGGTGGCTCAGTGGTAGAGCACTTGCCTGGCAGGTATGAGGCACTGGGTTTGATCCTCAGCACCACATAAAAATAAACAAATAAATATAAAGGTAAAAAAATAATTGTAATGTTATGTGATTTTTCAAAAGGCATTATTGCCCGTGTTCTCCTAGTACATCTTTGTTTTATGGCAGCACTTAACTGAATTCAACTTTATTACCGTATCTCTCATTCAAGTCGGAGTCTTCTGATTTTCCACATTTCTCCCTCTTTTCCCAAAAACAAGGGCTATGCTTTGTGTAGAGTAGGGCCTTCATAAAGCTTTGTCAAAGGTATATATTAAAATAAATGTCATTGATTGCGTATGTGGTGAGAAAGGAAGAAAAAGGCACACACAAAAAAAGATATTACAAATTGGGGTGACTTCATAGTGATTCAGGGGCTGTTGGTGACACACCCCATTTGTGGTGACAGTTTGTCCATAAAGGACAATTGTAATTAAAGGATTTTCTCTCCCTCAGACATGTATTATTCAGCCTTATACCTGGTGTGTTGCTTAGTGAGACAGTTTATTTTAGTGATCAAAAGACTTGGCTAGAGAGAAAAAATTGGAGAAAAGAGCAAGTTGGATGTCGTAACAATATGAGGGAGACCATGAGAGTAGAGGAAGGGGAGGCAGAGGGGAGGAAAGACAGGGACAAGACTGTGTTGTGTGCACGTGTAAATGTGTCACATTTAATCCACTATTATGTATGACTGTAATGCACTGCTTTAGAAATTAATTTTAAAAAGAAACGGACTTGATTTCAGACTGACTTAGAAATTAACTCCTTCTCTGTCTTTAAACACTAAAATTTCATCCGAAAAAAAATATGAATAATGGAAGTACCTGTTTTGTAGAACTGAAGAGCCACCTTAAGGGAGATTGTGCCTGTAAATGATTGGCACACTGTACCAATGCTAGTGAGGGCACATTAAAATGACCATTATTATTGCTGTAGGAGTGTGGTAACTTTTTTGAACATCTGAATGTTTCACGTGATACACTCAGAGTTCACTTGTAGAAGTCTCCTGTTGAACCATGTGAAATCCCCTGTGTGTTGCCATTGTTGGCCTTTGGAAAAAAAGAAACTTCTGATGATTTAACATATTAACAGTAAAGGGATCCAGCTTTGGCTCTTGTTTTTTTTTTTTTTTTTTTTTTTTTTTTTTTTTTTTTTTTCTGGATGCCTTTGCCCAAAAATGTTCACAGGAGTTTCTTCCAAAAAGTACCCAGGAGAGTCACTTTACACACGTATAAACAGTTACTCAAGAATGACTTGTGGGGCTGGGGTTGTGATTCAGTGGTAGAGCACTCGCCTAGCATGTGTGAAGCACTGGATTCAATCCTCAACACCAGATAAAAAAATAAATAAACAGAATAAAAGGACTGTGTTCATCTACAACTAAAAAATAATTTTTTTTTTAAAGAATGACTTGTAAGGAAAAATATTTTTTGTTTGAATGCATCTGATATTGGAGTCTGTTCTTTGACTAGGTAGCAACAGATCCTCCCTGGTTCTGCTACAACCAGTGTGAACATCTCCAGAAATCACAGGTACCTATGCTCCAGGCAGAGTCTCTGCCTGTGAATTGTGAGTATAACACTGTTCTTCTTTCTCTGTTTATCCCACAATCAGAATCCCCAAATTAAGATTGTATTCGGCTCTTCAGGTAAGCCAAACAGTTATACCACATGGGTCCATCAGGCCATGCAGATGCATGTTTCTCATGAGCCATCTTTTAACAGTCACAACTAGCTTACGAATTAGATGAAAGAGTCGCCACGCTTCACCCGACTTAAAGAGGAAATCTAGAGGAATTCTGAAGTATGAGGTAATGTAGGAAAATAATTATTTTTAACTCTCAGGACAGATAAGGAAGGATTTTTCAATCTGTGGGACTTGGGGCGGGGAATGGAGAGGAAAGATGAGGAAATGGCAAATGTGTGGATCATCAGGTGAAGTGACCTCCTCTAACAAGAAGGTTTGCCTGTCGTTGCCAGGGCCCCTTCAGCAAGTGCTCTGACACGGGACAGCTGAGAAAACTAGGAAACAAGGGACGCCTTGACACTCGTGCCTTCCTCCCTTAGGTAGGTCCCACACACTACCCATGGAAGGGATAAATAAAACAGCAGGAATAGAATTCTTCTTTCGCCCGTTCTCACCTGACCCCAAGGTGCAGATGGTGATTTTTGTGGCTTTCTTAGCGATGTACCTGACCAGCCTGGGTGGAAATGCCACAATTGCTCTCACTGTCCAGATGAAGCACTCCCTCCACACCCCCATGTACTTCTTCCTGGCTAACCTGGCTCTCCTGGAAATCCTCTACACGTCTTCCATTGCCCCCCTGGCGTTGGCCAACCTTCTTTCAATGGGCAAAACCCCCGTTTCCGTCGTTGGCTGTGGCACACAGATGTTTTTCTTTGTCTTCTTGGGAGGAGCTGATTGTGTCCTACTTGCGGTCATGGCATATGATCGGTTTATAGCAATCTGCTACCCCCTGAGATACACCCTCATCATGAGCTGGTCCTTGTGTGTGGAGCTGATGGTGGGGTCCCTGGTGCTGGGATTCCTGCTGTCACTGCCACTAACCATCTTAATCTTCCATCTCCCATTCTGCCACAAAAATGAGATCTACCACTTCTACTGTGACATGCCCGCAGTCATGCGCCTGGCTTGTGCCGACACGCGTGTTCACCAGACGGCCCTGTACGCCATCAGCTTCATGGTCCTAAGCATCCCACTCTCCCTGATCTCCGTCTCCTACGTCTTCATCGTGGCAGCTATTCTACGGATCAGGTCCACAGCAGGGCGCCACCGAGCCTTCTCCACCTGCTCCTCTCACATCGTCGTGGTCCTCCTGCAGTACGGCTGCACCAGCTTTATCTATTTGTCCCCCAGTTCCAGTTACTCTCCTGAGATGGGCCGGGTGGTGTCTGTGGTCTATACTTTTATCACCCCCATTTTAAACCCGTTGATCTACAGTATGAGGAACAAGGAACTGAAAGATGCCCTAAAGAAGACACTGAGAAAGTTCTAGGTAGAACTTTCCTTCTTAAGCAAACCCTATGATTCACTTAAAATAGAGATACTTTTGAGAGTGAAATGGGATGTTATCAATAATTATGCTGGAATGACGTGTGTACGCCAGCAATGTCCTCTTAAGACTTATGACCTGTTATGCTGGGACTTTCAGGAAAAAAAAAAAACTAATACCACTGTCTTATTGAAAACAAAGCCAACATGATGTCCAAGATGTCCAACATGATGTCCAACATTTGTTTGAAAGCTAGTGCATACCTGGCACTTTGTAGGCTAATCTCAACATAATCCAGAGTAAGTATTATGGTTTGAATATGAGGTGTCCCCCCAACATTTCTACTAATGCAGGGTTATTCAGAGGTGAAATGACTAGATTAGGAGAGTGGTAACCTAATCAGCTCATCCTAGTTTGAATGTATTGGGTGGTAACTGTAGGCAAGTGGGTGTGGCTGGAGGAGTTGGGGAGTGTGATCTAGAAGGGTGCATCTTCCTTGTGGCTCCTTCTCCTCTTTTTTCTGCTTCCTGAATCTCATGCAGTGAGCACCTTTCCTGCAGTGAGCCCTTCTTCCATGAATCCTGCCTCCCCATAGGCCCAGAGCAATGGAGCCCACTGTCTGTGGACTGAACCTCTGAAACCATGAGCCCCCAATCAACTTTCGCTCCCCTAAGTTGTTCTTAGAGTCATTTTGGTCATAGAGATAGAAAGCTAACTAAAACAAGCATCATCATTGTTTTTGAGAAAAGAAAACTGATGTGGCTAACGAAAGCTATTTCAAGGGTAAGAACAAGAGCATTTGGCAATCTCAAGGCTGAGCCTTCCCTGTGTCATCCTGTTCTCCTTGCTCTGGCTTGTCCACCTGTGGGAGTGCACCGACCCTCAGGCAAGTCTCTCTATTGCTCTGGGCTCCAGCTCCCTTGTATCTGAAGCGGAGGCTGAACTAGAAGATTCCAAGGGTTCCTTTCAAGGTCATAGGTGGCAAAGAAGAGTTTTTAGCCCATTTTGAAATTAGGTTGTTTGATTTTTTTTTTTTTTTTTTTTTTGGTGCTCATCTTTTTGAATTCCTTATACATTCTAGATGTCGAGCCATTGTCAGAAGTACCATTTGCAAATATTTTCTCCCATTCAGTAGGTTGTCGGAATCCTGTTGATTATTTCCTTTGCTGTGCAAAAGCTTCTTGGCATGATGTAATCCCATTTGTCTGTTTTTATTTTTGTTGCCTATACTTTTGGAGTTCTGTCTAAACAATCATTGCCAACACCAACGTCTTGAAGTGTTCCCACCTCCTTTCTTGTAGAAATCTGGCAGAGTTTCTGGTTTAAGGTTCAGGTCTTTGATCCATTTTGGGTTGATTTTTGTGTATGGTGAGAAAAAGGGGAGTCTAGTTTCATTCATCTGCATATGTCTATCTAACATTACCAGCACCATATATTGAAGAGACTGCCCCTAAACAGACACCTCTCAAAAGAAGATATAAAAATGGCCAATAATCACACGAAAAAAATACTCAACTTCACTAATCATTAGAGATAGTCAAGTGAGATATCATGTCATCCCAGTGGATCACAAGTTCAAGACCAACCTCAAGTTAGCAAGACCCTGTGTCAAAACAAAAAATAAGAAGGTCTGGAGATGTAGATCAGTGTACCCTGGGTTTATTCCCCAGAGAGAGAGAGAGAGAGAGAGAGAGAGAGAGAGAGAGAATAAATAATAAAATAAATGCTGGCCAGGACGCAAATAAAAGTGAACTTTTACACACCACTAGTAGGAAAGTAAAATAGTACAGCATTATTAAAAATTATGGAGATTTCTCAAAACACTGAGAATAGAACTATCACATGACAGAAATTTCACTACTAGATACATAACCAAAGGAATTGAAATCTTTATACCAAAAAGACACTTGCACCTCCATCTTTATTGCAGCACTATTCACAATAGCCAAAATATGGAATCCACTGGGATGCCCTTTAACAGGTGAATGGTATAATTTACACAATGGAATACTACTCAGCCATAAATATGAACGAAATCCTGTCATCTACAGTAATGTGTATGCAACTGGGAAACGTGATGTTGAGTGAAACAAGCCAGAGGCTGAAAGAGAAATGCCACATACCATCATTCATCTAAGGAAACCAAAAAGTCAACCTGGTAGAAGTGTGGAATGAAACAGTGGTCACTAGAGATGGGGAAGAGTGAGGGGGGACAGAAGGAAATTAAGAAGGACTTAAGCACTGGAAAGGCTGCTGGGGAAGAGGGGTACGGGTTTGAGAGTAGAAGAGTAGTGAGGTTGGACATGATTAACCCTCACTATCCTCAATATATATGTATAGAAACACCACAGTGAATCCCACCGATTTGTACAATTAATACATGATAACTGTATCATTTCAACAGAGCTTTAGAGTTAGCAACAGGAAGGGGAACTATTCTTTACACATTTTGTTTCAATAACCAAAATACAAACTCATGACAGTGTTCATAGCTTTTAAAGAGTGCTGCAGTCATAAAAAGATGATAACAAAGGAAAATGTCATTTAATAAGTGAAGATATAGGGAAAGATGAAAGTTGGTATCATTCAATTGCATAGTTGTCAAGAATCTCTTCTTCCGCTTCTTGGATAGTCACCCAGACTCCTCTTGGACTTGCAAGGGGAGAGGTAATTAACTCATAAGATGTCCATTCCTTGTAAGCTCATTCAAGTTGTTAAAGTACTCTGCTTTACCTTGAGCCAAAATCTACCTACAAACAACTTTCTTCCACTGGTCCTATTTACCCTCCAGAATTCTCTTCTACGGAAAATCTTTTCAAATGTATTAGAACAGATTTTGTATTTTCTACAAGTCTTCATCCTCTTCTCCAGAGCAAGTACTCCAAGTCATATTTGAGCCCTCTTTACTATTGTAGTCGACTTCTAGATTCTCTAGTTTCATACTCTTCTATAAGTTTTCACCAGGAAATAGCCATAATGCACAGAACATTTTGTTCTGGGGAAACGTCACTGTTCATGATCTTAAAGTTAATTTTTGTTAATTCATTTTGATCACTTTAGACTCATAAATTTGGCCTCAACTGAAATTCCATACAGTGTTTTAAAATAACTTTCTGTTCTGCCTGACCATAATTTGCTTTTTAGTAGCGTAAATTTAGGACTTGTTATTTAACATTGATAAATTGGATCTTCTATGGTTTGGGTGAAGTAATGCAAATTGCCAAAGTTATCTTTATGATGGATTTTATTCACCCTAGCTCTTTAAAAATAGCAAAATGGTATTTTATTTCCTTTGTCCAAATCATGGAGGAAAAAAATTGTAGAGTGGGACAAGATGAAGATACAGTACCTGGTTGTCCACCTCTTTGGGAATCCTTCAGTTAGACAGACATCTGCTCAATGCCACCTGTGATAGATTGTTGTAACTATGGCCCCCCAAACAGATGTTTCTTTCTCTTCCTCTTTCCCTGCTCCTCCCTAATCTCAGGGAAAACAGAATTACCATTTTCCCCATCCCAGGCAGAGTTCTCTGTCCTTAAGTGCACACCCACAACAGGAATAAAAGTAATTCAGATTTGGGAATGGCACCAGAAGATCTCAGAAATTACTACCTCCCCAATTTACAACTCTGGACAGAGAACCAGGGAGTGTAGTCTTTGAATCACCTCTTTAAAAACCCGTGTGTCCCCTAATGACAGAATCAGGCTCTGGGACAGGAGTACCCTGTGTTTCTCCTTTGCTAGCAAAGCAATAAACTTCTTTTTCCTTTTTGTAAAAAAAAAAAAAAAAATCTTTTCATTAAAAATAACAATTTTAGGGGCTTGGGTTGTGGCTCAGTGGCAGAGCACTTGCCTCACACATAAAAATAAAGAAACAAAAAATAAATAAACATTTTAGTACTAATTTTTAATGTGTTATTTGAGTCTAGTATCTATAAATGCTTTGTTCCCTAAGAAATATAGACAGTGGAAAATACAAAGAGGAACAATAAACTATTTGAGAGGATTGCGTCTTATATATCTTATAGCACATTAATATCATTATCACATATTAAAGGAAGATCATGTATGCTGCTACCTTTGTAATCAAAAGCTCAGTCCTTGTCCTCAACACCAATCTAATAATGAAGATGAGGTTAAAAAAGGTAAAAAGAAGGTTTATTACTTTGCTAGCAAAGAAGAAACACAAGGAACTTCTGTCCCAAAGGCTGTGATTCTGCCCATCTGTAGGAACAGGGGGCTTTTATAGAGCTCATCAGAGAAATTGAGATTAGGGAGGAGAGAACAAGAAGGAGAAGATCAGAGAGGAGATCAGGAAGAAGTTGTTTAGGGAAAAGATCAGGGAGGATAAATTAGGGAAAAGAAGATCAAGGAGAAGTTCAGGGAAAACAAGATTGGGAAAAAGAAAAAAAAACATATAAGATTCAAAGCCACAAAGTATACAGTGAAAGCATCAAGTGAATCCCTGTTACACCTTTAACCCAAATTTAGCAGGATTTTTAAAACTTCAGTCACTCAGAAAGTTTTGAGAATTTGTAATTCATGGTTGCTTTGGAGCTACTGTCATATATATGCCACACTCCATTCCACTAATTCTAGAAAACTAGGTCGACACACACGCTATGCTGTCACCGCCAAGAAAAACGTCTGAAACAGACATCCTCTCCTTCCTGGTACTGAAGTATTTGGAGGGAGAAGAGAGGAAACAGAAATTCTACTAAGCAGGATGGGGAAGGAATAATGGTAAAGAGATGAGTCAAAAGATAAGAATAAATTTGGTAAAGAGATGGATATAGGGTGATAGAGGAAAGCAGATGTTTGGGGAATATCTGAGATGTAACTGCTATGGTTTACATGCTATGGTTTACACCCCCTCAGGGAGTGTCTTTGGGGGAAATGATTAAATCATGAGGATTCTCAGGAATGGATTAAAGCTATGTAAAAAAAAAAACTGGAGGGAACTAGCTTGAATCCTTGCCCTCCCATCCCTTCTACAATGTGAGACATCATCTTGGAAGGGAAGACCAGCTCTTGCCAGACACCAGTCTGCTGGTGTCTTGGTCATGAACTTTCCAGACTACAGTACAGTACAAAAAAAATTTCTACTTTTATAAATACCCAGTCTCAGATATTTTGTTATAGCAGTGGAAATGGATGAGGCATAACAAAATGAAAGGAGTTATGGGTTATTCCAAGAGTCAGCTTGGATTTTATTGGACCCTACAGCATCTGATTCATCTCCCATTGCTTCTCTGGATGGGACAATATGGGACTGAGATCCAGGAGAAATGATTTGTAGGAACTATAATGCTGGGAAAGTCATTTTTATTCTTTACGGTTGCTAGGTCTGTTTTGTATATTGATCTGTTTTCTTTTGCTATTAAAAATACCTGAGTCTAGGTACTTTATAAAGAAAAGAGGTTTATTTAACTCATGATAGGCTCAAGATAGGGTAACCCCATCTATTTGGCTACCTATGCAGCTCCTCCTTGCTGCATCACAACATGGCAGGTGGCATCATTGAGGGAGTGCATGGAAGATGGGCAGAATACACAGCAAGGCAAGAAGCCAAAGACCAAGAAGGGACCAGTCTTGCTGTTTTATAATAGCCCAGTCTTGGGGATCCCATAGGAACTGCATTAATCTCTTCCAAAGGTGATGCCCTCATGTCCTAATCACTCTGAGCAAGGGTCCATGCCCCATAGGATCACTCCACGTGACCACACTGGGGACCAACCTTCTGACCCAAGAACCTCTGGGAACACACTCAAACCCTATCCAAATCATAACAAGGTACCCCAGACTGAGTGGCTTAAACAACAAAATTTATTTTCCACTGTCCTGGAGGCTGTAAGTCCAAGTTCAAGGTGCTGGCAGGGTTGGTTCCTCCTGATGTCTCTGTCCTTCACTTGTCCTTCAGCTGTGTTCCCCCTCTGTCTTCAGCGGCCTTTCGGCTGTACTTCTGTGCCCTACTCTCCTCTTTTTCTAAGACAGGTCTTATTGGATGAGGGCTCACCCTAATGATCTCACGTAATCTTTATTACCTCTTTACAGGCTCTATCTCAAAAAACACCTTCTCAGATAGTGAGGGTTAGGACCTCAGCATATGCATTGGGGGCCACTGCTCAGCCCATAACAAAGCCTCAGTCTCAGTAACTAGGCAACGAGAGGGTTGTGTTTGCTAATACTTAAGCTTATCTCCCAGCACTGACATTGATTTATTAACTTAACTCCCACTTTTTTATTTACTTTTGTCCAGGTGTTGGCCAGTTCTAAGGAGGCTTCTATGGTGTCACCAACTCTGATGCAATAGCTCCTCAGCTCCTTCTTAATCAGCAAGCAAAACACAAAACAGAACAACTTGAGTATGAACAAAAGGGGCAGCAGTAACCCTTCCCTTCTCATAAGTAATGGCTTAGGCACCTGACTTGGAAAGACCCTCCCTCCCAAAGTGGGTCCATTCTGAGGAGACAATAGAAAGATGGCCAGGGTGTGTGTGTGTGTGTGTGTGTGTGTGTGTGTGTGTGAGAGAGAGAGAGAGAGAGAGGATCTGAGGGGAACTGATTCCAGGACCCCCTGCAGACACCAAAATCCACAGATCTCAAGTCCCTTATAGAAAATGGTATAGTATTTGCACAGAACTTATATCCACCCTCCTAAGTACTTTAAACCATCTCTAGAGGACTTATAATGCCTAATACAATATTAATGCTATGTAAATAGTTCATATTGTAATGTTTTGTGGAAAACTACAAGAAAAAAAGGTCTGTACATACATAATCTTTTTCCAAATACATTTGATCTGTGGATGGTTAAATCCACAAATGCAGATCCCATGGATATGGAGGGCTGACTGTATTCTGCATGTATTTGACTGGGTTGCTGTGATTTTCTGATCTGTAATTTTCCAGACCATTAGACCAACAGCCTAATTTAGGGTCTGATATTCAACAGTCTTTGTCATTTGAGGTCATCATGCAATTTATGCAGGCTGTGGAAAACCTGGTGCATACATAAATTTCTCAATCACAACTGTTCCAAAATATGTGAATCTTTGCATATTCGTGGACCCAAAATCTGATTTTAAATCTCTCAAATTTCCAACTACCAAGCAATGTAGGATGACATTTATTTTCTACCAATTGTGCATATTCCCTTGAGACATAAGTTAGAAGAGTAAACCGAGAGAGAGGTGGCATAAGTGTGAGACATCCATTTATTGCTGAAATTCTGGCAGATAAAGTGTGGCTCTGGAGCCCAAAACCACATCAAAGAATCCTTGATTCCCCAGACTCTTTCAGGTCAACGTAGGGATTCCTCTGGGTGAACAGTTCAATTCTGTTCTTGTAGGAGCCATTCCCAAAGAGCAGTCTAAATAGATCTGCTTCTCCATCCCTTTCAAGGATTTGGTGAGTACCTACTTACCTGCATTAAATTATTTCTGTTTAAAATAAGAATGGAAAAAAAAACCTAATCAATACATCACCATTCTTTCCTATGACAGGTATTTTTAAAGGAAATATTTTTATTGAACTCTTTGGCTCAACAATTTTTTTATTTTATTATAAATAAAACTTTTTCTTAAAAGGCTTTTTTGATCACTATCCTCATTCCAAGACAAGAGTTCACACTGTCTCCTATGTTCCTTTGTACCTTCTGCATCTCTCCAAGATAGCTTCTGAAACACTTTAAGTATTCTTTAAGTTTCAAGTACTCTGTGACCTCCTTGGAGAGAGAAACTATTTGTTAATATGTTGCCTAGAGATTTCAAAAATATTCCATTAATTCATTTAATCATCAATTCATAGTTATCCTTGCAGGGACAGCTCATTGTTTGCTGCCACCATGAAGCCTGCCTAACTCTGATAACATCCCTTTCAAGAGAGAGTCTCCCATTGTGGCTTAATTTTAGGGAAACATTTCGTGCCCATGTGGTTTTTTTTTTTTTTAATTAATTTTTATTGTAGGTTGTTCAAAACATTACATAGTTCTTAATATATCATATTTCACACTTTGATTCAAGTGGGATATGCGCTCCCATTTTTACCCCATATACAGATTGCAGAATCACTTCAGTTGCACAACCATTGATTTACATATTGCCATTCTGGTGTCTGTTGTATTCTGCTGCCTTTCCTATCCTCTACTATCCCCCCTCCCGTGCCCATGTGTTTTATCTCCCAAATCAGAGGCTGAGTTCATTGGTTGCAGGGACCGTGTACAATATGTGTTTGACTATCTCATGAAACTTGCCACAAGGAATAGTTGATGATCAAAACAACATTGTCTGAAGAAGGACAGGTAAATGAACCAGTGAGGAAAAAACAGGACACACCATCAAAACACAGAAACAAGCTTGGCACAGTGGTAAACACCAATAATCCCAGCCGCTCAGGAAGCTGAGGCAGGAGGATTGCAAGTTCAAAGCCAGCCTCAGCAAAAGCAAGGCACTAAGCAACTCAGTGAGGTCCTGTCTCTAAATAAAATACAAAATAGGGCTAGGGATGTGGCTCAGTGGTCAAGTGTCCCTGAGTTCAATCCCTAGTACCAAAAACAAACAAAAAAAAAAGTTTGAGACCAGCCTTGGCAACTTAGAGAGGCCCTAAGCTACTTAGCGAGGCCCCATCTCGAAATAAAAAATAAAGTGGGCTGGGAATGTAGCTCAGAGAGAAGAAGAGTGGGGGGAGGGAGGGGAAAAAAGGGAAAGGGAAGAAAAAAATAAAAGAAAGAAGGAGAGAGAGGAAAGGAATAGAAATAAATGTAGCCCAGGTTAAAGGCACTTTCTCTTTAGAGAAAGCAAGAAACATTATACTATTATAAAATAATAATACAAAGAATTCATTCTGCTCTAGTTATAATGATCCTACAAGTCTTGGTAACAACCATTGATAATTCCTTCTTTCGTTCACAGTTCAGTGGTTATGACTGGGTATCTGTGTTTGGTAACGTAGACCATACTGGGAATGCAGCAGGAATGAGACAGGGGAGATTCTTACCCTCCTGGACTTTACCATCTAGTGGGAGAAATGTAGTCAACAAATAAAAAATATAACTATGCACTGTGATAATGGCTGTGAAGTCAACAAATGTGATAACAGAAAGTAATTGAGTGAATAATGTGTGCTTTAGATAAGAATGATAGTATACCCTAGGTGTTTGATTTTCCACATTGTTTTTTTTTTTTTTTTTTGATTTTCCACATTGTTAAAATTACTGTAGGTACATCTGCCACAGCTGGTTAACCTGTATTGATATTAAGCTCAAAGTTGGAAAAAAGGAAGAAATAATAAAGATTAGAGCAGAAATAGAGAACAGAAAAAGAAAACAATGAAACTAAGAGTTGGTTTTGAACAAGTAAACAGAAATGATAAAGATTTAAATAGAGTAAGACAAAAAGAAGACTCAAAGAAATAATTATCCAAAATAAAAGAGCAAACATTATCACTAATGCCACAGATGTAAAAAGGATCATATGAGACTTCTATGAACAGTTATCTACCAATACACCAACCAACCTAGAAGAAATGGACAAGTTCCTGGAAACATATAACCTCCAAGACTGGATTGTGAACAAATAGGATACCTGAGCAGGTATGCCTGCCACCAGTGGAGAGATGAAATTCATAACCAAAAACCTCCCAGCAAACAAAAGCTCAGGATGATGGTTTCCCTGGTGAATACTATCGAAGATTTGAAGAAAATTAACAGCAATTCCTCTTCAATGTCTTCCAAAGAACTGAACAGAAAAGACACTCCAAACTCACTTTATTAAGCCAGCAATATCCTGACACCAATGCTTAGGCAAAGACACCACAGAGCACTGCAGGCCAATGTCCTGGAATGAAAACAGTGCAAAATCTTCATCAAAACACTAGTAAAACCAAATCAACATATGAAAAGGACAACTCTTCAAGACCAAGTGGGATTCATCTCCAGGATGCTAAGATGGCTAAATAAACAGATAGAATGGAAGGCAAAAAAAAAAAATGATCATCTCAATAGATGCAGGAATAACATTTGACAAACTTTATCATTTTCACAATTTGTCTTTTGTTGTTTTTTTAAAAATATACAGGACAGTACAGTGTATTTTGACATATTATACATACATGGAATATAACTTTCCATTCTTGTGGTTGTGCATGATGTGGAATTACTCTGCTTGTGTGTTCATATATGAACATAAGAAAGTTATGTCCAATTAATTCTACTGGCTTTCCCATTCCCTCCCCACTTACTTCCCTTCATCCCCCTTTGTCTAATCCATTGAGCTTCTAGCCACCCTCTCATTGTATGTTAGCATCCACATATTAGAGAGAACATTTGGCCTTTGGTTTTGAGGATTGGCTTATTTCACTTAGTATGATATTCTCCAGTTCTATCCTTTTACCGGAAAATGCTATAATTTCATTCTTCTTGTGACTGAGTAATATTCCATTGTGTATATGTACCACATTGTCTTTATCCATTCATCTGTTGAAGGGCACATAGGTTGGTTCCTAGCTTAGCTATTGCAAAATGAACTGCTATGAACACTGATGTGGCTGCATTGCTATAGCATGCTGATTTTAAATCCTTTGGGTATAAACCTAGGAGTGGGATGGCAGGGTCACATCGTGGTTCCATTCCAAGGTTTCTGAGAAATCTCCATACTGTGCTCCAAATTGGTCCTCTTCATAATAATAATAAATAAAATCCTCTCAACAAACTAAAAACAGGGTATGTCAATTAATAAAGTCCAATGTATCAGAAGAGAGAATTCAGAAAGAAACCAAAACATATCCAATCAGTTAATTTTTTTAAATGGCACCAAGAATACACAAAAGGGAAAAATTCACTTTTCAACAAATGGTGTTGAGAAAAGTGGGTATCCACATGCAAAACTATGAAATTGATAAAGATCTTATACCATATACAGAAATCAATTAAAAATTGTTTAAAGTCTTAAACATAAGCCCCCAAACTATTAGATGCCTAGAAGAAAACATAAAAGAAAACATTGGCCAGGGAAATTATTTCAAGGATATAATACCCAAAACATGGGCAACAACAACAAAAAAAAATAGATAAGTGGGACTACCTCAAACTAAAACTTCTTCACAGAAAAGCAAATAGTTAACAGAGTGAAAACACAACCTTTAGAATGGGAGAATGTTTTTGAAAATCATGTATCAGTTAAGAAATTAATTTCCAAACATACATGGAACTCCTACAGCTTAATAGCTGAACAAAAACAAACAAAACCAAAAAAAATGAAACAAAAATTTTAAAATGAGCTAAGAACCTCATTAGACATTTCTCCATAGAAGACATAGAAATAGCCAATAGATACATGAAAAGATGCTCAATGTCACTAATCATCTGGGAAATGCAAACCAAAAGCACAATGAGGCATCACTCACTGCATGTTCAGATGGTTATTATCAAAAATCAAAGACAACAGTGTTGTCAAAGAGATGGAGACAAGGACACCCTTATATATTGTTGATGGAAATGCACTGTAGTGCAGCCCCTGTTGAAAACAGTAAGAGGATTTCTCCCCCAAAAAAATTAAAAATAAAGCTACCATATGACCTAACGATCCTATTTCTTTGTATTTATTCAAAAGAATTGAAATCAGTTTCTGAAGAATCCTCACACTCCTTGCAGCACTGTTCACAACAGACAAAATGGGGAAATAACCTGAATGACCATCAAGGATGAATTCCTAAAGAAAATGAGGTTTATGCATATGATGGAATATCATTCGGCCATTAAGAAGAAGGAAATCCTTCAATAGCAACAACATGCATGAATTTGGGGGATATCATGCTAAGTAAAATAAGCCAGTCACAGAATGACAAATACTGCATGATTCCCTATAGGAGATACTCAAACAGGCAAACTCACAGAAGCAAAGAACAGAACCAGGATTGCCAAAACAGGAGAGGGAGGGAAATGCTAATCAATAAGTATACAGATTCATAATGCCAGAATGAATTATCTCCAGATGCCTGCTGTACAACATTTTGTCTATAGTTAATGATATTGTATTATACACCTAAAAGTCTGTTAAGATGTTAAATCTCATATTAAATGTCCTTATCAGAATAAAAATTTAAAAGTATTTAAAGAGAAGTAGTTGGCCAAAAAAAAAAAAAATTGTTAAGGAACAAACTAAAAATGTCATGTTTATACATAAAACAAAAATTATCTCTTGAACCATTACTCCAATACTTGAGAATTAGCATCTCCCCCCACCCCCCAGTGTTAGGGATTCAACCCAAGACCTTGCACATGCTAAGCAAGCACTCTACCACTGAGCCACATGTCTAACCCAAATTAGCACCATCTCTGTTTCTAATAATTGTATGAATTCTTCTCATTAGAGTTAATTTAATAGAAATCCAACTTTATTCTTGAGTCTCACAATTATGCCTGAAGGCCACACACTGTCATTTGAGAATTCCTCTATCATGCCCACATAGATGTCCCTAAAGGTCTTGACTTTGTGTAATAAGACCCAGGGTAATGAATTTGAAAAGTGCTTATTATTGTGCTTCAGCCTTGGTCTCTTGACAAATCTCTTGCTCCAATGTCAACATTCAAAACTCCAGCTCCCATTTCTGGTTAGTGTCCAAGTTTTGAATCTAATTATTTCTTTTGTTCCCTTAAAGAAAAAAAAATACCCCTGGCCTTTGATTATTCCTTTCACAAGCTTTACTCATTAAGATGAGTGGCAGCTGGATTGGCGCATGCCTGTAATCCCAGCAATTTGTGAGGCCAAAGCAGGAGGATTGCAAGTTTGGAGGCCAGACTCAGCAACTTCACAATACCCTGTCTCAAAATTTAAAAATATAGAAAGGACTGGGGATGTGGCTTAGTGGTGATATATATATGAATCAGACAAATGATGTACGTGTGGGTGACACACCCTTGAGCAGTGAAGGAATGACAATTCACAAGCGAACAATACTGTCCAACATTTTTGTCCAGAAAGCCTCTCCACTGTTTCTGGTCATTAAATTCAGAGACAAAGTTATGATGCTATTTATTTTAGGTAGCTTATGAAAGGTTTTTGCATGTGTATTCTTCTAAAAAGGAAAATGCTGAAATTAATTAGAACAAACTCCTACATTTCTCAATGTCAGAAAGATTATGAATGTAGATTTTGTTTTCCATCTTGACACTCAGAAAGATTCTTTCCTGTTTCACGTAGGGTTTGGTAAATGAAGACTCCTCTGTTATTGGAATGCAGCAGGGAGAAAATAACAATGATTTATCTCTATACTCTCATTCAACACTTCTGGCCACCAAATATGTAGGCATGTTTTTTTTTTTTCCACCAGTAATTTTCCTATTTTCAGTGGACACCAACTGAAGGTCCTACAATTTAATTCAACTGTGACACTATCTACCTGGAGATGGTATCAGATGCCTCTTCATCCCCCACTTCAGATGCCAATCACAAACTATGAAAAGTCAAAGGATCTCAGGGCCTCCTGCTCCTTCTCTGCTTCAATTATTTGCTAGAATGGCTCACAGAGCTGGGGAAACACTTTTACAGTTACCTGTTTATTTAAAGGAACAACCTCTGAATGAAAAGATGCATGTGGGGATAGAAGCATGGAGCGACTCTCCCATTTCTGGAAAATTTCCAATTCCTGTATGTGTTCAGCAACCTGAAACCTCTCTGAACCCTGTCTCTTGGAGGAAGTGGGACTGGACATCAAATTATGTAGGTATGCTTGATTAATCACTGGATGCTGACCATCACCTCAAGTTTCAGCCTTTCAAGTTTCACCCACCTTTCCCCAGAGGTGGGCGGGGATCTGAGTGTTCCAAATCTCTAATCACATGGTTGGTTCTGCTGGCAACCAACCCCCATTCTGAGGCTGCCCAGGAGCCCCAAATAACCACTCATCTCATAAGCACACAAAGATTTACTTTCCACTTCGGAAAATCCCAGGATTTTAGGAGGAATATGCTGTGTACTAAAAAACCAAATATGTATTTTCCTATATATTTAAAATAAATCACAATATCACTGTTCTCTTTCTCAAGTGCTCTTTCTCCACAAATCCTGATGGTCTACTAGGGATAACCAGAGAGTTGAGGTTTAATTTTCTAGAAATTAGAGTCCCTGCGAATTTACTTTGAATGTTCATATGCAAATATTGAAAATTTATTACTGAGTCCCATACATAGGTTCATTGTTCACCTGGAAAATTCAGGAAGATGTGGCCAACTGCCTAATATGGAAAAATACACTAAAGTATGTGCAATGGGTGTCCAGTGTTGCAACGGCTCATGACTAATAGAAGACTAATTCTGTGATCTGAGTCATCATTCTGATGAGAATTATAATTGTTTTGATGAAAATTCCAACTGCATTTTGTTACTATCATATCTCAGAAAAAGGAGGAGTTGCCATGTAGGGGGAAGGGAAAGGGAAAAATGGAAGAGAAACAAGGGACAGACAGAGAGGGAGAAATAAGAGTTGTTTTTCCTGGAGGCCTGGAAATGATCTTTTTTCAATATTTAATATATTAATGGCTAGATAAAATATGAATGAGAAAGGAGGAAAAGGAGGATATAAGACCAGATGAAAAAACAGAAGAGCAAGTGAAAGAAACAGTTGTTCCTGGAGGTTAGGGCCAAATTGTTGGGGGTGGGGGGTGCTGTGTTGTGTTTTCAATATCTAACACCTTTGCTGTGATATTCAGATATACCCTACATGTGGTGCACCAGGGGCCAGTTTGTCACCTGGAAGGCTAAAAGGTGATTTATCTTTTAGTGCCATCTTCAAAGTCATTAGTAAACATGACTTGCAAAAACAGAGGGGATTAGAAGAGAGGTAATAATATTACCTTTTAGATCCCTCAAATAGATGCTCCAAGCTTTGGGTCCAATTTTTATGGCTTCAATCAGGAGGAGAGATGGAGGGATTATGCCTATGTCATTTTACTTGGAACCAGAATCAATCTAGATAATCCTTCAAATTGAACGGAGTTTTTACTCGCTATAATTTTTCATCTTCTGTTTTACGGTCTAGGGCTCACAAAATAAAGCTGCTTTTTATTCTTCTTTAATGTCCCTGCATCTCTCTATTTCCTGTTCTCAAAACTAAAATCAGAGGTGTGGAGGTTTTATCGAGCTCAGATTTCTTACAGTGTGTGACTGTCATCCAAACACAGGTTGACTTGGCAGGTAGAGTTCATGCAGTAACCAAATCCAGTTGCTTTTCTGACCACCTTTTGAAGTCAAAAAGTAGACATTGCCAAAGTTGCGTTTCTAGCATGAAATAAATAGAGTTGGCAGGACTCCTGCATTTGTAGCTTAACCTTAGATCCTCCAAAATCCCTCTTCTTATCTTGGCTTAGAGATGGATCCCACAATCATCCACTGTCAGACTCTTAAGTAAGGTCAGCAGCAACTCCAGTTCCTGGGTGCTGCTCTCTTGGAAAGAGACAGTCTGTATTCTTCATGGTTGTAGGTGTATATAAAGACATTACACTGACTTAAATCACTACTGGAAGCTTCATGGGCTCTGGCCCTAATTTGTTCAGATTGCCTACAACATTTACTAGCTGGATTATTTGTTGTTCTGATTCATCTGTTAATTTGGTATGTTCGTCTTTGGTTCTTTCAGAGTTTCTACACCTGGTCTCCCTAGACTCTCCTCCTGTCTCTCGTGTTCTCATTAACCGGTGCCATTTTCCCCCTGAAGTTCACTACTTAAAATCTCCTCTCAGAACCGTGGAGTAGAGGAAGGGGATTGAAGGGAAAAGGAAAGAAGAGGAAACACAGAATGAAATTGACCGAATTATGTTTTGTGCACGTATGCATATATCACAGTGGATTCCACCATTATCCATAACGACCATGCAGCTACTTAAAAAACACAATAAATAAGGAAGACCAACCAGTAGAATAGAGGAAGGAGATCAGGGGAAGGGAGAAGAATAGGGAAGGTGGAAATACTGGGAATTAAAATGGAGCAAATGATGTTATATATTTACGAATATGTCAAAACGTACTCCAAGGGCCGGGAATGTGACTCAGTGGTGGAGCACTTGCCTAGCATGCACAATCCCCAGCACTGCAAAAAAAAAAAAAAAAAAAAAAAAGAATGCCAATATCATGTGTAACTATTATATACTAAAAAGACATTTTAAAAATATCCTCTTGTATGTTTATGGTCTTGATGATAGTGATGGTTTAACTAGTGTATACTTATCACCAAACTCATTAAGACTTATATACTTGATATGCATAGCTTTTTATATGCCGATATGCCATAATAAAGTGGTTTTAAAAGTATCTCACCAAAAGCAGACCCCAAGGTTTTTCTGTTTCAAAACTTTTGCCTCTTCAAAGGAACAATTCCTAGAGGTTCCTGATTATTGTGTACACTTTTCTTTTGGAAAATGGCTTGCTTGATTAGAATGTAGAGTAAAATTGGATTCTATCAGGAGATGAATTGGAAAGTTAAAAAGAAAATAATTTATAAAGGGTTTTGAAAAGCAAGTGGAGATTTTGTTTGTTTTTAATAAAAATTACAGTTTTATGTGATTGATGGGTTGTCATACATATTGAGTTGATGACCAAAGTTAAGACATGGCCAACTCAGGCGCAGTGGCCCATGCTGTAATTTCAATGGCTCGAGAGGCTGAAGCAGGAGGATCACAAGTTCAAAGCGCAGGCTCAACAATTTAGTAAGTCCCTGACTCAAAATAAAAAATAAAAAGGACTAGGGATGTAGCTCAGTGGTAAAGCACTCCTGGGTTCAATCCCCAGTACAAAAAACAAACAAACAAACAAAAAAAGTTGTCTATACATGCTCAGGTTGTTTCCGGGCCCTCCATTCCATTCCATTGGCCTGTGTCTGTCTTTATGCCAACACTGTATTACTTTGGTTACTCTAGCTTTGTGCGGACATGCTTAGAAATCAGGAAGTGTGATGCCTCCTGCTTTGTTCTTTCTCATGATTACGGTGGATATTTAAGGTTTGGGGCGGGAGGGTGGGGGGTCTACTAGATTTGATTCCTCTATCACTGAAAATGGCACAGAAATTTTTATAGGAATTGCATTGAATCTGCATATTGCACTGGATATGAACACAGGACATTTTCCTGCACAATTATATGTTCTTCAGTTACTTTTTTCTATGTCTTATCATTTTCAGGGAATAGATCTTTCCACCTCCTTGGTTAAATTTATTCCTAAGTATTTTGTTATTTTTTTAAATGCTATGATAAATACGATTGTTTTCTGTATTTCATTTTCAGATTGATCATCAGTGGTGAGAAGAAATGTAACTGGTTTTCATGAGGTGACTTTGTAGCCTACAACTTAATTGCTTTATTCTGTTTTTAATAGTCTTCAGGGTTTTCTACATATAGAATGATGCCATTTGCAAAGAATATTTTACCTCCTTCCTTTTGATTTGGATATCTTTTATTCCTTTTCCTGATTGCTCTTGTTAATACTTCCCAATCTCCATTGAATGAAAGTGGTGAGATAGATGTCCTTGACTTATACTGGATCTCAGAGGCAAAGCACATCATTTTTCCCCATTAATGATGATGTCAGTTGTGAACTTTTCACAAATAGTATTTAGTCTGTTGAGATTTCCTTCTATACTTATTTTTTGAGCAATTTATAATAAATGAACGTTAAACTTTGCCCCATCTGTTTTAATCTATAGAAATATATTGAAACTATCCTTGATTTTTATCATTCACTCTGTATATGAATTTGCTTGCATATGTGAAACTGATTATTTTGCATATGTGAAACCAGCATTGCATACCGGTGATAATCCCATTTGGTGATGTATAATCTTTTCTTATATTCACTTTGCTAGTATTTTAGTGAGGATTTTTTGCATTCATCAGAGATATTGGCCTACAGTTTTTATTTGTTAACTTTGTCTAGCTTTGGTATTCGGTTGGTTGTGGTCTCCTAAAAATTAGTTTTCAAGTGTCTCTGATAGTTTAATTTTGGAGGGGTTTAAGAAAGATTGGTACTAATTCTTTGAAAGTTTGGTAAAAGTGTTTATAACTAATCTCTTATGATTGTTTTTTAAAGCATGTGTTGTAATAACTCCTCTTTCTGTTTTCATTTACATGAGTCTTAGCTCCCTTTTCCTTAATCTACCTATGGATTTGTCAATGTTGTTTATTTTTGAAAATCAATTCTTGGTCTTGTTGATTTCTTTTCTATAATTTTTCTGTTCTCTATATGATTTATTTCTGCCCAATCTTTAATACTTCCTCTCTCTGTTAATTCGGGGCTTAGTTTGTTCTTTTTCTGGTTCCTTGAGGCATAAAGCTCAATCTTCCATTGAGATTTTTCTTTTTTCTTCATTCAGATGTTTATCATGATAAATTGCCCATTAGAATGGCTTCTGGCATATCCCATAAATTTTGATACATAGCATTTTCATTTTATTTGTCTTAAGATACTTTTTGGAAAGTTATGTCTTTGTTTTGATTAGTCTCCGTATTTTTTAAAATTCTCTTCTCGTTTTTTCTGTGTTTGACTTGTGTTCAAGAGCTTGTTATTTAACTTCCACATGTTTTTGAATTTTCACATTTTCTGGCTGGTGTTGATTTCTAGTTTTATTTTTATTGTTGTCAGAATAAAAATATATGGTCTCCTTAAGTTTGTTAACCCTTGTTTGGGGACCCAGCATGAGGTCCCGGGAAATGTTCTGTGCATGCTGGAGAATGTGCATTTTTCTGCTCTCATGTTCTGTAGCTGTCTAGGAAGTCCACCGGGCCTATGATGTTGTTCGAGTCCTCTTTCTCAATATTGATTTTATGTCTAGATGTTCTATCCGTTATGGAAAGTGGGGTATTAAAGTCTTTCCTAATTGTTGCAAGGTGGCCAGTTTTTCTTTCCCAATCTGTCAATATCGGTTTCATATATTAGGTGCACTGATGTTGGGTGCTTATGTTGCTCTGTTGATTTGGCCCTTTTGTCACTATGTAATGACCTTCTTTGTCTCTACGGACAGTTTTTTACTCAAGTTCACTTTGTCTGATGTAAGTGTAATCATCCCTGCTTTCTTTGGGTTTTCATTTGCATGAAATAGCTATTTTTATTCCTCACTTTCAGAATGTTTGCCTTTGGATCTAAAGTGAGTTTCTTGTAGTTGGCCAGGGCTGGATCTTTTTGGGGAACTCTGTATTATTTTATTGGGGACTTTAGTCATTAACATTTAAATTAATTACTAATAGGGAAGGGTTTACTACTGCCATCTGTTAGCTGCTTTTGTTTTTCTTAGAGTTCTTCTGTCCCTCTTTCTTTCTCTTGCTGCCTTCCTTCCTGTTTCATTGTGGGTTTTTTCGTAGATTATTTTCCATTTGTTTCTGTTGCTCTTTTGAATAATGTCTATTGGTATGTGGTTAATTAAGGATTTACATAAACAGTATGATTTAAGCCGATCATAAGTTAACCTAACCAGCCTTCATCACCCCAACAAAAAACAATTAGCTATCTACAAATACAAGTAGCCCTGGGAGGGCTCAAGATGCCAATTAGGAACCTACTACAACACAGTGGATCTAGACGAAGAGAATGAGAAAAAAATACAGTATGGAAAAGATTGCTTGGGAGATCAGCTAACTAGAGACATCTGTAAATGACTAGAATCAAAGAAGCTGGCTATCTTGTGGGCCATGAGGCATGCCATAAGAGTACCCCATGGCCTCCTCTCTAGAAGGCCCACTTAGCATTTGCCACCAAGAAACCCAATAGCTCCATGACAGCCACAGACTCACTGCACATTTCAAGGTCACTGGAGGACCTTATGGTGTGAATTAGCACCAACTCCAGTGTCCTGCTCCATAGAGAACACCTGCAGCCTTCACCACTAAGGCAAAGAACAGCCACTGGTAGCGCTGACCACCTAGGGATGGAGACACTACTCATCCCATGCCAAAGGAGGTGCTGTTGCACAGGGAGGGAAAAAGGTGACCACCCTCCCTGCAACCCTGCACAAGCCTTGCACCCATGCCTTGGACACATACCTTGGCTATTCTGTGTTCACCCACAGATCCCCAGCTCCAGTGCCACTCTATGTATACCTTCACCCCAACCCCTGGCTCTGTCACTTCTTTGTGTAAACTATCTCCAGACCAAGCTGTGGATGCTCCACAGGCACATGTACATCAGATGCCAGTATCACCACCAATGAGAAAAGGTTAAACTCTCATAGCAAAGTACACATCATTCCAGAGTGATCAATAAGTCCCATGTAAAATTGCAAAGATTAAGCAGCAAAGACAAAATGAGTGAGTATGTTCATGATTTCAAGATAACATTTCAGAATTTATTTATTATAAAAATGGAACATCACAAGGCAAAAATTTGAATACATAATTCCATATGATACATATATATGAATATGTGTATAAAATCATTAATAAATTCTCAAAATATTTTCTACAAATATTACAGGAATTGTTGACATACAATACAAAGACTTAAAGGTCGATCCTAAAATTTTAAAATGCCTTAGAAAAATACACCAAAAATTACAAGTAGCCTATAAAATACATGAGAAAATCAGTTTAATTAATAAATAAATGCAAGTGAGACAAATAGTTGTCATTGTAAAACCTTCAAATTGATGAAAGGAAGATAGAATAGGAAGAAGGGAGGGAGAGAGGAGGAAGCAAGGAGAAAAGAAAGAAGAAGAATGAAAAATGAATTTCTCATTCAAATGAGAAGGAGTTAAAATGTTTTCTAACTTTGAATTTTGGAAACATTACAGTAAACATTCCCAAGGGTCACTTAACAGAGGAGGGGAATAGAGATTATGAATGGAAACTTGAAAAATCATTAGGTTTCTTAGATGACTTTCAGTTATCCTCCAAATATTAGTTAAATGCCTATTATGGCAAAGCTCTATATACGGTTCTGGGGACTATAACAACATCAACAAAAAAGCCAGAAAAGTTATTTGCTATCATCTTAATGAATTCGTTAGTTGAATAAATATGTACTCAGTGTCAGTAGCTAAATACTAGGGATGGATTAGTGCACAAAAACACACAAATACCTGCCCATTGAGAGCTTCCTCTAAGTGGTGAAATCTTACCTTCAGGAACTTGCTCTATCTTTGGGAGCAACAAAGAGAAGAGGGAGCAGGAGGAAGTAGTAAATATTTAAGTCATCTAATACTTCATTGTACCCTTTCCTGCCATTTGCACGAGACCAGAAGCCCATTTCCTACTGCAATAAATGTCTTCTCACTACTTTGTTCAGAGCATCTTTCAGCTCCTTGTTTCTCATGCTGTAAATCAAAGGATTCAAGACAGGGGTGACAAAGGTGTAGACAACAGACACCACACGGCCCATTTCTGGGTTGTAGCTGGAGCTGGGGCGTAAATAGATGAGGCTGCAGCAACCATACTGCAGAAGAACCACAGTCAGGTGAGAAGAGCAAGTGGAGAAGGCCTTGTTCCGTCCCTCAGCAGAGCGGATCTTCAAAACGGCAGCGATGATGAAGATGTAGGAGATGGAGATCAGAGAAAAGGGGATGGTGAGGATGATGACGCTGACGATGAAGATCATGGCTTCCTGCATCCGAGTGTCCCCGCATGCCAACCTCAGGATGGGCAGCACATCACAGAAGAAGTGGGTGATTCTGTTGTGGCCACAGAATGGCAGATGGAAGATCAGAACTGTCAGTTGTAAAGCTAGAATGAAACCAAGGACCAGAGCTCCCAAAGCCAGCAGGGCACACAGCTGCCGTCTCATGATGAGGGTGTAACGCAAGGGCTCCCGGATTGCTACAAACCGATCGTAAGCCATGATCCCCAAGAGGATACAGTCAGCACTACCCAGAAAAACAAAGAAGAACATCTGAGTGCCACAGCCAGCGAAGGAGATGGGAACCCTCCCCATGGTCACGAGGTTGACCAAAGCCAGAGGGGCCACCGTGGAAGAGTAAAAGATCTCCAGCACTGCCAGGTTGGCCAGAAAGAAGTACATGGGAATGTGGAGCGAGCGCTCAGCCCAGACAGTGACAGAGATTGTGGCATTACCAAGGAGACTGCCAATGTACAACAGCAGGAACAGCACAAAAATAAACATCTGGACCTCCAGGATGGGCGAAAAGGGGTGGAAATGGAACTGGGTCTCTCTAGTTTGGTTTTCATGCCCCATAAAAGTGGTCCATTGTATTTTCCAGGACAAAAGAAGACAAGTGTTTTTAGGAAAGAAAGTGACGTATCTTTAGGATGAAACCGAGGATACTGTTTCCCCACCTGTGGTTCCAATAATTCTGAACATGGGCTTACCCAAGCTGTGCAGACCACTTTCTTCTTACTGGTGTTTGTCATTTCACATTTTCAAGACATTTGGCTGAAGTTAAATATAAAAGTTGTCACCGTGAAAAGGAGCCATGGTAATCTGTCCCATGGGGTATCCAAACTCAGGACATTGTTGTTTTGCAAAAAAAAAAAACAGCTGAAATAATAACCTCTCAGCTTCTGAACTTACAAATTGAGCTGCAATAGTCCAGTGGGTATTGACTCAGAGTGGTCTTGATTCAATGACACATAGTATGTATAAGGGGCAAAATCACAGAGTGCTTCATTTCATCCTGAAGAATTGTCTTCCTAGATAGAAAAGGGTCATCTGTGCCAGTTCACCAGGACCAAGGATAATGACTCCCTTACTGGATTTTGGGTTTTCATAATTATCTAGGGGGTCTTTTAGTCCATTGGCCCATAAATGTCACCCCAATCTTCTTATAATTTTCATGCTACTATAACATACTATCACACATTGGATAACCTGTAAAAAAAATAATAACTTTATTTCTCACAGTTCTGAAGGCTGGTCAGTCCAATTTCATGGTGTTGGGCCCTAGCAGGGACCTTTCTGCTACATCATCCCAAAGTGAAAGGTGAGAAGATGAGGGGATGAGAAAGAGAGAGAGAGAGAGATTTTTTTAAACAAACTCATTCATACAATAATAAAACCACTCCTATAATAACATGAATCCATCTGTAAGGAAAGAGCCCTCATGACTTAAATACCTCTTAAAAGTCCCACCTCTCAATTCCATTGCACTGGGACTAAGTTTCTTTCTTTTTTTTTTAAAAGAGAGAGTGTGAGAGAGAGAAAGAGAGAGAGAGAGAATTTTAATATTTATTTTTTAGTTTTTGGCGGACACAACATCTTTGTATGTAGTGCTGAGGATCGAACCTGGGCCGCACGCATGCCAGGCGAGCGCGCTACCACTTGAGCCACATCCCCAGCCCATGGGACTAAGTTTCAAATGCTTGAATTTGGGGGGATATAATTCAAACCATAGCGTTTTTATCCTAGATTCCAAAATTCACAGCTGTCTAACATGCAGAATATATTTACTTAATCCTAATAGCCCCACAAGTTTTAACTCATTTCAGCATCAAAAGTCCAGAATCTCTGTAAAGCAGTATGAAAATTCTTTAGAAAACTTAGAATGGAATGACCATTTGACCCAGGTATCCCAGGTTTATACCCAAAGGACTTAAAAACAGCATGGTACAGTGATGCAGCCACATTAATGTTTATAGCAGCACAATTCACAATAGCTAAAGTTTGGAACCAGCCTAGATGCCCTTCATAGATGAATGGATAAATATACACAATAGAACATTACTCAGCATTAAAAGAGAATAAAATCATGGCATTTGCAGGGTAATGAATGGAGTTGGAGAATATCATGCTAAGTGAAGTAAGCCAGTCTCCAAAAACAAAGGCCAAATGTTTTCTCTGATAAGTAGATGCTAATCCATAATGAGTGTGAGTGGAGCATGGTAGGAATGGAGGAACTTTAGATAGGGCAAAGGGGAGGGAGGGGAAGGGAGGAGACATGGGGGTAGGAAAGATGGTGGAATGATATGGACATTATTATCCTAGGTATACGTATGAAGACACGAATGGTGTGACTCTACTTTGTGTACAATCAGAGAAATGAAAAATTGTGCTTCATTTATGTATTATGAATTGAAATGCATTCTGCTGTCATGTATAACAAATTAGAACAACATCAAGAGAAATGTCCAGAATCTCATCTAACTCAGGTATGGGTGAGAGCTCAAGGCAAAATTTCTACTAAGACAAATTCCCTACCAGCTCTAAAACTGTTAAATCAAAACCAGTTATATGCCTCCAGAACACAGTGGTGGAACAGGCACAGGATAGAAATCCCCACTCCAAAAGGGAGAAAGGGACAAGAAGAAAAGAATAACAGCAAGTCCAAATCCTTCTTTTGCCAGATTTTCCAGCTCATGGCTCTTAAATTCTGTCCTGCACAAAGTTCTACGGCACAGACCATTCCACCAAGTTCTCTGCAACTGTATAAAAAGGATTTGTCTTTACTTCAACCTCCAACAGCTTATTCCTGGGTTCCACTTGACACCTCATCAGAATGGCCGGTCCTTGCCGTATTCCTACAAACCTTCTGACGAAAATCATTTCAGTAATCCCTAAGAAATTCCAGATCTTCCCTACAGTTCTTTCTTCTGATCCTCAAATGAAAATCCCCACTCACGACCACCAAGGCATTTTCTAGCCTGATTCTCCAAGTTCATCCAGCCTCTACCCAACAAGCAATCCAAAGCCCAATCTGTAAGGGTCTGGCGAAGGTCGGAGGAAGAGACCACCAAGTGACCAACTCATGCAATTCACAGAAGGGGTTTATTAAGGATCCAATCCAGCGCGCTGGGGCTCCGTGCTCACTCAAGAAGGGAGAGCAGCCCAGAGCCCCGGGCAGGACTTGAGCAGTGTTTAAGTACACTTTTTGGGGAGGGCGGGGGCTTTGCATATATCACAGTCTCCTTTAACAAATCATCATACTCCGCGGGAAAATCAAACAACAATTCTTAGACATGGTTAGTACATTCATTGGCGGGAACAGATTGGGCGGGGGTGATTGGTCACTCCTAAGCGGGGTACACATTCAAACTGATTGGTTTTGGGCCCTGAATGCCTACGTGCCAGGCTACACAGGGTCCTAGGTTATTAAACAACCAGAGGGTCAGTGGGACTATTTACTGGGCAGTTCGGGTATTGTCCTAACAGCTACAGGAATTTCAGGTTTTGGGGGTAGCAGAGGAACTTAACAATACCTGGTCCTTTACTTTTTAACTCAGGCCTTGCAGCTTAGAAACTTTACAATGCCTGGTCTTTTACACTTTAACTTTTACACTTTAACTTCAATTTCTTTTACCCTTACAAATCCATATTTTCACAAATTGGTACTGAAAGGTGAGGTTGTTTGTTATAGAAACAACCTCACCTTTCAGTACCAATTTTCTGACTTTGTTTTGTGTTACTATAATAAAAGAGCAAAACTTGGGTAATTCATAAAGATAAGGGATTTATTTCTTACATTTATGGAGGCTGGGGAATCCAATTTCAAGGTGCCCAGCACCTAGTGAGAGTCTTCTTGTGGCATCATCCCATGGTAGAAGATGAGAGAATGAAGGAGGGTGTGAGAGACAGAGCAAGAGAGAGCAAAATTCAATTCTCTGACAAACCCACGTTCATGACACTGATGATGTACCCACACCTGCAATGATGGCTTCAGTCCATCCCCGAGGGCACAGCTGCATGAGCTAAACTCCTCTTGAAGTTCCCCCACTTCAACATGGTTGCACTGGAGATGAAGTTCCCAGGGTGAGATTTTAGGGTAACACATTCATACTGTAGACCCTTTGATAAACTTTCTCCAAGCATCTAATCAAGAGTCAATGAGAGTATAACATATTTAGCCAACACTATTTTAAAAATGCGCTATAAATGGAAACTCATGGTTCATTAGTTAGATATCCAACCACCAAAGAAATTAAATTACTAATTTTTTAAAAAAGAAAAAAATATGATAGTTGTATAAAGCATGAACAATATATACTTTGAGCTTTGGAATGTTCATGGACATTCCTTCCTCATCATAACTGATCTCCGTGTACCTTTCTGATGTGGGCACTGACCTACCCAGGATCTGGCCACTAACAGGCACCAGACACCAACTGTAGAGCTTTTCTGGGTTATGGAAGGGACACTGGCTAGACTAGACCCTCACAGGGAAACTAGAGAACCGAACACAGCCAGGGTCTTGTTTCAGAGCTTTGTCCCTTTCCCATCCATGGACAAACATTCCCTCCACCCAACAGCTCCATGTAGGAAGTCACTCAAAGTCACATGTGTTTTGTTAATCACTGTTTGTACTTGGATTAGGCTCATCCTCACACAAAGGAAGGTAAGATTTTTGCCTTAAAAGTAGAATTTGAAGATTCTTCAAAGACCCTCATTCCTAAAATTAATATTTTTCTGATAAAGTGAAAATGCCCCCAGCTTCCATGTGTGCTAAGATGGGTGTGGGTTAGGAGTGTGGGTTAGGAGTGTTAAGAGAGGCAGTTAGATGCCAGCAGCTCAAGGACAGAACGTCATGGGCCATTTCATACTTTTGCAATGTGCTGAGGATCCATTATCTCATTTAGTTTTCCTAAGATTTCTGCAAGTAAGAAGACAGATATGAATATCTCCATTAATGGCCAAGACATCCGTAATTGAACCATTATCTCACAGTTATTTACAGGTAGAAGAGGCCAGCAGTTGGATCTCCTTATATCTGTCAGTGATCACACAATTCTTGGCTTTATTTTTGTCATAGGACCATGAAGCAGCTGTGGTCTCATCGGTGACATTCCCAGTGAACTCAAGACCAAGCAAAAAATCTTTCCCCAGGTGAAGTTTTCGTGTGTGTGGAAGAATGACCTGAATGATCTGGAGGACAGGACACAGATCTCCACTAGAACTCCTAGCTAATCCCCTGGGTCTACAAGGTTTCTATAGGGTTGGAGCTACTCTAAAATACTACTTATTCATATCAAAATCACATGGGTAGGGTTTGGCTTAAACAGTAAGGAGCTCAGAAATGTGCATATTAAAGCTGTGCTTCCAGGTGCCAAAGCACCAACCTCTGGATGCTGAAAACATCATCAGTCACACTGGTTGTCTTTCAGTTCATAATAACAGCCATAAAGTCGGTGGGCTTAAGGACCTGAATACTGGGGACCAACAGACCATCATCTGTCCCCACTACTTACCAGCCATGTGATGCTGACAATTTAATCTCTATGTGAACTCTAGTTTTCTCATCTTTGGAATACAAATATCATTGACATCTATGCCCCAAAGTTGTTGTAAAGATTAAATGAGACCATGATTACAAAATGATTTCTGATGTTAGTAAGTGTTCATTAATCTAACTGTTACCATAACTGACTTCTTAAAAGCTGAACTCCTGGCCCAGTGTGTTCTTATTCTAACACTGTATAATACGCTTGATGATCATGTTTTCCTGTTTTCAGGGCTCTGTGTACAATAACACACCTTGATGCCCTTGAATATCTCCGTAGAGCTAAGTATGAATATGTTGGCATGGCATTGTGAACCATTCCAGTTGGAACCTGGACCAAGTTTAGTTCAGAATTCCATGGTGCTGCCAGATCTTACAGATTCTTGCAGATGTTACAAAAGACAAAGTCAGGAACAGTAGTTGTAATATTCAACGGTACACTCAGGATCATTTTCTAGTCATCAAGACCTCTGATGGTTTACAGACTTTACAGCTCTTAAGCACAAAAGTAGAGATTCTTATGCCCTGAAAGGCAGCTAAGAGATGCTGACATTGGCAGGGAACTTACCGTCCTCTAAAAGGATGAATCTGTCTTCTAGTCCAGGTATTATCATGAAAGATTTCCATCAGTCCCCAAGCCTTTACAACTCCTGCATGAACCTCTGGGACCAACCTCCCTCATGTCTCTAGATCTCTGCACACATGGGGGTGAGGCTGTGGTCTTAACCTCATCGTGGCCACTGCCCTCACAAGTCAGACTTGCCCTTAGAAGAGTCAAAGCATCTTCCAACCATTTTGCATCCTGCTCTGTTTTTAGCTGAGGTGAGGCATTTGCCCCTTAGAAGCTGGTCACTAGGAATATTTTCACAGTCCACGAGTGAAGTTCCATCTCCAACAATCGCTTAGAGACTTTAGCAATCCAAAGTATGACCTTCCCCCCCCCCCCGGAAAAAAAAATCCCTACCAACCTTCAACCTTACTCAGTAGCTTTTAAAGAGCAGACTTTCTTTTCCTTGGCACTTTGCCCTGATGATGTCATCTTCTTTCTGTTGTCATTAAGGCGGTTCTTAGGATGCTCTTTTCTGAAATGGAACTATTACATCAGAAAACCATCACCAAAATAGTCTTTTCTTCAGGAATAAGATCTCTAGTATCATTACCACAAAGAAAAAGCATTTTAGTGTCCTGATATCTACTTACCTAGATAAAGGTTTGAGAGTCAAACGTTTGATTGTTTTAATATAAACCCTTTCAAATTTTATAGGATGAAAGCAAGATTTTAGATGAACACAATATCTGTTCAGATATTCTTTACCAGGGATTGAACTCAGGAGCACTTCACCACTGAGCAACATCCCCCACCCTTTTTTTTTTTTTTTTTTTTTTGTATTTTATTTAGAGGAAGGGTCTCACTGAGTTGCTTAGGGTCTTGCTAAATTGCTGAGGCTGGCTTTGAACTCGTGATCCTCCTGCCTCAGCCTCCTGAGCTGCTGGGATTACAGGCGTGTCCCACCACACCCAGCTTGTTCAGATATGACTTTAGAGTATGAATTTAACCTTCTGAAATGCATTATTATTTCTTCTCTCAAAAATTTACTTAAATATCAGTACTACCATTGGGAGATGCTACTTCTGTTTTCAGAAAAGGGAAGCTGGATAAAATGCTTCATAAATTACTGGGAATATAAAAATGTATACTGGAAAATAATCTAAAATATACGTAGGATGTGCATATATCAGAATATATATAGTTTCCTACTTAGTTATCTCCTACCTCTTTTATCCTAACACCAGTATTGAGAGGTTGAGATTATTATTTTCATTTTGTAGATCAGAAAACAGAAACTCACCCAGGATAAGTGTGTGCTCAGCATCCACAGTGCGCGAGCCCTGGGTGAAATCAGATATATGATTTGAAATCCTTTTTCTTCCATCATATTAAGCTGTCAATCTGTATCTTTTGGCTTTAAAAACTGCTGTTGACTTTACTGTAATGTTTTTTTTAATATTTATTTTTTAGTTTTCAGCAGACACAACATTTGTTTGTATGTGGTGTTGAGGATCGAACCTGGGCCGCCCGCATGCCAGGCGAGTGCGCTACCACTTGAGCCACATCCCCAGCCCCTATAGTAATGTTATTAGACCTTATTTCTAGGTACATTTTCTTCTCTACCTTTGCCTTTTTTGCTCCATCCAGCTCTTGATCATATAACTCCTAGAGCAGAATCATTATAAAGCATCTTTTTCTCAATTAGTTAAAGAGGCTTTCTCTTCAAGTTAAAATTAAATTTAGCAAAGTATTTGCTTCTTGGTTAAAATTATAACAACCATGAATTCCTTCTATGGATAAAATTTTGAACATAAATAATAGAAAAAATGAATTTTTTTCATGTATTTGTTGATCAATCGTATATCTTCTTCTGAGAAGTATCTGTTCAGTTCCTTAGCCCATTTATTAAGTGGGTTGTTTAGCTTTTTTGGTGCTAAGTTTTTTGAGTTCTTTATATATCCTGGAGATTACTGCTCTATTTGATGTGTGTGTGGTAAAAATTTGCTCCCATACTATTGGCTCTCTCCTCACCTCATTGATTGTTTCCTTTGCTGAGAAGAAGGTTTTTAGTTTTAATCCATCACATTTAGTGATTCTTAATTTTATTTCTTGTGCTTTATGAGTTTTGTTAAGGAAGTTAGGGCCTAATCCAACGTGATGTGCCGCAGTCTGGCTGGGCACAAATCACCAAGCCTCCACAAAGCACTTGTATGTTCAAACAGGAAACTTTATTGCCAGAACTCCACCAGCACTCCACGCACACTTCCCAGGAACTCCCCCAGCTCCCCCACCCCCACCCCACTTGGACCCCTCAGAACTCAACCGGGAGCTACTTTGGAGTAGCGGGTGCCCAAGGCACCCGGAACCACCCTATTCCGGGAGCCACCCTATTGCTGGACAGCAGGGGTCCATATACAACACAGCTTAACATAACTATCATCATCTCAATGGCTCGCTGAAATCACCTCTCAACCAATCCCTTCTGGCAGAATGCCATCCGTCATCCCAACTCGGCTGTGGACCTACTTTTTATTCTATTAGGCAGAGGGTCTCTGATCTAATTCCTAGGTCTTTGATCTACTTTGAGTTGAGCATTGTGCATGGTGAGAGATAGGGGTTTAATTTCATTTTGCTTCATATGGATTTCCAGTTTTACCAGCACCATTTGTTGAAAGGCTATCTTTTCTCCAATGTGTTTTTTTGGAGGCACCTTTGTCTAGTATGAGATAACTGTATTTATGTGGGTTTGTCTCTGTCTTATATTCTGTACCATGGGTCTACATGTCTGTTTTGGTGCCAAAACCATGCCATTTTGTTATTATGGCTCTGTAGTATAGTTCAAGGTCTGATACTGTGATTGGAGAAATGCAAATAAAAACTAAGATTTCATCTCACGCCAGTCAGAATGACAGTTATCAATAATACAAGAAACAAGTGTTGGGAAGGGTGTGGGGGGACACACTCATAAATTGCTGGTCTCTGCAAATTGGTGCAACCAATCTGGAAAGTAAAATAGAGATTCCTTAAAAAACTTGGAATGGAACCACCTTTTGACCCAGCTATCCCACTCCTTGATCTATACTCAAAGGACTTTTAAAAAGCAGTGACACAGTGACACAGCCACATCAGTGTTTATAGCAGCACAATTCATAATAGCCAAACTGTGGAACCAAGCTAGATGCCCTTCAATAGATGAATGGATAAAAATACTGTGGTATATATACACACGGAATTTTACTCAGCAATAAAAGAGAATAAAATTATGGCATTTGAAGGCAAATGGATGGAGTTAGAGAAAATCATGCTAAGCGAAGTAAGCTAACCCCAAAAAACTAAATGCTGAATGTTTCTGCTCTGCTCAACAAGAACAAAACATAAACCCCAAAGACAGGCCCCCAGTGACCCACCTCCTTCAGTTACCACCCAGTTAATCCCTAACAATGAATTGACACACTTATTAGGTTAAGGCTCTCATAACTCACTCACTTTACCTCTAAACTCTTTTCATTGACTCACACATGATCTTTGGGGGATACCTATTACCTAAACCATGACAACAATATTTTGGGATTTTTTGTTGTTGTTATTTTGTTTGTTTTGCTTTTCTTTTGGTGAAAGTACTAATATTCTAATTTCTTCACAAATTTCAAGTACACAATACATTAACTATAATCACCATGCTCTACACTCAATCCCAGAATTTACTCATTTCTTAATTGAGAGCTCGTACCATTAGACCCACCTCTCCCCATTTCCTCCACTCCCCGATCCCCTGACAGTCACCATTCTACTTTCTATTCCTATGAATATCTTTTCTAAGAGTTCACAAATTAGTGACACCATATAGGACTTGTCTTTCTCTTTCTTGTGTATTTCACTTAGAATAAACGCCCTTGGGGTTCATTCATGTTATTGCAAATGGCAGAATTTGCTTCTGTTTTATGATTGGATAATATTCCATTGTATATTTATATGCCACTTCTTATCAATTAATCTTTTGACAGGCTCTTCCTATATCTTTGCTGTTGGGAATAACAGCGCAGTGAATATGGTAGTGCACATATGTCCTCAAGTTACTGCTTTAGTTCCCTTTAGACACACACCCACTAGTGAAAGGGCTGGATCAAGTATTCGTTCTATTTTCAACTTTTGGAGGAACCACCATTCTGTTTTCTCTAACACCTGTACCAGTTTACATTCCCACCACAGTGTCAGCACTCTTCAGTGTTTCTTTTCTATTGTCATATGATCATGGCCATCATAACAGGTTGAAGTAACATCACATTGTGGTTATAGGGACTTTTCCTTGATGACTAGCAATATAGAGCTTGTCAAGCAACTAATGGCCATTTCTATGCCTTCTTTTGAAAAATGTCCTTTGAGCTCATTTTCCGTTTTTAAATCAGATTATTTGGGAGTTTTGCTAGTTATTTGATAGAGCTCCTCATATACTATAGATATTAATGAATCACCATATAATGGCTTTTAAATATTTTCTCTCATTCCACATGTGAACTTTCATTTTGTTGATTGTGTCCTTTGTGAACAGAAGCTTCTTAGTTGGATGAAATCCTATTTTTTATCCCCCCCCCTTTTTTTTTCTTATGGTTTAGTGACATATCCATGCATTATTGGCAAGACCAGTGTCGAGATTTTTTTCCCAATATCTTCTAGGAGTTTTAAAGATACAAGTCTTATCTTTAAGTCTTGAATCCATTCATTGCAAGCTAAGTTTATGTATAATGTGTAAAAGTATTTCAGTTTCGTTCTATTTTTAAAAATATGGATGCTTGGTGCTGGGGTTGTAGTTCAGAGGTAGAATGCTTGCCTAGCATGTGTCAGGCCTGGACTCTGTCCTCAGCACCACATAAAAATAAATAAATAAATAAAGGTATTGTGTCCATCTTTAACTAAAAAAATTCTTTTTAAAATACATATGCCGGACTGGGGATGTGGCTCAAGCGGTAGCGCGCTAGCCTGGCATGCATGTGGCCTGGGTTCGATCCTCAGCACCACATACAAACAAAGATGTTGTGTCCACAGAAAACTAAAAAATAAATATTAAAAAATTCTCTCTCTCTCTAAAAAAAAAAAGAAAAAAAGATGCATCATCTTTAAAAAAATAAAATACATATGCCTAGTTTTTTCCAACAACATTTTTTGAAGAAATCATCCTTTCCTGTTGTGTATTACTGGCACCTTTCTCAAAGATGAGTGAACCATATATGTGTTGCTGTATTTGTGGGCTCTCTTTTCTGTTGGTCTATGTGTCTATTTTCTTTTTTTTTTTAATATTTATTTTTTAGTTCTTGGCGGACACAATATCTTTGTTTGTATGTGGTGCTGAGGATCGAACCTGGGCCGCACACATGCCAGGTGAGCGCACTACTGCTTGAGCCACATCCCCAGCCCCTATGTGTCTATTTTCATAGAAGTACTATATTATATGAATTAGTTGAGCTTTGTAATTGTTCGATATTAGGAAGCATTATACCTCCAACGTTTTTCATCTTTCTCATCATTCTTTTAATGGCTGTATCCAAATTTCATCATTTTGTTTTATTACTGTGAAGATTGCTGTAGAAATTTTGATAGGGATTGTATTGAATCTGGATGATGGGTAGTATGGACATTTTGACAATATTAGTTCTTCCAATCAATGAATATAGTATCTTTCCATTTATTTGTGTTTTCTTTAACTTCTATCATTGATGTTTATACTTTTCAGTATATAGAAAGTTTTATTCTTTGGTTAGATTTATTCCTAAGTATTTTACTTTTCCTAACTATTAAAAATGGGATTGTAGCAGAGTGTGGTGGCAAGCACGCCTATAATCCCAGTGGCTCAGGAGGCTGAAGCAGGAGGATCGTGAGTTCAAAGCCAGCCTCAGCAATTTAGGGAGGTCCTAAGCAATTCGGCAATACACTGTCTCAAAATAAAATACAAAAAAGGGCTAGTGTTGTGACTCAATGGTTAAGTGCCTCTAGGTTCAATTCCAGGTATCTAAAAAAGGGTGGGGGGTTGTTGGGCCAGGTGCGATGATGCATGCTTATAATCCCAAGCTACTCAGAAGGCTGAGGCAGGAGGATCATAAGTTTAAGGTCAGCTTGGGAATTATATCAAGATCCTGTATCAAAACAAAATTCTTATTTTTTTACAAAAATTCTACAGGCATTTATTGAGACATTACTATGAAAACAAAATTTTTAAAAAGGACTGGAGGTGTATCTCAGAGGTAGAGTGTTCAACTAGCACGTGTGAAGCCCTGGGTTCAATCCCCAGTATTGAAGGGGGTGGGCTGGTTAGGAAGCTAGTTTTATTTCTTTTTTGAATAGTTTCTTGTTGGTATAAAGAAACACTACCAATTATCATTTGTTGATTTTTGTATCCTGGTTCTCTACTAAATTTATTAGTTCTCACTATTTTTGGTGGAGTCTATATGGAATTCTTTGTATGCATAAAATAGAGAGCCAAGAAATAAAATCATGCAATTACAGTCAATCGATTTTCCACAAAGGTGCTAAAAACACATAAGTAGGAAAGAGCAGTATTTTCAATAAATGGTGCTGAAAAAACTAATTTTCTGCATGCAGAAGGAGGAAAGTGGACCCTTGTCCCATACCATATACAAAAAAACAACTCAAAAGAGATTAAAGACTTACATTTAAGACCTGAAGAGAAATGGAGAGCAAGCTCCCTGATGTTGCTGTAAGTGGTGATTTGTTTTTAATATGACCTCAAAAGCACAGGCAACAAAAGCAAAAATAAACAAATATGACTACATCACACTAAAACGCTTCTGCATGACAAAGGAAATAAAGTGAAGAGATAACCCACATAAAGGGAAAAATATTTGTATACTATATATATCTAATAAGGAGTTAATATACAAAATGCATGATAAACAACTCAATAGCAAGAAAACAACTCAGTTTAAAGGTAGACAAAAAACCTGAACAGACATTTCTCAAAAAGAGATATAAATAGCCAATAGATTCATGAAAAAAGTGTTCATTTTCACTAATCAGTTAGGAAATGCAAATTAAAACCACAATGAGATAAAAGCTCTCAACTGTTAGATTGGCAATAATTAAAAAGATGAAAGATAACAAGTGTTGGTGATGATCTGAAGAAAAGGGAACCATGATACACTGTTGGTGGGAACATAAATTAGTACATCCATTATGGAAATCAGTACAGAGGTTGCTCAAAAAATCAAAAATAGAACTACTGTATGATCCAGTACTCTCTCTTCTGGGTACCTATCCAAAGGATTGGAATCTGTATGGCTAAGGAATATCTGAATTCCCATATTCAATGCAACATTATTCACAATAGGCAAGAATAGAATCAACCTAAGTGGCCATCAAAGGATGATGGACAAAGAAAATGTGGTTTATAGGTAATGGAGTACTATTCAATATTAATAGGGGTGGGAGAGGAATCCGTATATTCAGCAAGGATCAATATGAAAAACATTATTTTGACGTTGACCAGGTACAAAAAGACAATGCATGACCACTATATATGGGGCCTAAAATAGTTGAACTCATATTAGTAGAGAGGGGAAAGATGATTATCATACGCTGAGGAATTAGAGATGGAATGAATGGGGAGTTGCTAATCAAAAGATATGAAATTCCAGGAGCTAGGACTGTAGCTCAGTGGAGTGCTTGCCTGGCTCATGTGAGGCACTGGGTTCAATCCTCAGCACCACACAAAAATAAATAAATAAAGTTATTGTGTCCATCTACAAACTAAAAGAAAATTTTAAAGAAAGGTATGAAGTTTCCGGTAGACAGGAGAATAGGTTTTGAGATACACTGCACAGTAGTGACTATAGTCAACAATAATACAATGTATATTTAAAATAACTAAGAAAGGAAATTTCAAATGTCTCACTGTAAAAAATGTTAGGAAACTGAGGGATGAAGGTGTTAATTAGCTTTATTTAACCTTTCCACACTGTATGCATATATCGAAACTTCAGATTGTAACCCATAAATGTTTATAGCTATTAATAACATTGATTTTTAAAAGGGAAGAAATTTCTGCAATATACAACAAAATGAAAGAATATTGAAGATATTGTGCTTAGTGAAACAAACCAGTCACAGGATAAATACTTCATGATTCTACCTTTCTCAGTTATCAAAATAGCCCAACTCAGAAGCAAAGAGTAAAATCATGGTTTCCAGGGAATAAGGAAGAGGGGAGAAATAGGAAGTTACTAATCAATGGATATAAAGTTTCAGGAATGTCAGATGAATAAGTTCCAGAGATCTGCCGTGCAACATTTTGTCTATAGTTAATGATATTTTGTTATACACATATATACATATGTTAAGAGGATAGATATCAGGTTAAATGTTCTCACAAGGATCTAGGAAACTCTAGTGTGAAAGAACTAATTGTCATAGGTGAAAGGTACCAGGAGAGAGAAGAGGGAGACAGATACAGGATTGCACACAGTGCGAGTTATTAGGGACTTTAATTAACAGTCATGGTCAAGAGTGGCATCGAGACCAGTGGTTCCTGCGACTCGAGCCAAAGAAAGGAAGCTTAAATAGTGGTCAGAACAAAAGTGACTTTCATCCTAACAAGAATGGACCTGGTTTATTTCAAGGTAACATCAAGGATCAAGGATGTCAGGCACCTCCTTGGCTCTGATGATAGCAGGGTCCAGTCATAAATTTCACATACCGTGATAAAGTTTTTGTTGATTTGCAGTATTCTGGAAAACTATGAGGCAAAACAGACTAGGGTTATTCAGGGGCAATGACAGCAGTTATGACTCCAGATGGCTGCAGTGTGGTTCAGCTAGATCTCTACACCACAATTTTTTTTTAATTTTAAGAGAAATAATTGAACACAATTTTTTCTATATTTTTATTGGTGCATTATAATTATACCTATCGGTGGAATTCATTGTTACAAATTTATACATGCATATGATATTATAATGTAATTTAGCCAACATAATTTCCCCTGGTCCCTTTCCTCTACTCTACTAATCTCCCTTCAATTTTCATGAGATCCCCCCAACACATACATTTCTTTTGCTTTTTTCCCTTCTAGCTTCCACATAGGAGAGGAAATATATGACCCTTGGCCTTCCAAGTTTGACTAATTTCATTTAACCTAATCTTCTTTAGTTCCACCCATTTCCCTGCAAATAACATAATTTCATTTTTCTTTATGGCTGAGTAAAACACCATTTTGAACATATACCATAATTTCTTTTTTTTTAAAGAGAGAGTGAGAGAGAGAGAGAGAATTTTTCAACGTTTATTTTTCAGTTCTCGGCAGACACAACATCTTTGTATGTGGTGCTGAGGATTGAACCTGGGCCACACGCATGCCAGGCGAGCACGCTACTGCTTGAGCCACGCCCATACCATAATTTCTTTAACCATTCATTCATTGGTGGACACCTAGGCTGGTTCCATAGTTTAGCTATTGTAAATTGTGCTGCTTTAAACATGGGTATGCATGAACGGCTATAGTATGCTGACTTTAATTCATTAAGAACACAAACATTCTTTAAAGAAAAATTTTAAAAGAGTTATCTATGCTTGTACATTGAACAACAACAAAAAATACTTCTGAACTATTTACCCCAATGTTTGGAAACTGGCTTCTTACATGTAGATGTGTGCCAAGTCTTTATCTCCAGTTATTATCTGAGTTCTAGGACAGAATTAATTCTTGACTCTGATAATTATGCCTGAAGGCCACACACTGTCATCTGAGAATTATTATATCATGCCCACATATATGTCCCTAAAGTTGCTTACTTCATGTAATAAGACCCAGGGTAATGAATCTGGGTGATGGATAATTACTGCACTTATGCCTTGGTCTCTTGACAAATCTCTTCCTCAATGTCAACATTTGAAACTCCAGCTTCATTTCTGGTTTGTGTCCAAGTTTTGAAGCTAACTATTTCTTTTGTTTCTTTAAAAAAAAATACCCATGGCCTTTGATTTTCCCTTAATCAGCTTCATTCATTAAGATGAAACAGGTAATGCATACCTCCAGACAACACATCCCTTTGAACACTGAAGTAACATCAATTCACAAACGTAGAGTAGTTTGCATATACAAAACTTATCCAAGAATGTTATCACCCCTATCCTTTTAATAGCACCCCTATGAAGCTGAAATTATAAAACACATTTGATACAGATTGAAAAAAAACTGGTACATCAACATAGTTAAAAGATTTGTCCATTGCCGTACACCCAGCGACACAAGGAGGTAGAAACTAACCTTTAATGTTCTTAAGTCCAGCTCACACTGAAGGAAACAAACAAGTTCCCAAAGTGATCTGTTTTTGTACATTAAATGATTGCATATATGAAATCCTTTGTTCTAATCTTCCATCTGCTTTAATGAAAACTCAGATCCTATCTTTTTTTTTATATTGGTTCTAATTAGTTATACATGACAGCAGAATGAACTTTGACACATCATATATAAATGGAGTAGAATTTCTCATTCTTCTGGTTTTATATGATGTAGAATCACACTGGTCACATATGTGTAATAATGTCTTATTCAGGGCTGGGGATTGGCTCAAGTGGTAGTGCTCTCGCCTAGCATGCGTGAGGCACTGGGTTCGATTCTCAGCACCACATAAAAACAAAATAAAGATATTGTGTCCATCTAAAAAACTAAAAAATAAATATTTAATAATAATAATAATGTCTTATTCATTCTACTATCCTTCCTATCTCTGTACCCCTGCTCCTCCCTTCACTCCCCTCTACCTAAAGTAACTCTATTCTTCCCTAGCCCCACCCTTGTTTATTGTGAATTAGCATCCATATATCAAACAAAACATTTTGCCTTTGATTTCTTAGTATTGGCTTGTTTCGCTTAGCATGATATTCTCCAGCTCCATTCATTTATGGGCAAATGCCTTCATTTCATTCTTCTTTAAGGCTAAGTAATACTCCATAGCATATATATCACATTTTCTTTATCCATTCATCTGCTGAAAGTCACCATAGTTTAGTTATTGAGTTGAGCTTCTATAAACATTGATGAGTCTGCATCACTGTAGTATGCTGATTTTATGTCCTTTGGGTATAAACCAAGGAGTGCAATAGCTGGGTCAAAAAGAGGTCCCATTCCAAGTTTTCTGAGGAATTGCCATACTGCTTTCCATAATGATTGCATCAATTTGCAGTCCCACCAGCAATGTATGAGTGAACCTTCTCCTTGTAAGGGTCCAGCGAAACGTCAGAGGGAGAGACCACAAGAGACCGGCTCCATGCAATTGGCAGAAGGGGTTTTATTGATTCAGCATGCTGAGGCTCCAGGCTCACTCAGGAAGATAGAGCAGCCCAGAGCCCCGAGCAGAGGTCAGGCAGAGCTTAAGTACACTTTTTTGGAGAGGGCGGGGGGCTTTGCATACATCAGAACAAATCATCATGAGGCGCGGGAAAATTGAACAACCAACTCTGAGACCTGGTTAGCACATTTGTTGGCGGGAACAGATTGGACAGGGGTGATTGGTTACTTCTAAGTGGGGTGCACATTCAAACTGATTGGTTTTGGGACTTGTAATGTCTACGTGCCATTTTACACAGAGTCCCAGGTTATTAGACAACCAGAGGAGCCAGTGAGAATGTTTACTGGGCAGCTCGGGTATTGTCCTAACAGCTACAGGGATTACAGGTTTCGGTGGTAGCAGAGGAATTGTAACAATAATCTTTTACTTTTTAACCCAAGTCTTGCAGTTAGAGACTTCACAATGTCCGGTCTTTTACACTTTAACTCTGGCTCTGCGGCTTAGAATCAGCTTAGAAATTTTACCTTTACATCCTCAGCATCCTCACCAACATTTATTGTTGCTTGTATTCTTGATAATTGCTATTCTGACTGGAGTGAGATGAAATCTTAATTTTGATTTGCATTTCTCTAGTTGCTAGAGATATTGAACATTTTTTCATATATTTGTTGACCAATTGTATTTCTTCTTCTGTGAAATATCTGTTCAGTTCCTTAGCCCATTTATTGACTGGGTTATTTATCTTTTTGGTGTTGCATTTTTTGAGTTCTTTATATATCCTGGAGATTAATACTCCATCTGAGGTGCATGTAGTAAAGATGTTCTCCCATTCTATAGGCTTGCTCTTCATGTTATTGATTGTTTCCTTTGCTGAGAAGAAGCTTTTTAGTTTGAATCCATCCCATTTATTGATTCTTGATTTTACTTCTTGTGCTTTATTAGGAAGTCAGATCCTAAGCTGACATGATGAAGATTTGGGCCTACTTTTTCTTCTATTAGGCACATTTCAAAAGTTTTCTGGTGAAATTTTTTTAGATATTCTAAATATAACATCATGTCATCAGCAAATAGTGATAGCTGAGTTCTTCTTTTCCTACTCCTATCCCTTTAAAGAGTTTCAAGGACAATATTGAATAAAAATGGTGAAACGGGGCAACCTTGTCTTGTTCCAGTTTTTAGAGGGAATGCTTTCAATTGTTCTCCATTTAGAATGATGTTTAGCATATAGAGCTTTTACAACGTGTTGAGGTATGTTCCTACCATCCCTGGTTTTTCTAGTGTTTTGAATATGAAGGGGTGCTATATTTTGTCAAATGTTTTTTTCTGCAACAGATAATCAGATCCCATATCTTAATTGGTCCATTTCCTCTGTAGATCTGAACCCAGAGTATGACTATCAACCCAGGGAGACAGTAAAGAGATTAACCTGGTGAGAAAGTCACAAGTCTAGTTTTGGTGACACCAAACCTGAAACCCAAGCAAAGCCATCCGCCCAGTGCTCTTTTCAAATAGAGAAAATTTTTTAACTGTGAAGTCCATTTTTCACAGCCTGCTTTCTGGACCTTGCCATTGTAGATGTCAATGCTCAGGTTCTAGATAGGGATTTGGTCTCAGAAATCATATCTTAAAATTTTATATAAAGTTTTTATTTACAAATGTTTTCACTATGTATTTGATCCTCAAAATAATAATGATGGTAAGTGATGTTATTTCATCCTCTTTTGGCAACTCTGAAGTACAACCACATTCTGTAAGTTTGAGCAATTTGCAGAATCCTCTGATGGTAAGGATATTGCCCTTTCTACAATTTTTTGCTTCCTTTTCAATAAACTAGTGATAAGAATTAGTGCCAATAAACAACTTAACATTTTGATGAATCTGTTTCATCTCTGCTATACTGTATTTTTAACATACTTGCTGTTACATGGTCTCCTCTTTCATTTTAATTTATGTTCATTTCCTACATCATTACAAGCTTATTGTGGATATAATTTTCCATAACTGGTTAAGACTCTACATGTTCTTAAGAAGTTGTTCAAGGAGTTGTGACAATACTTTTTAAAAATTTTCTCTTAGAGATATATCCTTACATATGTGGAATCTAACTAAAAAGAGTTAAGTAGGAGTATAAATGAAAAAAGGCAGCCAAGAGTTAACAACTGCCAAAGGCTGAAGTTGAATGCTGGATGCATACAGTTCATTTTCCTGCTACTCAGGTATTTTGATATCATCTAAGATAAAAATTTTTTGAAAAAGATAAACATTCCATCATTTAACTGCAAAAAGGTGTCACAGATTTAGCATGCTGTTCTCCATTCTTGACCCTCTACCTCCACCATGTAAACCTGCAGTGCCAAGTATATTGGCCACCTTCATTGGTTTAGGCCTTGGTCAAGATTCTCTCTGAGCAATGGAATGTCAGCTGACTGACAAAAATTTCACATTATGATTGAAAATTCAGTTTTTCCATTACTTACATTTATACCTCAAGGAATTAGACAAAGAAACAAACTAAGACTAAGCCCAAAGATCGAAGAAGAAGGAAAATAACAATGATCAGACCTGGAATAAATGAAATAGAGATTAGAAAAACAATTGACAAGGTCAACAAAACTAAGAGTTGGTGTTCTGAAGATATGAAAACAACTGACAGATCTTTAGCTATGATAACAAAGAAAAATAGAGATGACTCAAAATCACAAATGAAGAGGGCACATCACAACTCATACAACAGAAATAAAAAGGATCACAAGAGGGCTGGGGTTGTGGCTGAGTGGTAAAGTGCTTGCCTCGAATGTGTGAGGCACTGGGTTCAATTCTCAGCACCATATATCAATAAAAAATCAAGGTCCATCAATAACTAAAATGAATCAATAAATAAAATTAAAAAAAAAATAAAAAAGGATCACAAGAGACTACTATGAAGTGTTATATACTTCAAACTGGATAACCTAGGAGAAATGGATCAATTCCTAGAAACATACCTACTAAGAATGAATCATGAAAAAGTAGGAAATATGAATGGGCTTATAACTGTAAGTAGATTGAGCCAGTCATCAAATCTCCCAGACCAAAAAAATAAAAGGGGGGGATCCCAGACCAGATGGTTCATTGCTAAATTTCCCAACCATTTAAAGGGAATAGCAATTCTTCTTAAACTCTTAAAAAAAAAATTGAACACTTTCCAACACATTTTGCCATGTGCCAAGACTAACCTGATGCTAAAACTAGACAAGGACCTGACCAGGAGAGAATGGTACAGGACAATACCCCAGATGAATATAGACACAAAACTTTTATTTTTTAAAAGTCAAAAAAAAAATTTAGATGGTCTGTTGTTTTTTTTTTTTTAGGATATAGGAAAATGTATATTCTAGTTGGCAGGTGTAATTTACAGAATCATGAAGAAAGTGCACTGCAGCCATCATAAAAATATATAATTGACAGCAAGTGATAAACACAATAAAGAATATGATGTGCTAGGTACAGTGGCACATACCTGTAATCCTAGCAGCACAGGAGGTTGAGGCAGGAGAATCACAAGTTCAAAGCCAGCCTCAGCAACAGCAGGGCGCTAAGAAAATCGGTGAAACCTTGTCTCTAAATACAAAATTGGGCTGGGGATGTGGCTCAGTGGTGGAGTGCCCCTGAGTTTAACCCCGCTACCCACCACCCAAAGAATTTAATGTTACTGTAAACTCAATGTATGAGGAATGCATACCCTTAGTTCTCTATACTGTAGTATGAGGACCCTGTTGAAATAAGGAAATATATTTATAGCCATAATTTACTATATACATTTTCAAATACTATTGATCTCTCAGAAGTTTTAGTTCTCATTTTTAACTTTGCTGAGGCAAAATCAATCACTGAGACAGCATATGGCTTTTCTAATTCAATACTTACTAAAAACTTGCCACACATAATGTCACATGCCTATTATCCCAGTAACTTGGGAGGCTTAGGCAGGAGGATCCCAAGTTTGAGGGCAGGCTGGGTAACTTGGCAAGTCCCTGTCTCAAGAAAAAAAAAATTAAAAGAACAGGGGATGTGGCTCAGTGATACAGCACTTGCCTAGCATGTATTGAGGTCCTGAGTTCAAACCCTAGCATTAAAAATGTAAAAAATATGGGGCTGGCTCAAGTGGTAGCGCGCTCGCCTGGCATGCGTGTGGCCCGGGTTCGATTCTCAGCACCACGTACAAAGACGTGTCCGCCGATAACTAAAAAATAAATATTAAAAAATTTCTCTCTCACTCTCTCTTTAAAAAAAAAAATGTAAAAAACAAAAATAACTTAAAGCCTGCAAAGGGATAAGAAAGATGATAGTGAAAACTAGTAATGATGCCTATAGAAATTGAGATATTAGAACTAGTAAGCATTGAAATGCTCATAAAATTATTTTTCATAAAAGATGCATAAATATTTATAACAAATTTATATTGTTAGCTTTCAGTTAATATTATGATTGAACATTCAATTTTTCCATTACTTACATTCAAAATTTGATCAGTATATTTGACCCAAAAAGAATTCATGGTTGCTCTAATTGTTTTTGAGAAATAATTTGTTAAATTTAATTTTTAACTTGACAAAGAAGCATCTTTCACTAATTCAAAGATGCGTTAGGAGTCAGCTGACCTTGGAAATACTCATTCTATAGGATATACATGGAATGAAAAAGACAATTATAGAAAAATGTTATTCTATAACTCAGCACCAATAACAAGAAGCAAAATTATTCAAGTCACAAAAATACAGACTAATGGGAGTTTAATGTGACAAAAAAAAAGAATTTCAAGTAAAAAATATGGATTTTAGCTGGCACTGAAGCACTTGGATGCTGAGCATGTGCTTAGCCTGGGTGGACTTCCACTGACTGATGGGCAAAACAGAAACGATAATTTCAACCTCACAAGACTGCTATAAAGATGTAACACACTTTGCCCAATGGGGATAATCAGATGTATCAAAATACACTGTGGTTAAAAGATACCTGAAAATAGAAAAAATGATCATCGGGGATATTACACATGATTATATCAGAATAAGAACACATAGGGCCATGAGTACAGTTCTTTTAAGAAATCAATTATAGTAACAGCTAGACTTTAATGAACACTTACCAACATCAGACACAGTACAACTCATTTAATGATCATTATCTCACTTAATATGCACAACTTTACAGGATAGTTGTTAATAATATTTACATTATGAAGATAAGGAAACCAGAGCTCATAGAGATTAAGTTTGCCAATGTCACACAGCTGGTAAGTAGTGGAGCCATATGATAGTCCCAGGTCTGTTGGTTCCCAGTATTCAAGTTTTTAACCCTACACACATTATGGCCAATTTGTGAACCCAAAGACAATCAGTGCAACTGTGTTTTCAGGGACCACAGCTTGTCACTGGTCAGAAAATAAAATTCAGCTTTAATTATGAGCATACCTAAGGTCCTTACAGATCAAGCCAAGTCTGACCAATGAAATTTTGATTTGACTCAGTATTATTTTAGTGTCTGTGTGTGATGCTGAGGACCAAGTCAAACATCTTGCACATGCTACACAGTGCTTCACCACACCCCTCCTACATCAGGAGTATTTTAGAGTAGCTCCAACCCCACAGAAACCTTGTAGACCCTGGGGATTAGCTAGGAGTTCTGGTGTAGGTCTGTGTCCTGTCCTCTAGATCACTCAGGTCATTCTTACACACACACACACACACGAGACCTTCAACTGGGGAAAGATTTGCTGCTTGGTCCTGAGTTCACCAAGAGTGTCACTGATAAGACCAGTGGCAGAGCACTTGTCTCCATGCGCTAGATTTAATCCTCAGCATCACATAAAAATAAACAAACAAAGATATTGTGTCCATATATAACTAAAAAAATATTTTTTTAAAAAAATGAAGGCTTCAAAAATGAAGCCAAGAATTGTGCTAGCCTCTTCCACCTCTGAATAGCTGTGAGATAATGGCTCAATTACTCTCTCTGTACTTTGGTCATGAATGGAGACATTCATACTTGCGGAAATCTTTGGAAAATTAAATGAGTAATGATCATCAGCGCATTGCAGAAACATGAAATGCCTATAACAACTTGTCCTTGAGCTGCTGAGCATCTATCTGGTCTCTCTCCACGGCTTATACTCAGGTCATCTATTCCACCTAATGAAATCCTTTCCTTGTTTTTAAAGAGACTTGGTCATTTACTTATTATTTGACAAACATTTATTCATTATCACACTAGAAGATCAGAAGATAATTATCTTCATCCTATCCTGCAAAAGATTATACATCTTTGAGGAATAAAGATATAAAGAAAATTACCATGAAATTTAATGTTTAACCAGGTGCATAGGCACATGCCTATAACCCCAGCAACTCGGGAGGCTGAAGGTAGAGGATCACAAGTTCAAAGCCAGCCTCAGCAACCTAGTGTTGTTTTTCAAAACAAAAAATAAAAAGGGCTGAGGATGTAGCTCAGTGAGTGCCTCCAAGTTCAACTCCCGGTACCAAAAAAAAAAAAAAATTTAAAGGTTTGTTTTAGAAAGCTGTACAGGATATTCTACTCGATGCTCTATTGTATAAAATACTGAGAAATGATATTGGCCATGTTATATTGTATCATGTGCATGTATGAATATGTAATATGAATCCCACCATTATGTATAAATATAATGTACCAATTAAGATAGGGAAAAAACTAAAACTAAATGAAATTTTAAAAATAAATAATAAAATTATCATAAAACTAAACGTTTTACAAAGTTGTATAGGCTACTCTACTTGATATTCCAACATATATTCACTCTCTAATTATGATCATCAGCACATCGCAAAAGCATGAAATGGCCTGTAACAATTTGTCCTTGAGCTGCTGGGCATCTGGTCTCTCTGTGGCTTATACTCAGGTCATCACGACTAGAACTACCAACTGTCCAAAAGCAAATATTGCTATGTGTACATTGCTGCTTTGTATATAATTACTATACATTTTTTGACTGTTAGAAGCATAACAGTTCATAAGAGGTACAGGAATATCGTGGCCAGTGTACTGTAAGACTCAAGAGTTGACTAGAGCACAACCAGCAATGGATCATTATGCTTAGGGCTGCTGAACTGCAACTGCTGCCCTCTTTATCTCTCTAGGAAGAAGCCTCTCCAAAACACACACACACACACACACACACACACACACCATCCTTATACAGACAATATGCAATATGACCCCTGTGTATATTATGGGTCATGGAAGCAAGACCTCTATGACTCAACACTTGAAGCCCAGTAGATTATTTCTGGACAATTTATAAATTCAGAATCTCAGGGCTTATTATCTCAGCTCATTCTTATAAAAACAAAAATAAAGTCAATGTCCTGAGTTTAAATGCTACTCAGGGCCAGGCATGGTGGCCCACACCTGAAATCCCAGTGACTTGGGAGGCTGAGACAGGAGGATTGCAAGTTCAAGACCAGTCTCAGAAAATTACCAAGACCCTAAGCAACTTAGGGAGACTATGTCTCAAAATAAAAAAGAAAAGGGCTGGGGATGTAATTAAGTGACAAAGCATCCCTGGGTTCAATCCCCATTACTCCCCTCCCCCACAAAATGCCTTATAGGGCAAATTAACTTGGCTCCTTTTCCTGGTGATAGACCTTCTGGTTCCCTTCAGCCAAATCTCTTGAAAATGTGAAGTGACAAACACCAGCAAGAGTGGCCTGCATAGCACAAATAAACTCATCTTAGAATTATTAAAACCACAGGTGAGAAAACTTCATGCTCCACAGTACTCTTTCCTCAAGTATCTGCTCTCTTTTGTTGTAGAAAACCCAATGTGCCCCTCTTATGGGGGGAGAAAACCAAACTGGAGGGATCCAGTTCCATTTGCCCCCATCGTGCAGGTGCAGGGGCTTGTTTTTGTGGTTTCCCTGCTAATACATATGGACCATCTCTCTTGCTGTCCAGGCTGCGTGTTTGCTCCACGTTCCTATGTAATTCTTTCTGGGCAACCTAGCGGTTCTGGAGATCTTTTAGTCTTCCCCTGTTGTCTCTCTGGTTTTGTTCAATCCCCCAATCATGGACAGAGTACTCATTCTTTCACTTTCAGGGATAGGTCCTAAACGTAGATACACCTTCCAACAGGCCCTTTAGGGACATCTTGGAACATCACTCTGGGGAGAAAGTTAGCAACCATAAGCCCATAGGTGAGTGCTGTGGCTGAACAGCCCACCTAAGTCCCAGCTGATGGCTAACACCAACTGCCAGACAGTGAAACTTCAGATGATTCCCGATTCCAAACACCAAATAACCCTCAGCCTCCAAGCAGTACCTGCTGATGACACTGAAGAGGAGATGAGTTGTTGTTCCCATGGCATCAAAAGACTAAGTTGCAGATTCTTTAGTGAAATAAATCATCGTTGGTTTTATTCAGCAAACCCAGGATGGTTTGTTGTGCATAGTGGATAGCTGCAACACCCTCAAATTTAAACATCAAAATTCTGGGTTGTAATTTACATTATAGGTATGCTAATCGAATTAACAGGGATAAAGTAGATTTTGTGGTATGTGTTTTTTCCAACTTAAAAAAATGTAAAGTTTTTAAATACAACAAATAGATTATTTCAGCACCTAGAGAAAGCACAGATAACACCAAAGCAAGCTAGTGTGGCATACTGACTTTCATTATTTGATGTTCTTTCTTGGCTTAAAAAAAATCTCCTTCGTGTACTTGACCTGCAGGAGTCTTCTCTTCTTCCACCTACAATCTCCCCAGAGGTGTCTAAAGAATCACCTGTAGAAAGAACTTGTACTCTACCTTAAAATAGGGCCTACTATACAGCTCAAAAAAACTACATTATTCTCTCAAAGGGACTCTTAATCTCCCTCACACAAGTGTTGCATGAAAAAAAATGTGAAATTTTGTTAACCCTGATACCATTTTCTGTTCATTCAATGGTTTCTCTGCATTCTTTCTTTCCTTCTATGTTTTTACTTGGATACCAGATATTGATGCCAGGAGCACTTAACCACTAAGCCACATCCCCAGCTCTTTCTCTTTTTATATTTTATCTTGAGACAGGGTCTCAAAATAAGTTGCTCAGGACCTTGCCAAACTGCTGAGGCTGGCTTTGAACTTGAAATCCTCCTGCCTCAGCCTCCCAGGCTGCTGGGATCATAGGCATGCACTACCCCACAGGCTCTTCCCCTGTACTTTTTTTTTTAGTGTATTCTGTAGTTAATTTACATTCAGGCTTTCCTGTTCTCTAATGTAAACTGCTTTAGCTGTACCCCAGAAGTTTTGATACATTAAAATGTTTATCATTCAGGAGCTGGGAATGAGGCTTAGTGGTAGAGTACTTGCCTAGTATGCATGAGGCACTAAGTTCAATCCTCAGCACCACATAAAAAATAAAGTTATTGTGTCCACCTAAAACTAAAAAAAATGTTAAAAAGTGTTTATCACTCAGTGATCCATTATTTTCTTAATTAGTCCATCAATGGGAGGGATTTTTAAACTTCTGAATATGGAAAAATATGGAATTTTGTTCTTATCTATCTTTACTATTAATTTTTAATGCAATGATCAGAAAACATGGTCAGGGATCAGTGAACTTTTCTGTAATGGGCCAGATAGTAAATATTTTCATAACTTACAGACCACATAGTCTCCATTGTAACTACCCAACTCTGCCTTTATGGGAGTAAAGCAACGAAAGACAATTTTTAAATAAATTAATACGGCTACATTCCAATTCAAATTTTTCTTACAAAAACACTTGGCTGAACAGATTCAACTTTGAACCATAGTTTTGTCCTCTATACAGCATCAAAATTTCAGTAATTAAGACCCACTGCACCTAGTATGTTATGTTATGTTATGCTATGCTATGTTATGTTCATGCTTGAAAACCAATTTTCTTATCCCTGGCCTGCTCTAGTTCTTTAGGACTCAGGCCTGAGTCACGTAAATATTTGCCTTTGTTATTTTGGCACAGTGATGAAGAGACTGGGTTGGGGAATCAGAAATATCTCAACTACCAAGTTTGACACTTGCCATCGGGTGATTTGAAAACAAATTATTTAATGTCTCTAAGCCTCAGGTTCCTCAATTATAAACTGGAGAAAGTAATAGTACCTACCTCATGGGGTGAACATAAGAAATGATTCAACAAAATAATCCATATAAAGCACTTAGCAGAGCCAGGCAGACTTTAATCATTATTATTAGTAACATCAGTATCATGTGGTTGACTCACCACTGGGTGAGGCAGATATAATTAAACCCATTTTATTTAAAAAAAAAAAAAATAAAGGAAGTTTCACAGATGTTTAGAAAACTTGCCCAAAGTCTCATCGCCAATGGCAAAGCGCCAATTCCCACCCAGAACTTGTAATTTCCAAATCCTATGTTTCCAGTGCTCCAACTCTGACAAGCGCGCGTCACACCAACGTGGAAGGAATTCACAGTCTGCCACTCTTAGGAGGCGGCGTTTTAAAGACAACAGGAGAAAGGGGTTGTGAAACCCACAAGAATAAATTCTTCATGGTACAAGTTTGGTCCCTCCAGGAATAGAGAAGATTTGAGTAGGCTTGAAAGGGCTTGAAGAACTTATATAGGTAACAAACCACCAGATTTCTGGAACCAGGCTGTCAAGGTTTAGAAGCTGGACCCGCCCTTTCCTGGGCTTAATCCAGAGGGAGTGGTGTCACCCATAGGTGCACTCAGGGCCCCTGACCTTGCCGCCGGCTGAGACCCGCAGCCCCAGACTGTGCTTCAAAGGACCTCCCGCTCCGCGAGCCTGAAGTTCCAGGAGCCTAAAACCATTACCCTAGTTAAACCTCTCGGAACTTGACTTGGGCTTTTTAAAAGCCGGGCGCTGTCATCACTTGGAGCCGCATAAATCACAGCCTCGACCGGCTGCAGATTCAGCGTTCCTTCCGTGGACCACAAACTCGGCCTCCGTTTCTCCCTCCACGGGCGAGGGTCGTGCCGTGAAGACCCCCGGGAACCCCGAAGAGCGTGCCTTGGACTTTGCAAAACTAACCCAGGAGCCTCCATTCCTCGCACCCGACCTAAGGCCAGGACTCCGCAGAACCACATCCTGTGACAATCACAAGGACTTTCTCCGCCCCGTCGGTGACGTGAAACTCGTGACTGGCTTCTCCGCTCCGAGCAAAGAGCCGAGAAATCAGAGGCGGAGCCGCCAGTCCGGCTAGCTATGAAGCCCCCGACGGATGGCGCGTGCGCAGTCTCTCACCACGGGACCTCCTTCCCGCCGCTGAGACTAGGAAGCGGGACGCCAAATCCGTCCCCGCGCAGCCGCCGCCGCCGGGCGCCGAGCGGGGCGGCTGCCCTGCCCGAGGCGCGCCTGCGCACGTTCCCACGCACGTTCCGACGTACGGCGGCGGCCAGGGGTCGCGAGCCGGTGGAGGACCCGCGCGCGGAGGAGCCCGGGGAATCAGCGCCTTTTCCCTCCCTCCCCCACTCCCCTCCCCGCTCCCTCCCCCCTTCCCCAAGAATGTTCCGCTACGAGGTAAGCTCTTGCGACCGGAAGTGGCCCCCCCTTCCTCGCGCGCCCCTTTCCTCTCACCCTCCGCGCGCCGGTCCCGTGCTCCTGGGGGGAGGGGGCGAGCCGTGGGAGTCGCGCGATCTAGCGCAGCGCCCCCGACCTGGGGTCGCGGATTTAGTCCGAGGGCTGGGAACCAGCTTTGAGGTTTGGGGGGCGGGACTGTCCCATCCGATGCCGCTGGGGAGAGTTGGCTTCTGCTTTGGGGTGGGGAGGGCCCGTTAGTGCGGTAACCTGAGCGCCCCTCGCCCCCACTCGGGGAGGGGCGGTGGAGGGAAGAGCATTGCACCCACCGGGTGGCTGTTCTTAGGAAGAACCACCCGGGGATGCCCGGAGACGACTTTCCCGCCTACCCAGAACCAGCCCCCTTCTCCCGGGTTACCCACGGGTACACACTGTACACCCAAGCAGCCGGTCAGGGCGCCTGGACTTGCCCTTTGGCTGGGGCCCCGGACTGTTTACTAGGAGAGCGCTCCGAGCTGGGAGGGGGCGTGTCCAGCTGAAGTTCTTTCTGGACGAGTGGAGTGAGCTGTGGGTTTGGCTACGACGTCGGAGGGGAATGTAGCAGCTCCAGAATGTGGAGTCTAGACCGTATCGCCCACTCGCTTAGTGACCTTGAGCCACTCCTAATCGCTGGACACAAGGTTTCTGGATTTATAAAGTGAAAGGACTGATCTAGGTGATTCCTGAGAGTCATTTCAATTTTAAAAAGCAGCGATTTGGTTAAGTCGATCTTGATGTTTTGGTTAAGTCGATCTTGATGATTCGGAAGGGAGTGCGCTGGAAGTTGCCTCTGATGTGGTGGCAGACTGCTTTGTGGAAGTTTGTGGGCCTTAGGATGGGTAGAAAGGCCAGTAAGGACAGATACTTGATAAAAGTGTTAACTGACTTTGTATAAACATGGAGAGAATGATGAGATACAATGAGCAGAAGTTGCCAAAAGGAAACTTGGAGATTAAGCTGAGTAAACCTGAAGAGAAGGGGGGGGGGGTTTGCAGGTCCAAACAGAATGTACCGAAAGTGTTATGATAATATCTAGGTTTTATTTAGCAATGTGCAGTCTTTGCCTTGTTTGATCCTTACCTATTTGAGGTAAGTGGTATTTGTCTCTGTGGCGCCACTTAAGAATCCAGGACCTAGGGCCTAGCACAGAACCTGAGACAAAAATGTTCTCAAATGATGCTAATGAGGGCTAGAGCACCTACCTACTACTTTGGGTTCCATCCTCAGCACTTCATTAAAAACACACACACACACACACACACACACACGATAGTTAATGGATTAATCAGAAAAGTGAGTTGCCTGTGTTTATCATGGCTTTTCTAGAGTTCATTTCTGTTTTTTTCACTAGAGTTTAGGCCTATAGAAAGCAAAGTGAAGAGGTGGAAAATGAAAAGAAAGTTTTAAAAGAGAACACTGAAATAGTTGAAAACCCAGCATGAAAATAATGATAAAAATGTGAACTTAGTTAAAAAAGATACATAAAAGTACTCATTTTGGCAATTTGAAAATTTTCATCTCTGTTCCACCCGGTGATGTAAAGGATACTGTGGGCCTAATTTCTTGTGTGCATGAGAAAATGCTATCATTAGATTCTTGATAAAATAAAGAAAAAAGATGCTTGGGAAAAATTCAAGTAAGGAATAAAGAATAGAAACAGAAACAAGCTACTGAAAGTGTCCAATGTCAGGGTAATTGAGGAGTATAAAATGCCATCTTTACAAAAGGTCATAATAAAACTATTTCACTGAGAAGGTAAGGTGAACATTTTTAGAACATTATAAATGAGAATGTGAATTTCATGAAAAACTTCTTTTCATTTTTTTTAGTCTTTGGAGGATTGTCCTCTAGATGAAGATGAAGATGCATTTCAGGGCCTGGGAGAAGAAGATGAGGAGATTGATCAGTTCAATGATGATACATTTGGGTCGGGTGCAGTTGGTAAGTTGCATCTTTTGTGTATGTATGTGTTGAGATTGAACCCAGGGCCTTGCACATGCCAGGCAAGCACTCTACCAACTGAGCTATAACTCCAGCCCAAGCGGCATCTTTTGTAGTTTTCATCTTCATCTCTTGCTCAGATACTTTGTCTTAGAAGGAGTAACCTCATTCACTAATTTGGCAAGTTAATCTTCTTGATCTCAGTGAGAATAGTATGTCCTTTACTCAGAATAGTTCATCCTCCTACTGTGCTCTTCTGGTTGGTCATCTTTTGTCCTCATCAATAAAGCCAGGTATTATCTAAGCCCTATGTCTTCCAGCTATCTGGTTTTTGATTCTCGGTTGCCACTGTAAGGAATTCAGATGTTTAGATCAATAGACATTTGAAAGAGATTTTAAATAATTCTAAATAAAAGGAATTTTTATTTGGAGAACATGTAATCTAGGGAAAACTCATGGACTAATAGAGAATTCAGATTCTAGTATTCTGCATGTTCTACATTCAGCCCAACACCAGTACATGGTTGTATTTAATGAAATAAAAAGCTTTTAATTCCAAGAATTTTAGCAATAGGAAATCTTCATAAGTTTGAAAAGTATTGTAAACAAATGAAATTTTATCCATCCCCAGATATAGGTAAATATTGTAAGAGCTGAAAAAGTTAAAAGAGCTGAAGTAGACTTAAAGCTACAGAGTTGTAAATGCTGGGATAAAACAGTTAAGAAGCAAGGCTATATAATTACATTTGAGAACAAAATTTACTTAGAACAAGTTTAGAGCAAGTTAACTAAGTATTAGAAATTTGTACTTTTTAAAGAAATGAATAGATCAGAATCAATGTAGATATTGTTGTTTTGACTTAGTGTTGGAAAGCAGCAATAGCAGTGTTTATATTGTGGTGTGTCAATATTTGTAATTTCTTTAGACTTGCAGCAACAAATATTCAAAATTAAATAAGGAAGAAGAGGAAATGTAGCACAGTGGGTGATACCAATGTGTTAGTATCAAAAACAAAGGTTTTATAAAAGTTATAGTGGATAGTGTTTTGTGATGACTTTATAGCTTAGGTTTATGAAAGCTTGCACAGAGTTGAATGAACTGGCAAAAATGAAAAAGTTTCCTACTAGTCTTCCATTTATAAAATTCAGTAGAAACTGTGACTTTGTCATGATCTAGAGCAGCAAGAAGAATGTTAAAAGTATAAACTAGACTCATTACAGAAAGGAAATAAAGATCCTTTGGATTGTAGTCATAGTTTAGGAGATAAGATTGCCCATCTCCAGGGAGATGGCAGGGAAAGCTATGAAGAATAGAATTACAAATGGAGGGAACTGATGTGAATTGCAAATTGCATAATAACCTAGACAATAAAAGTCATAACATTGTATTCTTGGTTCTAAACTTTTTCTTTTAAAACCTGTACTGGGTATTAAATCATTTTCAGCACATTCTTCAGTTTATGAAATTGGTCAATTGAAATTGATTCATAGCTACTATATTAAGATGAAGCAACATAGTAATGTGTCCTTCCTTAGTTTTGAACTTGGACAGAGAGAAATGGGTCCTGCCTTCTCATGGACTTCCAGAGTGCTAAGGGCAGTTTCCCACCCCCCCCCACCGCCCCCTGGAGTTTCTGTTTTTCCTTCAAGACAAGAATATTGCCTTTAAAAGAATATTAGAATGTGCAGAACTGTATTTTATATGATAGGAGAAAAGTATAAGTCCACAGTGCTCTTGGGTGCACAGTGAAAGAACAGGTAGTAAAATTAAAGGCAGTGAAATAGAATATGGTTAGTTTGCTTTGTACCATAGGGTAGAAGGGTATTAAGAAGGACTTCTTGGTCAGCCAAGGTTATAATAGAGAAAAGATGTCACAGGTGAGCGCTTTTCATTGAGAGTGTAGTATACTTGAATTGTAAGGTAAAAATCTTAATTCTTCAAAACATCTTTATATAAATATTTTAAAAAGAAAATTGCTAAGTCTACCTGTGATATGTTTGGCACACTTCTTACAGATTTAGCTGGTAGAGGAAGTTTAAGCCAGTAGATGAAATGTTAGATCTTTGACGTAGGTTTTGATTGATAATTTTTAATTCATGGAGCTGACATCTTGAACAACACCTGTTTATACCGTGGGTATTTTAGGTCACTGGCTACAAAAGCTCTGATATCACCTTTCCATGGGACACTAATCATTGATCTACTCCCTTTAAAAAAGTTTGCATCATCTCGAAGCAATAAATGGTGTTAGAGTGATCCCAAACTCATTCTCTGAAAATAAAAGTTTACACCTTACATGGTTCTTATTATGTGCTTGGTACTGTTTTAAATGTTTTACATGTTATTAATTCTCACAGTAACCTTCTGAGGTAGTTATCAATATTATCCTCATTTTCACAAATGAGGAAGCAGAGTTACTGAGAGATAAAGTAATAAATACAGTCAGTATAAATTACCAGTTATGTTAAAACAATCTTTGGGGAATCTTTGGAAATCTCTTACCTTTGCTTGGATGGGCTTCTCATTCTTTCTCCTTCCCTTTTCTTGATAGCTGCTGTAATCTTTGGGAACTGAGATTGCCTTAAAATTAAATCACTTCTATTTCCTTTTTATTTTCTTTTCATTCAGAAATATCCCAGACAGGCCTGGGGGGCATTAAAGTATAAGTGTTTGAAAAAGCAGCATGGAGTTCAGTAGCCCACATCACAGTACAGGGTCATTAGTTGGAAGAATACAGATACTCCTTTTCCTTCATTTCTCTGCTATTCTTTTGCCTATGCTTTAGCCTTTTAACCAATGATGCAATAAGGTCAAGTGTTGGCACATCTAAGTAACAATATTTTTAGGTAATTTGCAGAAGTAACAGAGTGAAATATTCTTTCAAACTAAGGGCATGAGTCCTCTCCTGATTTTTTTCATAAGAACAAGAAAAACCAAAAATAATGTTGGCAATGTTTTATGGCATAGATTCCTTTGCATCCATGTTTAAAATGCCAACAGTCACCAGGCATGGTGGTACACTCCTGTAATCCCAGTAGCTCAGGAGGCTGAGACAGAGGGATCACTAGTTCAAAGCCAGCCTCAGCAACAGCAAGGAACTAAGTAATTCGGTGAGACCCTAACTCTAATAAAATGCAAAAATTGGGCTGGGGATGTGGCAGAGTGGTTGAGCGCCCCCGAGTTCCATCCCTGGTACCCCCTTCCCCCCCCCCAAAAAAAAATAGGGTTGGGGATGTGGCTGAGTGGTTGAGTGCCCCTGAGTTCAATCCCCAGTACCAAAAAAAAGCAATAGTCAGTTCACAGTATGTCCATTTTTACAGAACATGACTATTCAGACTTTTTAAATGTTATTTTTAAGTGCAAATAAATTATTTGGTAGAATCTGGTAAAGTTAGCAAATATGAATATGGGGAGTGGCTACCAAAGGTAATTTAGAACTGTACTACATTAAAATTAATCCATTAACAAATTAATGTTTTAAATTTGGGAAACTTAAAAATATATATTATTTTAATCCTGAATTCAGGATTATAGACTCCCCACTCTTCTTGGCATAGCTGTTACATTTAAAAAAAAAAAATTTATCCTTTTTCAGCTTTTTTTTTTTTTTTTTTTAAGCAAGGATGACACCAATATTAAAGTCACAATCGGTTATTTATTACACTATTCCTTAAGAACGTTTCAGATGACTGGTCATTTAAATTAGTACTATAATTTTTATCTAAAATGGATTTTTCCCTTTTTTAAGCACATCTAGGTATGTTTATTGAGACCATTATAATGAAGTGGTTACTTCAAGTTCTTTTCTGTAAGAGGAAATTTCAGAGGAAGAGTGCCACCTGACTAAGCACTTTGTAAGAGGAAGCTTTTGGGTGGGAAAGAAAATTCCACATAAGAATGAAAACACATATCTTAGAGGCTTAGATAGGGATATTTTGTGACTCTTGCCCACAGCCTTTATCACAGAAATGGCAGAGTGATCCCTATTTAAGAAACCCCTTACCATAGCTCCTATATTGTATATCACATTGACCAAAGAGCAGACAGTGGATCCTGGGATAACACAATTGTAAATTTGAAATCCCACTTCCCTTGCTTTTTGGATCACTAGGGTTATGTGATATATTATTATATTACAAAAATAGCAAATTTTAAATGCTTAGTCTGACCCTGAAGAGAAATTAGCCTACTTAAATATTCATTTGAGATGCTGTGGTATGTATAAGGTTACTTATGGTATTGATTGTTATAGTAAAAAGTTGCAAATCATCCAGATGGTTTTTTAGTAGGGAATAAATTACAATTCAGTTCATTAATAGAATGCAATCTTACATATATGTTTAAAAGAATGAGATAATATTTTCAGCAGTTATATGTGTATACACGTATTCATGCTTGAAAGTATATCCAAGAAGAATCAAGTTAAACTACAGATTGCATTCTTAAAATCTGAACAGAGCTGTGGAATTATGAAGAACTTTCACATTCTAAGTCATGTATTGTGATGTTTGAATTTTTTTAATCTGTATTTTATTTGTAAACAGAAAGAAGACAGTATAGATTTCTGTGTTAGCTACAAAGGGGATTACCTGTTATCCCTGAATGTGGAATTTTATAGAACATACAAGACATATAACTAAAGTAAGAATAGAGTACATACATAGCTTATACAGAAGAGTACATTTATGTGCATTAAAGTAGCATGTTTAGGTGAGATGAAACTAAAATGAAAATTTAAATATTTTGGAAAGCTTAATGAGGAGAAAGAGGTTTCTGCATTTGAATGCTAAAAGAAGCAGAATTGTGAGTAGTGCGTTTATGATAGAAGTAGAATAGAATGATTAGATCCAAGAGAACTGGAGTGAGAGTTTTCATTCTAGAGAATTTGATGAAGGGTTCACAAGATTTTAGTCTGTGTGGTAATGGGACTCAAAAATCAATGCTATATCAGCATAATAAATAAGAAAACAATGTTAGTGCTGCAGACCAAATAGCAATGTGCAGGAATAGCAAAGACATAATTAAAATAGAAGAGGAATTGGCCTTGGTCAAAGTTTCATCCCCTCTCCCTTGGCTAGTGGATACTCCCTTGCAGTAGCCACCTGACTTCCTGCATTCCCCCCAACACTTCTCCTCTAATCTGCTTTTAATTCAGTAGCCTTAGTGATTCTTTCAAAAGTTAACTCATCAGCTCTGCCCCATTTTGGAGTGGAGTTGAAGACCCTGACTAACCTCCCTCCTCCAGACTCTGACTTTATTTTGTTCTACTCTTCTCTCTTGCTCATTCTGTTCCATTTGACTGTTTACCCTCTTATTGTCATATTCGTTGAATCTCTGCTCAAATGTCATCTCAGTGCAGCCTTCTTCTGAACATCTATTTTTTTCGATTTGCCTTTCTTCCATATTCCTGTAGCATTTTGCATCTTCTAATACAGTATCTAATTTACTTCCTCATTATTTTTATTGTCTATTATCTGTCTCTCCCCTACTTTAATGAAAAAGCTATATGAGAGAAGGTCCCTGCATTCTGTCCATCTATACAAAAAATAAATTTTTAAAAAATCAGGTAAAGAAAATAGCAGTTACAATTTAAGAGACAGTTATGCTAGTATTACAGATTTTACTTTCCTTTGAAGTTTTTGTGTGGAGTATTGAAAATCTCAAAACCAACAGGTGGTCTTATGTGTCGTTAGTTTGTTTTTTTATTATAGTATTAGGGATTGAATTAAATGGTACTTTACCACTGTGCTACATTCCCATCCCTTTTTATTTTTATTTTGAGGCGAGTCTCACTCAGTTGATGAGGCTGGCTTCGCACTTAAAATCCTCCTGTCCCAGCCTCGCTCCTGTAGCTGGGAATACAGGCATATGCAGCTGTATCTGGCTTTGTATCACCATTTTAGAAATCAATTTCAGACTGTAATTTGGACACCACTGATAATGTTTTAAGTCATTAAGCCAAATTTTGTTCCTGGCATGGTATTTTTTGTTCTTAATAGTGAAAAGCCCACTTTGTGTTTTCCTTGTTTCAACCTTATTTCATGTCTTTAAAATCTTCTGGAACTGGGTTATTCATTTGGTTAAAGGAAGAAATTTATATATAAAGCCTTTGTTTTGATATGAACTATATTTCTTATACCACGCTATTGTCTTATAGATGATGATTGGCAGGAAGCACATGAACGCCTGGCTGAGTTGGAAGAGAAGCTACCAGTGGCAGTTAATGAACAAACAGGCAATGGAGAAAGGGATGAGATGGACTTGTTGGGTGACCATGAGGAGAATTTGGCAGAAAGGCTCACTAAGATGGTGATTGAAAATGAACTAGAAGATCCAGCTATTATGCAGGCAGTGCAGACCAGGCCAATTTTGCAAGTGAGTAATTTACTCTTATTTGAGAACTATAGTCGACTATTAAAGTATTGAGCTTTGCCATTATCACTTATGCCATAGAAAATTCATAATATAATTACTGATGATAGTAATTCTGGAAATAAAATTGGGGAATAATGTATGTTCTGGAGCACTATAATTTCTTGTCAACTACCTTGCCAGTAAAAACCTTGGACCCTTGTTTCCTAATAGCAGATGAGTCACCCAGAGAGCTCACAATATTGAAGAATTTGTATATATGTTTTTTGTTTGTTTGTTTGGTAGCCTCAACCAGGAAGTCTGAATTCCAGCATCTGGGATGGATCTGAAGTTCTGAGGCGAATCCGAGGACCACTTCTTGCTCAGGTACTAAAAAGTTTCTCATTATATAAAATTACTAGTATTATAAAATCTTAAGTTGGCTCCTATTGTCATTTTTCCTTACTGTGAACATGTCGATATTTATCATTTGCCAGTAGTATGTCAACTACTGCATCCAGTACTTAGACGGCTCTCTCTGTTGATGTGCCCTTTATCAGCCCCCAGGGTAAAGATTGAGAGGGAGCCATTGGAACTCATGTTATCAGTATATCATTTAAATTATTTTAAAAGTCTAGGCAAAACTACAGGGACAGAGAAGAGATCAGGGTTTGCCAGTGGTTAGATGTGGCACAAGGCATTAACTGTAAAGGGACAAAAGAAGGGGATTTTGCAGAGTGATAAAATTGTTCTCTGGAGGCAACATTTCTTCTATGTATTTATCAAAACTCAAAAAATTGTATACCAAAGACTGAATTTTTCTATATGTGAATTAAAAAAAAAAAAAGCTGGGTGCAGTGATGCATTCATGTAATCTCAGTGATATAGGAGGCTGAGGCAGGAGGATCTTGAGTTCAAAGCCAACCTCAGCAACTTATGAGGCCCTAAGCAACTTAGTGAGACCCTGACTCAAAAAAATAAAAAGGGCTGGGGATGTGGCTCAGTGGTTAAGCATCCCTGGCAATCCCTGGTACCAAAAGTAAATAAATAGATAAATAAATTTAAAAAGTATTTTTGACATCTGTAGAGATTATTAAAACATTTCAAGTTAGCTAATTTCTGTTTTTTGGTTTTGTTTTGTTTTGTTTTTTTTTAACTACTTCCTCATTAGGAAATGCCTACAGTGTCTGTATTAGAGTATGCCTTGCCTCAGAGGCCCCCACAGGGCCCAGAAGATGATCGGGATCTTTCTGAGCGTGCATTACCAAGGCGTTCAACTTCACCTATCATTGGGAGTCCTCCAGTTAGAGCTGTGCCCATAGGCACCCCACCTAAGCAGATGGCTGTACCCAGCTTCAACCAACAGGTACCTCTAATTAACAGGCACTCAGCCCAGGATATTGGGCATCTGGGCAAAATTATTTGGGAAATGAGTGATACTGGGAGGAGGGTGGAGATTTTGGGTAGGCTTTAGATTAGAAAGCAAAATAGCCAATTATAGCCAATTAGCATAGAAGTTAGTACAAATAAGAGACACATTCCCGAATAGCCTTTGCTGCTGTTGTTGCTGCTGCCTTTTAATTGGGGGAGGAAAAGGGTAGTTAAGTACATTTAGGGCTTATGTACTTTTTAAAGTGTTTTACTGGCTGCCCAACACATTGGCAGAGAGATAACTGAAAGCTGGGGGGGATGGGAACACTCAGCATTGTCCACATCCCTTTTTACCTTTAAGATATCCCTGCTTTCCCTAGAGCCTGTGCAGTCCTGTTCCATAGACTTTCCTCCACCTGAAACCAGCAGCTGAAAAGGAAGGCCAATTTGGAAGGTATGGGGGGAGGGTGGTGTTGGTATGGCCTAGTTAGGCTCAATTATCTATGAAATAAATGGTGGAGTCACAATGTATCATGAAATTGCTGAGCATGGCGGCCATATCACAGGCTTCAGAATAGGACTTAGTTAATCCTCCAGCTTTCTTATCATTCCTTCTCCCTCACTGCTACCAAAATACATCCTCTTGGAGAGAATTTGCAAGTCAGAATATCTGCTGATATCTCCCTCAGATAGCATGGAAGGGTGGGGATAACTGGAGAATTAGCTAAATCTTCCTCAGACTTTGCTTGATTTGTGAGAGGAAGTGATCAAAGGTTCTGGGTTTGAATCCATAGTTATAGCAGTCTGCTTAGAAGTAGGGCTTTGCATTGAGTTCTGTGTCTCTACCAGTACTTGAGGGGAGGGAGTGTAGGTGGAAGAAAAACTGATTTCATTGAGTGTAGTTGTATATATGTTTGTCCTAATAGATTCTGTGTCCGAAGCCTGTCCATGTTCGGCCCCCGATGCCACCACGTTATCCTGCTCCCTATGGTGAGAGGATGTCTCCAAACCAGCTCTGCAGTGTCCCGGTATGTCTCTTTACAGTCTAACAAAAATGTGAAGTATGTACTTTATGGTCACTGCCTGTGTGATTCAGTATGTAGAAGTGCTAACATCTCCTATGGAACACTTAAATTTTATAATCTCCATCCTTGAATTTCTGGGTCTTATGGTCCCCTGGTCAGAAGACATAGTTTATGTGTTTCTTAGCACTACTCTTTAAAAATCTAAGCTCTTTCTTGTCATCTGGTTTCATGTTAACTTCAACTCTCATTCTAATTTCTTTTTTGTTTTACGTGGCCATAATGTTTCATAATTTCTAGCATTATTCTTTTTATTCCTTCAGTAGGGTGTGCTACAATTTGAGAATTTTACAATCTAAGTTTATACTGCATTTCTACTGAGTTCCCTTATTACATTGATTTACCTGTTTCATGATATAATTGTTTCCTTACTTTATTTTTTTCCTTAGAACTCTTCCCTCCTGGGTCATCCTTTTCCTCCTACTGTTCCTCCGGTTCTCAGTCCCCTCCAGAGAGCACAGCTTCTTGGAGGAGCACAGGTAAGCCTGTGATTAGCTCTATCCATAAAGAACCCGCTTACTGTCTTAAAGTTCATTAGGACATAGATGTTTTTGTTAGTAATCACCATTGCCTCTTATTTTTGCCTTTAGTTTTTAAAATAAAGTTATTGATGGAAACAGTATTCAATTTTCAGCAAGCAGGTGTGCTTGCTGCTGATTTAAGGTTAACTCAGTCTTAAGATCTTGTCCCTCTTTTTAGCTACAGCCTGGTCGGATGTCTCCCAGCCAGTTTGCACGGGTCCCTGGATTTGTTGGTAGTCCTCTTGCTGCCATGAATCCCAAGTTGCTGCAAGGGCGAGTTGGGCAGATGCTTCCCCCAGCACCAGGCTTCCGTGCCTTCTTTGGTGCTCCACCCCCTGCAACACCACCTCCACAGCAGCACCCTCCCGGCCCAGGACCTCATCTGCAAAACCTAAGGTATATAAAACATGCCAATGTTTACCCATTGCCAGCTAAGTCTCTTGATCATTCCAATTTAGTTTTTTAATGTAAAAGTCTCTTAATATTTTTTAAGTGAGGACTGGGGCTGTAGCTCACTGGTAGAGCTCCTGCCTTGCACTTGTGAGGCACTGGGTTCAATCCTCAGCACCACATAAAAATAAATAAATAAAGATATTTATCACTAGGTCCCACCAAAAATACACACACACACACACACACACACACACACATACATACACACACTCACATACATATATGTATGTATCTTGTAAGTGAAATATTTTGAGATCCTCAAGTCAGGGTTTGACAGTTTAGGCTTTCTTATGTCATCATCAAGAATCATGCATCCTGTGCACCTTTATACATTACAAGTTACTCACCTTTCTCATTTCATGTCCACTTTACAAACACACACTAAGATATGCACACATGGTGTTAATCACTTAAGAATCATAAGTAAGGATGAGAGAGGTGAATAATGAGAAGTTTAAAAAAATAACAATGATAAGTTAGCAAGTCTTGGTATCTGCTACATTTTTTACTTCTACCCTCTGATTTTATAACAAGAGGAGTTCAAGTTCCTGCTTTGATAAAATTGTTTTTTATTACATACATTGTATTATCAGGGTTCTCAAGAAAAATAGAACCAGTAGAAAAAAAATATTATTTTAAGGAATTAACAAATGTGATTGTGGAAGCTGGCAAGTTAAAAATTTATAGGGCAGGCCAGAAATCACGTAAGAGTTGAAGTTGCATTCTTGAGTTTGAAATGTTATATGTTGGCAGGCTGGAGATTCAGGCAAGACTTCTGTGTTCCAGTCTTGATGCAGAATTTCTTCGGAGACTTCTGTTTTTAAGGCAAATAAACCTCTTGAGAGAACACTATTAAACAGGAGCAAAAAGAAAATTACATGCTTTTACTAATAAATTTCCTGAGATTTCATGATCATCCTCTTAGTAGTTGAGAACTGGTCTTTGTGGAAGATAGGTTTTTAAAAAGTGACTTTTTTACTTAAAGTCTCTTTAGAATACACTTGGCAGTCCCTACTGAACCTATGTGAAGTTATCCTGTTCTGACAGCATTTGTGAAAACTTCAGATCATCGGGATGACAGAATTAAAGGCCTTTTTTTTTTTTTTTTTTTTTTTTATCATTTTTTTCTTAGATCTCAGGCCCCAATGTTCAGACCAGACACAACTCACCTTCATCCACAGCACCGGCGGCTCTTGCATCAGAGACAGCAGCAGAACAGGAAGTAAGTACTCACTGTATTCCTTGGTGGTTTATTGAACAGTGTAACAAAATGTTATTAATTTAGTTTACTTTCTTAGTTTACTTAGTATGAAGCTGATTTTGCTGGTAAAGTTATATCACAAATGCTGTCATTTTTATGTTTTTGATACACTAGCTTTACTAAGATTTTATCAACAAATTTCCAAACTGTTCTAACTCTGTTGATCATAAGTTGAGTTCTGAATTTTTTTAAAGCCAGTATTTTATACTCCTTACCAAGTTCTTAGCATTCTCTTTAACTACATTTTCTTTGTCTTTCAGTTCAGAATTAAATCTTAAAAATGTAGTGACCTTGTAATGCATTCCACTGCTGTCGTGTATGTAAAAAAATAAAAATCAAAAGAATCAATAAAAGATTAAAAAAAGAGAGGGAAAAAAATGTATTGACCAGCCTCACATTTGGGTCTTAATGTGAACCCAGTGGTCATTCTTTATTTCTATATAAATTATTTAATTTTTATTTAACAAATATAAATATATACATTTACATATATCTCCCATCTGTGTATTGTGGACTGTGGTAGGTATTGAAGATTTAAAAAAAAAAGCACACAAGACAGATAAAGCCTTTGCCTTTGTAGTTTCATATAAAGTAATACCATAATTAGGCATCTAAATAAAATGAGGAGAATAAACCAGGCATGATGGTTCATGCCTAGCTACTCAGGAGACTGACAGGAGGATCATAGTTTCAAGCACAACCTGCCTCAAATATAAAAAAGGACTTGGAGTGTAACTCAGTTGTAGAGTACTTGAATAACATGAGGAAAGCAAGAAAGAAAAGAAAAAAATAAACTCTGAAGTTTCTTCAACCATCAATTTTATTGTTCTTTGAGTGTGTGTGATTCCTTCTCAGTTTCAGAAATGTTCCAGAATATTTTTGCAGGTTCAGGAGAAAGAAACCAGTGTGGATTATTAAATAATACTCCAAAGTACAAATTATATAGGGAAAGATTAATACATTTGACTATTAAAAATATCAGTCCTTAATATAACAAAAGCCATGCAGAAACATACAAACTCCAAATAGAAGAAACACAAGTGGCTTATAGAAATGAAAACATGGTCAAACTCACTCAAAAAAAATGCAGATTAAAATTAGATAACCACTTAACATGATCAGACAGGCAAAACTTATGAAGTGTCACTTTTGGCAAAGATGTAAGTTTGTTGTCTTAAGTGGAGAAAAGAAAACTACCTGCTTCATAGGGTTCTTTAGGGTTTATACAGAAGTCCATAAGTAAAAGTATTTAGTATGTGGTAAGATACTCAGATCTTTTGTTACTCATATAGTTTTATTTCCTTGAGTATGTACTACATAGCTCTTTTCTTTGAAGACTTGATTTTTAATTGGCCTGTTTGATTCCTGTAATGTTATAACCTTTAATTAATTAATAATTAATATGCCTACTTAGAGTGAATGTGGCATATGTTTTTCAGTCAGCATCGGAATATCAATGGAGCTGGAGATAGAGGAAGTCACAGGAGCAGTCATCAAGATCATCTTCGAAAAGATCCATATGCCAATCTCATGTTGCAGCGGGAAAAAGATTGGGTCTCTAAAATTCAAATGATGCAGCTGCAAAGCACTGATCCCTACCTGGATGATTTTTATTACCAGGTAAATACGGTGCTAGTTTTGAAAATAACATTTTGGCCCCTTAGGCTAGAAAGGAGATTGACTTAAATTAAAAGTCGTAGCCTTTGGCCTGGGGGTGTAGCTCAGTGGTGGAACATGTTCAAGGTAGAATTTTCTTTTGAGGTAGTCCTCAAGTAGTTGATAATCTACTAAACAAATCCTGTCCTCTCTTCAAGCAAGAGACTCTGGAGCTGTTTGCTCTGAGACCAGTGTTTTCAATTTCTTTGGCTTCAGTAATCTGGTTCTATCAATTAAGTATATTGGCAGTCTAAAGACATTTCCTTTGATTAAAGTTTTTGAAGGCTAAGGATTTTTTCTTGGCAGAGGTGAGGGGGCAGTTTGGGATTGAACCCTAGGCCTCAAGCATGCTAAGAATATATTCCACCACTGAGCTACACCCTGAGCCCAAATGCTACGAATTTTAATATAGTAAATGTTAGTATAAATCTAGCAAAAATTAGAGATGAGTACATTTCTATGGTTCAAGTTGTGTTACTGCCACTATTGTAAAATAATTATTTGATGGTAAAGAACAATCATGGTCTGTGCTTGTGTTGCAACTGAAATCATTTTGTGGTAGAATTACTTCGAAAAACTGGAGAAACTGTCAGCTGCTGAAGAAGTGCAAGGTGATGGCCCTAAAAAGGAACGCACCAAGCTCATCACCCCTCAGGTGGCCAAACTGGAGCATGCGTATAAGCCAGGTAAGATGCAGGCCCTTAAATGATAAGAGAAATTTGAGATGCTACTGATTTGATAAAATATAGGTGGTACCTTGTCTGTTTTGTCCTCTTCTGGGCACAGAGAGGAGAGGGCATTCCTGCTGTTCTATGCATGTGGATGGTTTGGAAATAATTTTTAAAGTACTATTGCCTTTAATATATGCAAAGATCAGCCTTTATTTGAGCATAAAGTGTATGGCTTGACAGATGACCTCTTGGGTGCTTTTGATATTTCTAAAATAGATGAGGAGGAATGAGAAAGGATAGATTGTAATAAGGAGTTGCTTTAAAGGATACGTAGGTTTTTTTGTAGTAAGTTGTTACACCATGAGTAAAGAACAGAAAAGTAAAAATCTTTGAATGCTTCCTGCCTGCATTGCTGAGTTTTTATTTTGTTGAAATTTTTATTTTTATTTTTATTTTGTCCTTACAGTGCAGTTTGAGGGTTCTTTGGGGAAACTTACTGTCTCTAGTGTGAATAACCCTCGAAAAATGATCGATGCTGTTGTGACATCTCGGAGTGAGGATGATGTAAGTGTCTGTAGAATTATATATTTAAGAATGTCTTGGTGGTCACCATTTCCTTTGGAGTCATTGTGGAATGAGATCAGGCATGACGGAGTTGTTTGTAGTCTAACCCAGAGCTTACAATCTGGCACATTGTGGCCTTCTGGTTTTCAGCAGACATGCTGAAATAATAACACCTTCATTTCTCATGTAGCTGGTGAAGGCCAGAAGAGGCAGGAATCTAGACTAGGCATGTTTGTCTGCAAACAGCATCTGTTTACTCCAGTTTGCTTTTTTTAAAAAATTACTATTTTCTGGATGGGGATATAGCTCAGTTGGTAGAGTGCTTGCATTCCACGCACAAGGCCCTGGGTTTAATCTCCAGCACCACAAAAAATAAAAAAATAAATACTATTTTCTGTGTGTTTTCAAAATTTGCTATGAAATTTTAATCCTCCGTAAAATTCTATAATTACCATTTGTCTATCTATAAATTCAGTTTGTGTGTTGGTTGAGTCCATCAAATCTGAACTTTGTGCTAGTGTCATTTTAGATTATTAACTTTCACAGAATCAAAATTTTCTTAAAATATTTTCACAATTGAACTACAGATGCATACTTGGAAAATTGTTCTTAGTAAAGTTCTTAAACACTGAATATTCTTGTCTTTTTTTAGGAGACAAAAGAAAAGCAGGTTCGGGACAAGAGAAGAAAAACCCTTGTCATAATTGAGAAAGTAAGTTTTAGAATTTGTTGCTATAACTAGTTTCAAATAAGGAACTATCAAGTATGTGTGTACCCAAGAAGCAGAGAAGTGAGCAATGACTCAGTGTTCTTTGATTTAATTAAAAATATACTCTTATTAAGTACTTATTGTGTGCCAGAGCAGAAAGAATTGTGGTATACCTTTCTTATGGCATCATGGAAAAAATCCTGCAGTTAGAATTAGAAGTACTGGATTTTTGTTCAGACTTGTTCAATTAAGAGCTGAGTATTTCTGGGCAGGTCACCTTTCTAAGCCTGGTAAAAATGGGAATAAAATTTATATTGTTTCTCCTATGGATTAATTAAGTCAATTTATAGATAATTATTGGGCACTTATTGGGTGCTAAGGAAAATATATTATATAGTTGGTGTGTAAAGCATAAATACCACGAGTCAAAGCCATAGAAGATGGCCTTGGAGTATATTTTCTATGCTATAAATTATATCTTCCATTTATGAGGCTATGATATGAAAGTGAGTTATTTAATATTTCTGTGCTGTCATCAGTTTCTTTGTCTATAAAAATGAGGATGATTATGATAGTTTTCTTGTGGCGAGTGTTCAGTGAATGAGCATGAAGTGTTTAGAACAGAGGCTGGCACTCAGTGGTAAAATCACTTCTTAATAATATTTTTATAAATACAAAGTGTCACTGTGGCAGTAAAACAGAATGTCATATATACAGTGCTATTGTTGCTGCACTGTATGGAAAATTTGGAAAGTGTAATGACATTACACTATCTTTATCTGCTAGATTAAAAGTCAGGGAGAAATAAAAAATGATACATGAAGAATTAAGTTATTTTACCCTGTTTTCCTGTATTTTAAAGACCACCTTTTGTTTTGTTTTATCTGAAGTTTATGATGATCTTATCAGGTCAGGTGGTCCGAAACTGTAAAATTGTTTATTAGATACTGGATGATCTTAACACAGCATGCTGTGGCCTGCTTTGTCTCTCCCTTAGACTTATAGTTTACTTCTTGATGTGGAGGATTATGAAAGGCGTTATCTCCTAAGTTTAGAAGAAGAGCGGCCTGCCCTGATGGAAGAGAGAAAGCACAAAATCTGTAGCATGTATGACAACTTGAGGGGTAAATTGCCCGGGCAAGAGAGGTAAGCTTTGTGCACTTTGAGGAAAACATGAGACTACCTGGACTTCTTTCTGTGTCACACTGAGTTTTACACATTTCTGCCTTTTCAGGACTCTCCCCTGCTATGTCTGTAAACTCAGAATCTACCTATTGTCCAAACTCAAAAGGTGATTTCATATTAGCCATTTCATAATCTTTCACAGCTGGTGGCTTGTCAGCATGGGGCGTCTTCTTATCCTGAGTTCATTTATTCAACAAATATGAATTCAGTATCTACTAGGAATTGTGCTAGGTACTACAGATAAATGGTGGGGTGGGCCTATTGGATTTGTGGTTTTGAGCTTACGGACTATATGTGGTTTATGATTACTAGCATGTTTTACCTTATAATCTTCATTTGTTTGATTTTCTACTAAGATGGGGATTGTAAATATTTATATTTCCTTGGAATTTCCACAGAATATGTGTATGGTGTAGAAACCAGTAAATCTTCCAGTGGAGTCTTAAGTTCTGTAACTTTTATTGTTTTTCTGTGTCATCTCTCTTCCATTTATTATCTGGAATAGAATCCTTCTGTTGGTAAATGTTCAATAAATCCCAAATACTTAACATGATGAATGTAAGAGGACTACATTGGCTAGTAATTCTCTTTCCCTTTGTCCAGTCAGTAGAGTTGTGGATTCTTCTAAGCCAGGAGATACACAAACAGAACATAAGGACAAGCACCTTGGGTTGGGGTTGTGGCTCAGTGGTAGAACACTTGCCTAGCATGTGTGAGACACTGGGTTCGATTCCTAGCACCACATATAAATAAATCAATAAATAAAACAAATGTCCATCAATAACAAAATATATACATTAAAATTATTTTTAAAAAACAAGCACTTTCTTTTCAACACACCTTTTCTGGTGTTTTTAGGGCTGACAAGAAACTGGTTGAATAGTTGTGGTTTGTCCATAAATTTCATGTTACATGGCATCAAAATGTATGTGGTTGATGTATATTTACATGGAAAAGTGTCTGCAAACTGTTAACACTTGTAAAATTAACTCAGATTATGTTTTTATTTTTATGTATACATTTTCACATGTTGCTCTATTAGTCATGTGATATTTGTGTCGATACTTAAGGGTTAATGTAATAATGCTTATATAGTTTGACCAAGTTTTTCTAAAATGTAATTAGTGAAATTGAAATTTTGCTTTTTATTATTTTGTTAAAGTTGGAGAAGTAATTTTCACTATTTTGTAGTACAGGTCATTGTAGAGTGAAAATGAATGCAGCATATTAATTTTAAAAAGACCTAAGAAGAGAAAACATGAGGATTTCCTGTATTGCTCTTGTTAATGAAAATTGTCATTTTTCTTCCCTTGTAGGCCAAGTGATGACCACTTTGTACAGATCATGTGTATCCGAAAAGGGAAGAGAATGGTTGCCCGTATTCTCCCGTTCCTCTCCACAGAGCAAGCAGCTGACATTCTCATGACAACTGCTAGGAACCTCCCTTTTCTTATCAAGAAGGATGCACAAGATGAGGTGATCCACCATGTGGGACATCTTTCCTTTCAGTTTTTTTCATAGTTGATAAGATTTCTGGAATCTAATTTCTTTGTCTCTTCTCCTTTTTGTGTTGTTTTGTCTAAACTTTGGCATTAGGATTTGATTATTTAAAACAACCTTAAGTAATTCAGGTGTATTTTTTTGAATCCCATGGTTAGTGGAACAGACCATCTCAAAACATGAGGAAATCAGTAGTTCCTTCTTAATTCACAACACAGTTGTAAAGACGTGGTGTATGTCAGAACTAATTGAGAAGCAAATAAGTTGGCTCTGTACCCCAAATGCTGAATCAGAATTTATAGAGGATGGCCGGGTACAATGTTGGATGTCTGTAATGTCAGCAACTCAGGAGGCTGAGCTAGGAAGATTGCAAGTTTGAAGCTAGCCTCAGCAACTTAGCAAGACCCTGTGTCAAAATAAAAAGGACTGGGGATGTGGTCTAGTGGTAAGGTGCCCCTGGATTCAATCACCAATGCCACTGGGAAAAAGAATTTATAGAAGATAGATCAGGACTTCTGTATCTAAGAGATTAGCAAAATTTAGTATGGTGTAGGAGGTCAAAACAAGAAATTGAGAAAGGTAGGACAAAGGACTGGTATTAATGAATATGAGATTCAGAATAATAAACGGTATTCAGGTGAGCCTGTCACAGTCAGCCACAAGCTGAGTGAAACCTGTCTGGGTAATTAGTCCACAGAAAACAAATGGTGACAGGATACACTAGAAATGGTATGCTTTGACAATTGGAAATTGTTCCTTCTGTAGACCCTTAAAATTTTAGCATCTATAGAAGTGAATGAGCAGTTTAGGTCTGATTAAGAAAGTGAAGTGGGTAAGAAAGTTTATTTTTAAAAGATTTTAAGAATGAAAAATGGTTGGAAGAAAATTTAAAGATTTGAGGAATATCCTAATAAGTTGACTAAACTAAAAAAGTTACTGCTATTTTAGACCATGTACACTGTATGCAGGTGCTCTTGCCATAATTACACAGAGCAAGTTTGAGAGAGCCTTACTCAGTTGGCAGATACATACTAGACACCATTTTATTTCTTAGAAATAACAGCACCCAGTCCTAGGAGCTAGAAATACAAAAATGCCTGTCCTCATGGAGCTTACCTCCTAGTGAGGAAGACTTGATTAAATATACAGGCTGCGTTTTTACGTATGTGTGTTGAAAAGCAGTATACCACATCTCTCAAAACTATTTTCATGAAGGTATAGCTAGTTTCAGGTATGGGGCCTGAAAATTTAAGGCAATCCTAAAATATTGTGTGCCTGAATGCAAAGAAGTTAATAGATTACTAGGGTCCTGTGGATGCACAGATTAACTTTGAAAGGGCTCTTGTTGGCTAAAAATGGGATCATTTATATCAGAAAGAAAAATTAACAGTGGACTGAATGAATGTAGTAAATGTGTTTCATTTAATGAATTCATAATGACACCAAATAAACCAGTCCGCTTTGGAAACTGCCACACCATCAGTTCATCCTAAAAATAGATAAATAAAGGAAAGACTCAAGCATTTATCCTGCTTTTTTATTATAACCAAATGTCATGGTTACCAGAGTTGGTAATATAAAATTCTTTATAGAAGAACTTCAGAAAATAATCATTTTGTAAGCCTTGACTTGTTTGGAGCATACTGACAGCTGAACCTGGTGATGCACTGCAAACACCACCAAGAATGGGACACTAAGCGCTGTGCTTCTTGACATAATGCCTGCAGTCTTCCTGCCTCCCTCTTCTGCCCCACCTCCCACCATTAAACCTGAATCTAATCAAACTTGTAATCACCATCAGTTAATGGGGACATACTGGATGGCAGAACCAATTAAGTGGCATCACAGAGATGCAGTCGCCAGATTCAAACAATGGGACAAATTACACACTGAGCCACAACCCCAGCCCCACACGTTTTTTTTCAATAAATAGCATGAGAAGAGGACATACAGACTGTGGCAAAGGACCTGTTATTTTTTAAACCTTATCAATAAAATGCAATATATGGATCTTGTTTGAATTGTAATTAAAATAAATCAGCTGCTAAAAGATACTGTTGACACAAATGGAAAAATAGGAATTTTGAGTAGCTATTAACTGATACTAAAATTATTTTTAATTTTGTTTGATATAATGAGATTTTGTTAGAGAAATAAGTATTTCTAGATGAAATGATACCATATGGAAGGAACAGATCTAATAAAATCTGTTTATTTTATTACTGATAATACTGTAATTTGGCCATTGAAGTTGGGTAGTGGATACATGAACAATTTCTGTTATTTGTACTTTCATGTATGTATTTAAATATCTATGATTAAAAAGCTTTGTTTGTATAATAGAGTATTAAATGACAAAAAGTGACCCAGTCTCTGTCCTTAGGTGCCATTTAAAATAATACATCACTGTTTTTTTTGTTTTTTTAATATTTTTATTTATTTGTTTGTTTTTTTTTTTTTTTTTTTTAGTTACAAGTGGACAAATGTCTTTATTTTACTTTATGTGGTGCTGAGGATCGAACCCAGTGCCTTACGTGTGCTAGGCGAGCACTTTTACAACAGTCTTGCTTAAGTTGCTGAGGCTGGCCTCGAACTTAAGATCCTCAGTCAGGATGATAGGCATGTGCCACCACATTCAGCTCTTGATTTCCTTTTTTGTTGTAAAACCAGCTGTATTTTAACTTTTTCCAGTCTAGGCCACATGGCAAAAAGGAATAAATGAATAGGTTACAATCCAACATCATTGGGTTGTGGTTCTAACTACTAACTATGTATCTCTGAACACTTGAGTTTCTGATCACTTAGTTTCTCTAGTAATTATTAATTAACTATTTGTTTACTTCTTCAATGAGCTTTTATAAATAAGATAAAATTAAGTTTGAAAGTGCTAATAATTGTGTAGCAGTCTAAACTTTAGAGTGCTTCTTACAGTATATCAAAATTGCCAGTCTTCCCAACTATGCTTCAGATGTCTAAGAGTCCGTGTGTGACCTGTTTACCATCTTTTTTGGGGAGAGGTGGGGTGGGCATTGTGTCTGGCACATTGTAGGCTTTTAGACGTTTGTGAAATGAGCTCAACGTTCATACTAAAATAATAGTATGGTGTATTAATATGAATTTAATATTTGAAAAGTGATTTCAGCCCCCTTGGTACTACAAGTCATGGCATTTCCAGTGAAGATTGAATTGAAAACATTCTCAATAGATACCTTAGAATCCATTGTTGAGACTTCAGTCATATCCACTGGGCTTGCCACCTCTTTTTTCTTAAATCTTGCCGTGAGTGGTTGAGTATACTGCTGAGCATCTTTCTGTCCATGGCAACTGATGGCCAGTAATTAAAGAACAGTTGACAAGATGTAATACTTTTGTTTATTTTTTTGTAGGTGCTGCCATGTTTATTGAGTCCCTTCTCTCTCCTCCTTTATCATCTTCCTTCAGTGACTGTCACCAGCCTTCTGCAACAGCTAATGAACCTACCTCAAAGTGCAGCTGCACCAGCACCCTCCAACCCTCACCTTGCAGCTGTGCTCCAGAACAAGGTGGTATTGACTTTTGGTTCCCTAGATTTTGTGAAACATCTAAATTTGAGTTACAGATTTAAAAGCAATGGCTACCATGGCTGTGATAACTTGTTCAAAAGGGTTTCTTTTCCTTTAGTCAGAAGTTGCGTTGATCCTACTAACAAAAGCTAGAAAGAATAGTGTTGTTAGTTTTAAGCTTTTTAAGCTAAACAGTGTTGTTAGTTTTTGCTGCTTTTTTGTTTCCTTTTGTTGAAACACAGTAGGATTTTATGTATCTCCTGAAGAAACAAATCTGGTATAGTCAGCTCACAGTGGACTCAAGAGATCCAGGCTCCATCTTTTTTTTTTGCTGTCATCTTTAGTAGCAAGACTGTCAACTTTTGTTAGAGAAATAAGTATTTTTGGATTAAATGAAACAATACAGAAGGAACATGATCCCCCATGATCTAAGATGGTGTGGAGTTTACATTAGGAAGGAAGATGGTTATGGAAGATGTGGATTAATGTTCTGTGCTCTTCATTGGAACCTTTTCCAGGACTTCAAACCAACTTCTATTTAATATCAATGGCCAGGATTTAGATAAACCTAACTGCAAAAAAGTCTGAGAAATAGCTTTTAGTGCACATCATTGGTGCCACAAGTAAAGTCAGAGTTCCTAATAATGAAAAGGAAGGTCTATCATTAAGTTACAATTGGTGGTCTCTGTTATATGATTATAAGTAGAATTTCCCATTTTATTTATGTCAGATTAAAGATCCAGCAACTCCTAGTGGAAGCATAAAAGGAAGGAACAAATGTGAGTTTTTAAACAGACCAGGTTTTAGTCCTTTCCTGCCATATTAGCCTTAGAATTCTGGACAGATTTTTCTCACTTTCCTAGGGCAGCTTCCTCCTGATCTGTAAAGTAGAAGTGATGATGTAGACTTCACAGAGTTGTCCTCGTACTTCATTGAGATGATGGCTTTGAGTGCTTCATGTAGTGCCCCATACATAATAGGCACTCATTCAGGGCCACTCTGTACAGTAGAGGTGAAAAATAGTCTCAAGGCCTCTTTCTGCCTTTCACTTACAATCCTATCAAAGCATGACTCTGAAGGGCAAACATCAGAGCAGGAGAAGTAACCGCCTCAGGGATGTAGATGGGCTTCTGGAGTAATCAGGGATATGATTTGGTCTCTTGGTTTTAATTTTGGTAAAGACAGTAGGAAACTGAGATCAGATAAGATTATATAGCCCAGTGTCCGCCCCCATAACATGAAGGGAAATTTTGTGAAAAGGCAAGATTATCCTTCCCTTTATGTTTCCTTATAGATCATGTGATTCTTACATTTAACCTGTTTCTTGTCCACATTTAACCTGTTTCTTGTCCCTATTTGTATTTTCATTTCATGCCCCTTTAACCTACGTTTCCTCCTTTTACCACCACTAAATAAGACATTTTTTTATATTTCAGTTTCTAAACCTTATGTTGCTGGATTTTAATTTTAAATAAGATGAATGCATCTGTTTATCCCTTCTTTATTTATTTTTATTTTTTTTAAGAGAGAGAGGTTTTTTTAATATTTAGTTTTTAGTTTTTAGTAGACACTTTTATTTTTATGTGGTACTGAGGATCGAACCCAGTGCCCCGCGCATGCTTTTTCGTTTTCCATGAACTTTGACTTTTCTTTTTAATCCATTTCAGTTCTTGTAAATAGGAAAAAGCCGAATCCCATGTTAACCATGATGGGCGGGGGTGGGGGGGGATCATCCTTTCACCCCAGGGTGAGGCACAGATAAGAATGTTGGACACCATGATGTTCTGTTTCCAAAGGCTGTGCTTGGTCGTGGCTGTGCCAAAAGCGAAACCGGGAGAAAGGACATAGGCTTCTGGCTCAGGGTTGTCCATTTTCTGCCTGGTTTCACAGAGAAGCACAGCAGTGAGGTCATTGTGGCTTAGTGCTATTCCCATTTAATGCCAGGATCCCATCAGTTGTCGTAGAGGAGGTTTGGATGCTTTGTTTGACACCCTGTCTTCTCTCATAGTTTGGCCTGTCACTGCTCCTTGTCCTCCTGAGCCGTGGGGAAGACTTACAGAGTTCAGACCCTGCTACAGAATCAACGCAAAATAACCAATGGTCAGTACAGACTATTTCTCTATTTTAAGTTTTTTGAGGTGATCTTTCTTTTTTTTCCCTCATCTTGTTGTTTGGTTTTCCCTATCAGGACAGAGGTGATGTTCATGGCAACCCGAGAACTTCTGCGGATTCCCCAAGCAGCCCTGGCCAAACCAATCTCTATACCCACAAACCTAGTGTCCCTTTTTTCTCGCTATGTCGACCGGCAGAAATTGAACTTGCTGGAGACAAAACTGCAGTAAGTTTTAAAAAGGATAGTTGCACATGTCAACAAAGTTGGCATTTTAGAAGTTATGATAGAGGGGAGGATAAAACTGAATTTGGTGGAAAAGAGTAAAGACTTTAAATAAATATTCGCGTATCTTGCTATACTGGGTGTAGCAGTACCCTCATTGAAGTTGACTAAGAGTAAAACAATGTCTTGGGTGTTTTGTTATTGAGAATCTTTACAAGGTTGAAATTTTAATGCAAAAGTTTGCTTTCTATTTTAACTTATTTATATAAACAAGTTTTCTTTCTCTTTTTTTATACCCTAGGCTAGTTCAGGAGATACGATAAAAGATCTCCAAATGTGTCCTGTACCTCCTTTGGGCTGCCACCTGCACTGCTGCCATCACCAATGGAGTGTTTTTAATGAGGGAGGGAAGGTAGCTTATTCCCCAAAGCAAAGTCTTGTGGGATTGATTCCTGTTTACAGGGGTTGTCTCTAAATGCCAGGTATTTTCCCCATTGCTCTGTGAAATTTGGCTGGGTGATACTTATGCTGGTTTCTTCTTTACTTTCTGTGTTACAATTCTGCATGTCCTACTTTTACTCAATTCTTCTCGATTTTTCATTTTCTTTGCCCTATCGACAAAAAATTATATCTCCCTTGATCCCACTACCACTACTCCAGTTCAAAGTAGATTGTAGCCTGCCAAAAGATTCTTCCCCTCATCCTATTGAAGTCTTTTTTCATTATCCCATATTAATATGGCTGTAGGAGAGCCAACTAAATAGAAATCAAGTTCTAGAAACACACATACCCCATACATACATTTATATGATCTCCAGAGGGTCCTTAAAGAATGAATTTTAGATTGAAAAATATTTAATTGACACATACCATCTCTAAACAAACCAACTGATATATTTTTAATCTGTTTCTATTTCGTCTTGTAATTAATTTGGTGGAAATACTTATTTGTTTTAATATAAATACAGGGTATATGGGACATTTAATAAGATCATATTTCTTAATTGGCTGGTGCCCAGCTCTAGGTTGAGAAGTTATTTTCCTCTTCCCCACCTGTATTTTCTTTGTTTTGTCCACCCTAATGGAAACAGCACACGGTTAAGCCTTTTTCCAGCTACAGCCACAGTGTGCTTGAGCCTGTCCCCTCAAGTGCATTCAGGAGCACCCAAGGTGATCCTCACTTACAGCCTGCTTGAGCAGTGTAGCTTTTTGCACACTCTGTCTTCCTGAGGTGACTTCAGTAAGCCATGCTTGTCCATCTCTTTTCCTCATTGTCATCTGGTGTCATGGGTAGAAACCTTCAAATGTAACCACGGAAGCTACGCTTGGCCTGCTCTGCTCTTCACTATCCTCCAACATGCGCAGAACTGCCAACCTGGCTCGTCCATCTCATCTGAACCTCATTCCCAGGCAGCCAGGGACCTGGGTTTAAATCTTAGCAGGTACAGCCTGCCATGATCTTTTGTCACTTACCCTTCTTCCTTTCAGCAATCAACCAGGATAAAGGGTTTTGGTCCCTAGAGATTTCAGTTCTGAAGAAGATTAAATCTGAATCAATTTTACATGCCCTTCCAGTCTACTTTATGCCATTCTCACCTTTTCGAATGTAGTGGGGGGACAGGCTGTGACATTTAAAGAGAATAAACGTTTTGCACATACATGTATTGTACAACAGTAAAATCCTGTTATAACCAGCTGTCCTTGTTCTTCATCTCCGTTTCTTCCCATTCTGTAACCCAGGCTTCACCAGCTGTTCCCCAGTGACATTACCTAGCTTCCCTCCACCATCACCTACTGACTATTTCCACTATGCGCCTTTCCTACCTTCCCTTCACAACTGATCAAGTGAATACTTGATTATTATTTCTTCCTTACTGTGCTTTATTTTTGTTTGGTTCTAATTAATGAAAATAAAAGTTTCTAAATTTACATTTTTATAGGGTATTGTAAATAAAAACAAATTGTATACTTCAAAAAACTGTGCTGAAATTTGTACTTTTTTGTTATTTCGGAATGGATTTTGGATGTGTTTCTAGCATATATAGATACACTGGCAAATTGCTTGATGTGGAGGAATTGTAAAAATATTATTACGTAGTGGTTTTGCCTCTTTGTTGTAAGGGAATTTCTCCCACCCCCAGTACTAGATACTGAACCCATGGGGCTCTACCACTGAACTACATCCCCAGACCTTTTTATTTTTGTTTTGTTTTGAGACAGTGTCTAAGTTTCCAAGCCTGGCCTCAAACTTACTATCCTCCTTCCTCAGCCTCCCAAATCACTGGGATTAGAGATAAATGCCTCTGCACACTGCTTTAAATATCTTTTTTGCTTGGTTTTGGCTCTAAGGATTAAACGCAGAGGCATTTAACCACTGCGTCACATTCCCAGCTCAATTTTGTGTTATTTAGAGACAGGGTCTTGTTGAGTTGCTTAGGGCCTCGCCAAGTTGCTGAGGCTGGCTTTGAACTTGCAGTCCTGCCTCAGCCACCCAAGCATATGATATAACTTTCCTTTAAAAACCTAGGATGCTTGCAGTCAAAATGCTGCCCATCTATTTTAACTACATAACAGAATCATGACTTAGTAGGTTCACTGTAGTTAATCTTCTCCAGACCATCTATCTCTAAACAGCGTCTTGCTTAACTTTTTGGAGACTGCAGTTTGGCATTTAGCTGCCCTCATGGTTGGTATTCATCCTTAACACTCACCATATTATATCCTGAAATTAATCTCTTTAAAGGAGATGGGAAACGATTAGTTCTTCTTTATAGTAAGTTTTAAACTTAGTATCATTTTTACTCTAACATGCTCAAGATAACTTTTTAGCCTGATTTGTTTGCAAAGGCCCTGGCCACATCAACATTTAGGAGCCTCATTTACAATGTAAGGACTGGTGGGCCTGCTCCAGCAGCAGGTGTGGCACCAGTAGGATGTCCTGATCTCTCCACCACAGCTGCCCCAGCTGAGGAGAAGAAAGTGGAAGCAAAGAAAGAGAATCTGAGGAGTCTGAAGATGACATGATCTTTTTGACTAAATTCTTGTAACATTCAAAAAAAAAAAAAAAAAACTTTAAAAATTGCTCAAGGTAAAAGATTCAGCAAACAACTGAAGAAAGGCAGAAAACTAGGAAGGAGGATCATTTAACATTGGGTACCTGCTTGTATAATGCTTTCTCAGTATCTCTGAGGTTAAAATTAAAATGTCTTGCCTGAGGTAACACAGCAAGTGAGCTGCAGAGCAGGGGACTCAGGATATTATTGCTGTGAAGGAATAAAATTATCTTCTGATAAAAAATATTCTCTTCTTGACAATGAACAAACCTAAGGTCTCTAGTAGCCCTGTTTTTTGAAAGTGGGCTAGCAGGGAGGATGTCCTTGTGTTCCCAGGAGACGAAACTAAAAATGTCAGAGTGAGGAAGATCTCAGGGAGCAGAATGGACAGCACTTGCACTTGAGGCAAGTGTTTATACTATATGTGATTATAATAGTTTATACAATATTAATCAGCTTTGAGTCATATAGTATGTACCAGATACTGTTCTAGGTGCTCTAAAAGTCATTTTTAAGCCTTACTTAGAATAACAAATGAGAGCAATATTAGTATTGCTATTAAATATATTCTGAAATTATCACATTATACCTGGGCATAGTTGCACACTTCTGTAATTCCAGGGACTCAGGAGGCCAAGAGGATCACAAGTTTGAGCCTAGCCTGGACAATTTAGCAAGACCCTGTCTCAAAAAAAAAAAAAAAAAAAAAATCACATTAGTTATTGCAGTGAAATAATTTGGCAACAGTCTGGCATAGTTAAGAACTGATATCCATGTGTGTAATCTTTGAGAAAAAGCCTTAGTAATAGATGGGCCTTCATACGTAATAGGTAACATAATTGTGCATAATAGTTCCCAAAGCAAAATGCAAATGAATATGTCCTCCCTCACTGTCATCAGGGAAGTCAAAAATGATTTTTTAATCTATCAAATTAAAAAAAAAACTTCTAAAGTAATACTAGCAGAAATTTGGAGCTACCATTCCCTGATGATAATAAATTTTCTGATAAAATCCTGTGGCAATGTGAAAAATTTCAAAAGCCTTTGGCCAATTAATTTAGTTTTATAAATCTACAGGAAGTATTACAAAGCAAAGATACTTACTACAGCTTTATTTATAATAGAAAAGTTTGAAATAACCTAAGTGTTCAACATCACAATAATGGTAAGTAAATGTTGGATTCCATATGACATTGACAATTTGAAAGGCAGAATATTTAGTTATGGAAAGTGTTTATGATGTGAGAAAAAATCATGGTATATATGCTTTGAATCCGTTTTTGTAAATAAAAATGTATATGTGAATAAAAATGTTACTAGCAGTTAGCTGATGTCTATCTCCAGAGGGTGGCATTAATAGGAATTTGCTTTACAGTAATTTCCAAATTTTCGACCAAGAAAATGCATTGTTTATCTTAGAAAACGTATTTTTTAAGGAAAAATTGTTTTCAAAGAATTTTGAGAAATATACTAAGAATATCATGTTAAGTAAAAAATAGGTTCTATGTGTGTACATGACAGTCTGGAGAAAAAAAATATATATAGGAAAAAAATAAAATCAAAGATGACCAAATAGCAATGATTGCTCATAAAGGGAGGGGCTGTGGAGGGTTTCCTGGTTAGGTGATTGTTAAGGCTTTTCCATATTTTCCGAATTTGCCTTCAGTTGAGCAAGTACTGTATTATAACCATAAAAGGGGATTATTCTCAAAACTGCTATAAATAGTAGTCATCTATTTCTAGTGAGAAAAATCTAGCAAGGCAGAAGTGTCTAGATGTGCTTACCTTCAGAGACATTGCATTTGACTCTGTAACTGTTGAGTGCTAAGAGTCTGGAGAAGTCATCTGAAAGCACAACAGTTAGCTTATCCTGAGGTGTAGGCAGTTATTTCATTTCAGATGTTTAAAAGGATACATCATTTTTATAAATCCAAGTTATTTTTCCCAGTATGATACCATATTTACACTAAGTTGTACATTTTTTTCCCAAACTGTAGGTGCTGAATCACCCAACTTGCCCTGCTAAGTATTAGGAAAGGCAAGACATGACTTGTAAATTGAATAGCCTTGGGGCGGGGGGCAGGAGTGTCTTGTACTTTTCTCCCAGGTATGCTTAAATAGATTAATATTGTGATCCCTAAGAATGTGGGTTTTTAGGAAATAAGTCTTTACAGATTCAGTATCTTAAAATCACTATATAGTATCATTTTGACCATCTCTTGCACTAGAGGCACAGTTGTGGCTAGACTGCAGGTCTTATGGCTTCCTCTGCTTTTTACTTTGCAAATGATTCACTTTAGGCTGTTCTGAGAACTCCTTCATTATTCATTGTCCCTCTTCAGGCTCCCAATTTAGCTAAGCTCATTCTCCAAAGCAATATTAACCAAAGTCAAGACTTGAGATCTGAAAATTATCTAGAGGGGAGCTAGGTTTACTTTGCCAGTTGTGAATATAAAATCTCTTAAATTGCTTAGGTTGTACCAACCTAAAGCATAAGAAAGAAATGTGCATATAACCAACAAAGAGTGTCTCAAATTCCACCCCCTTAAAAAAAAATAAAAAACACTGCCAACAGTTTAGTGTCCTCCAAGTGATTTCTTTGTGTGTATGTATATGAAGATAGAACTATATTTTTACCTTTTTTTCCTTAATACATCATGCATCTTTGTGTCCAGAATTAGTGAGCTATCCTGTTCTTTTGACGGTTGTGTAGTGTTCTGCTGTGTTCCATTGTGCCATAATTTATTTACCTGATCATCAGTTAATAGGATTCAGTCTTCAATGGTCAATTATCATTATTCATCCAACACTGAAGAAAAATGAAGCCACAAAAATCACCTTACATTTCTACATAGTTATAACGTACAAAGAACACGTGTTCATTTTCTACTTTGATCCTCTCTGTAACCTTTTTTTGGGGGAGGCAGAGGTACCGGGGGATTGAACTCAAGGGGCACTAGACCAATAAGCCACATCCCCAGCCCTATTGTGTATTTTATGTAGAGACAGAGTCTCACTGAGTTGCTTAGCGCCTCCCTTTCGATAAGCCTGGCTATGAACTCGAAATTCTCCTGCCTCAGCCTCCTGAGCTGCTGGGATTACAGGTGTGAGCCACCACACCCAGCTCATAATCTTTTTGAAATAGGCATCTGTGATGCCCACTGTACCAAAATGGATCAGCCAGACCTCCCAGTCAGTGAGAGCTAAAACTGGGATTTAAACTCTGAATTTTAAGCTCCTTATCTAGTGTCCTTACGCTAAGAAGGCTCCTGTCCTAGACTCATGCTTTGTATTGGAGTAGCTAAAAAGTTACAAGGCTTTAAGGTCACATCTGTAATCATTCCTGATTGGATTTTAATGTCTTGACTTTCAGTAGGCAAATTAAGCAATTGCCTCTTGGGAATGTCAGAAAGGGATAATTCAGATTGTAATTATTGGGACCAACTGCAGTATGGAAGCATCAGAATCACAAGGATGCAGCTGTCAAACATCTGTATAGTTTTTTGTTTTTTTGTTTTTTTGTTTTTTTGTTTTTTTTTTGGTTTAAACATTCTGAAAAAAGAAACATGGCACTCCTTGCTTCCATTCTTCCTCCTTCCCATTGTTTTGAAATGCATTTTTTATTCGACATATTTAGTCACAGTTGATTGGCTCATCCATTAATTTACTGTATTAATATGTGAGCTCACAAATGCAGAAACTATCTTGTTCATAGCTCTTCACCCAAACCCAGTATAGTATCAACGCCTAGCTGACAACCAACAATGTCTTGTAGTTGTGCTATTAAGAAACAGAATTTAAAATGCTTACTCAGATCAGACCTTGATATAATTAAGGCCCATTGTTACATAAGGCCAATTTCAAAATACATTGTTATTCATTTTATCACATCACCCCTAGGTTAGAAACAATTTGATAGCATAAGTCAGACAAGCTCTTGTAAGTCCCACATTACACTAGGAACAGTGGTGACAAACAGAAACTAAACTCCTGTTATGGTGTAGCTTGTGTCCTGAATATGATACTTAGAGTGATAAGTGTTAAAAGGAGAACAAAAGAGGGTAATGAAATCAAGAGTATGGGGAGGATTTGCACTTTAGACAGAGTAGCCAGGGGTGCCTGAACAAGTGGGTGACATTCAAGTAGAATAATGAGAAGACAGCCACATGAAAGGAGGAGAGTGAGTCTGAGGAATTCAAGGAATCACCCAAGGTCAGTGTCACTGGAGTAAAGGGAATGGAACCGGGACTGATGGGAATCAGAAAGTTAACAGAGACTGGCCACACAGAGCCTGGGAAGAATTTGTTCTCATTGCAAAGGGAAGCCTTTGCAGAATTGGTATGAAAAAATAATATAAAACATCATCATTTATGCCTTTGAAAATTACAATGCTGGTCATATATAACATTTTTTTAAATGTTAAAAAATAAATAATTAAATTTACAATGGTGCTGCTGGGCATGGTGGCTCACACCTGTAATCCCAGTGGCTCAGGAGGCTGAGGCAGGAAGATCAAGATTTCAAACCCAGCCTCAGCAAAAGTGAGGCACTGAGCAAGTCAGTGAGACCCTGTCTCTAATTAAAATACAAAATAGGGCTGGGGATGTGGCTCAGTGTTCGAGTGCCCCTGAATTCAATCCCTGGTACCCCCAAGAATTACAATGCTGTATGAAGTGGAACTAGACAAGAGAAGGGGGCTTTGTCCACTTTCTGTTGCTGTAACAATGCCAGAGGCTGGGTGATCTCTAAAGAAAAGAGATTTCACTTAGTCCACAGTTCTAGAAGCACAAGAGTGTGGCATCAGCATCTGCTTAGCTTCTGGCAAGAGCCACGTGCTAATCCATGCATGGAGGAAGCGTGTTAGAGGAAGTGGGGACATGCAGAAGAAAGGGGACAAAGGAACTGACCCACTTTATAATAACACACTCTCATGATATCTAACCCACTTTCACAGGTACTTTAATTCTTTCATGAAGGTGGAGCCCCCATGACCTAATTACCTCTTAAAATTCCCACTGCCTCTCAATACTATTACATTGGCAATTAAATGTCAACACATGTTTTGGTGGGAACAAATCACATACATCCAAACCAGAGCAGGGGCACTTACCCGAGAACCTGACACTAAGCTTTTGTCTGCAGAAAGTGGACACCTGGACTTCAAAAGGCAAAGTAAAGCTAGGCACAGTGGCATAGGCCTGTAATCCCAGCGTATCAGGAGGCTGAGGCAGGAGAATCACAAGTTTGAGGCCAGCCTCAACAATTTAGTGAGCCCCTAAGCAAGTCAATGAGACCCTGTCTCAAAGTTTTAAAAAGCTGAATGTGGCTCTGTGGTAAATCACCTCTGGGTTCAATCTCCAGTACCAAAAAAAAAGCAAAGTGAGTGAGGGAATAGTTTTTTGAAAACAGATGTGGGACAGCAGTTATCTTTGCAATGTTTAGGAAGAAACCCATCATTTTGTATTTCTTACAAAATGCTGAATTGTGGATTAGTACTAGTTTTTTTTTTATTTTTATTCTGTGTATGCTATGGATTGAATTGTATCGCCCCCAAACTCATACTGCAGTTCTAACCCCCAGTATTTCAGACTATGACTATTTGAAGATGGAGTCTTTAAAATAATATCAGTACGGTGGGCCCTAGTCCAAGCACTTACCCTTATAATAAAAGATTAGGACATAGACAAGCACAGAGCAAGGGGTAGAAAACCATGTGAAGACTCGGGTGATTGTCTGAATGCCAAGGAGAGAGACCTCAGAAGAAATTAACCCAGCCTGTGCCTGATCTTGGACTTCTAGTCTCCAGAATTGTAAGAAAAAAAAAAAAAAATCCACCCAGTCTGTGGTTTTTATAGCAGCTCTAGCATATTAACTATTTCAAATATTACATCACCAAATATTTTTAATGATTCCTAAAAATCCGCAAAGTAGTAGAATAATATGTACCAAACTGTTAACAATGGTTACTGCTGAAAGGTAAAATTATGAAGAATTTTTATTTTCTATATTTACATTTCTGAGTACTTTTAACTCTTTTTAAATGAATATATAATAGGTTTCTATTCAAAGGAAGGAGGAGAAGAGAACATGGACATGATTTCTCCAAGTAAGTGGCAGAAAAAGAAAACCTGAATCACAATTATTTTCCATTTCTTCTCCATCTAACAGCAAGAAGACCTTCAAGAAGACTGTGAGACTTTCAAAAATGCTCCTTAACAGGGAGCCACTACCTTTGTCTTCTCCCTTTTTTCTTGCTGCCTAGAATGCAGCTGTAGTAATTTAGGCTCTTGCAGTCACCTTGAGGCAAAAAATAATCCCAACAACAAAAAGAATACACACTACGAAAGAAGCCTGTGTCTGAAGGCTTCAGGGAGCGCCATGCCAACCCTGAGCTGCCTACCCCTGTCTTTCTTATGTGTGAGAATAAACTCAATGTAAGATTAAGCCAATGTAAATTAGGCCTTGGTTGCTTGCAAATAAGCCTAACGATAATTATTACAAAGGATTTTTCCAGTCAGTTAGTGGTAAAATTCATCAAATGGTACTTGGAAAAACAATTTTCAATATACTTTAAAAAAATTTTTTTTTGTAGTTGTATATGGACATCATGCCTTTATTTTACTTATTATTTTTAATGTGGTGCTAAGGATTGAACCCAGTGCCTCACACATGTTAGGCAAACGCTCTGCCACTGAGCTACAACATGAGCCCTCAATATACTTTTTTAACCATTACAAATTTTAAAGACTTCCTTTCCCATGGTCCTCCATTTTCTCTGAAGTGCAAAGCAGGATTTTATGATGTGAAATGAGGGTTTGTGTCTCCTGAGGTGGGTGGGTGGCTAAGTATCAGGATCGACCTGGGGGGGTAATGAAACAGGGGTAGGCTAGAGATACTTTAAAAAATATATAAAAAATAAATCATTTTGTTATTAAAATTAAAACCAAATATTTCAATTTTTAAAATGAATTTTTTCAAAATTTTCCAAAAAAATGTATTTTTATATTTAAATTTTGAGTAGATGGATACTTTACAAAAGGTTACCTTTGTTTTGGTTATTGACATCTTGACACCTCATTTAACTATTTGAATAATTTCTGTTATTAAAAGAAAAAAGATTTCAAGACATGAGGGAGTATGGTGATAGCCTGGTTATATCTGTGTTTGAATGGTGGCTCTGCCTTTACACATTCAAGTGTCAGCCATCCCTTCTGTGAAAGAGAACAACTGGGACTGTGACAAAAAAAATAAGCAATAATAACATTTGAAATAATAACATTTGAAAGTGTTTAACACTCAGTAAAAACTAGCGTCCCTTTACTTTATCAATTTATTTCTACCTCATATAAAGTCCAAGTGTTTTCAGGTTTTTCTATGGCATGTCTAATCTCATCAAGGAGCACATGTGGGCCCCACTTATATTAGCTATAATATAACTTCATAGTGGGCTATGAAGATACTCTTGCATAATTAATAATTACAGTTGGCATTCAGTACTACATGCCAGGCACATGTCATGCATTTTTGTTTATTCTTTCCCCCAAACCTTGAAAAATAGTAGCTATTAATATGATTATAAGGAAGTCAGTGAGAAATTAAGTAAATGGCCCAAGGTTGCATTCACTTGGCAAAAAAAACAGTATCTGACCCCAGGTGGTAGGGATCCCAAGATGGTATAATTGATTACTATACTGCAGAAATAGGTTAATAGCTTTTTCTGCCAGGGAGTCAAAGAGGTGATTTTCCTGGTCAGTATGAAGCGCTCCCTTTTAAAGTTAATAATGACTCCCTGTGGGACTATCCGCAAAATCTACACAGACTATGGCACTTGTTCTCTAAGAGTGACTGTTCCCCTAAAAATCCTAAAAGAGAGGTTTAAATGACCTCTTTTGAGACTTTGTTAAAGAACCAGTTCTGATACACTCACTTTTGTATCTTCTCGATTCAGTGAATTTCATCATTCTGTTGCACAAACAAAAGAGGAAGATCAAAGGGCTGGGATTTAGCCCTTGTTCCAGAAAAAGCTTAGCAAGCAAAGAAAACCAGGAAGACCACTGTTTGATGACCACAAAGATAATTTCATCTTTCAAGCTCTTTTCCATTCTTTAATACAGTATCTATAAATAGCAGGCTTTAAGAATTGTTTAGGGGACAGATGCATGACACATGCCTGTAATCCCAGTGACTGAGGAGACTGAAATAGGAGAACTGCAAGTTCCAAACCAGCATCAGCCATTTAGTGGAGACCCTGTCTCAAAATAAAAAGGACTGGGTTTAATCCCCGGTACCCTTCTTTAAAAAGAATCATTTAGGGAAAGCAATGAATGACACTAGCTTCAGTGATCTCTGGGAAACATGATGACAGGCTCACCACCAAGTATAGTGGTATACACCAGATGTACATAGTATATACCAGATGTTCAGCCTGCTGCTGCATTCTCGTAGGTTACAGGAACCACAGGAGTCCTGACCTAGGAGGAAAAAATGGCTTATGCTATAGTGAATGCTCTGTCACCAAGATCCCTTTAGAACCAGGTGCTCAAACCTCAGCTGCTGAAAGTGTTGGCTGATGGCTCACAGCTGAGCCTCTCCCTCTGGGAATTGCCTTCTCAGGAAAATCCACAGGCTAAGTGCTAAACCCTCTCTTCCCTCAAGACTGGACACCTGGATTAGCTTATCCAACTCCAGACCTCCCCAGGCCTCCCTAGACCTCTTGCTAGTGCATCTCAGTCCTACTTCTCTTGACCCATCCTCTTTCCTTTGCTGACACAGGAACGTTGCTCCTGAGAGCACTCACCAGGAAAGTTCTGACCTAAGACAAACTCAAATTTCTTCCTATTCAGTTGAGAGATTCCTGCTATCCCTCAAAACAACAAATTATCTTTTCCAGCAAGAATATTTTTATTGCTTACACAAATGAAGTAAGGGTAAAACAAGACAGCTAAATGTCTAACAATGTTACCTTGGTACAATCTGCACTATTAACAAATCTTCACACACTCAGCAAACACAAATGTTGGATCACCTGCTCAGTAGCAACATGGAGAACATGACAAGTAGGGTTGAAAGTTTACCCAAATGAGTTGGAAAGGGTCCACATGTTTCCAAAATCTGCACACAGATATTCATAGCTTTATTCATAATTCCTAAATCCCAGAAGCAGCCAAAATATACTTCAGTTGGTTAATGAATAAACTGTGGTACATCCAAATTATGGAATGTTATTCAGCACTAAAAATAAATGAACTATCAAGTCATGAAAAGACATGGTAGAAACATAAATACATACTACTAAGTTAAAGAAGTCAATCTGAAAAGGTTAGATGTTGTGTGATTCCAACAATGTGACATTCATGAAAAAGGCAAAAACTATGGTGAAAGTAAAAGGATTGGTAATTGCTGAGGGTAAAGGGGAAGAAGAGTGAAAAGGCAGAGCCATAAAACTATTCCGAGTGATATTATAATGGTTCATACATATTATTGTACATTGTCAAAACCCATAGGATGAACCCTAATGTAAACTATGAGCTTTAGTAGATAATTGTGTTTCACTGTAAGTTCATCAATGTTAACAAACTGTGCTGCTATAAATAGCAGAGGTTTGGGGACCATGCATGGAAACTTGATAATTTTTTTTCTGTGACTCTAAAACTGCTCTTAAAAAAATGGGTATGTCAAAAAAAATCAGAAAAGCAGAAATGTCCAAAGCACTGGAATTTGGCAGGTAAACCATTCTGGACTAAATAGAATGGTGAAAAATGGAATAGGAAGGAAGGTTATGACCTTGTAGCAAAGAGCCTAAGATGGTAAAGTGAGTTACTGGGACTTTGTCCTATAGATGAAAGGGTGCCGTTGAGGATTACTGAGCAAGGAACTTGGGTAAAAAACAGATTATTTTAGGAAGATCCCTCTGGCAGCTATTCTGTGAGAATTGTGGAAGATTAACTGTAGACAGACTTGCTTAAAAACAGGAATAAAACACAAGTGCCTGGACCAATAAAGAAAAGGGTATACAAAAGATCATCCAGGTTTTGGTTACTAACTGGATACAAGATGAAGAAAATGATTCCATGAGAAAAATCACACATCATTTTCAAAATTTTGCATTATTTCATTCACTAAACATTGACTGAATACCATGTGCTCAGTTCTATCAGTTCCATCTCCAAAATTAATTCAGAATGTGCTTATTTCCCATTTCTGTAGATCTCACATTCAATCTAGTTACCAGTACTTCTCTTCTGAAAGATGGCTGAAGCTTCTTAATTCTAGCCTCCTCTCCACTCTGGTGACTCCATACAACCACCAGTGATCATTTTATACAAAAATTGGGGTCACTTGCCTAAATCTCCAATTGCTCCCCATTGCACTGAGAATAAAAACCAAACTTCTTAGGAGGGTTTTTGCCTGATGTCCCACCTCAGTGGACTGCCTCTCTTTCACCACCCTGGGCCTTCACTCTGGGCCTGTCTCCATTCTGTCCTTGGATAACTCCTCCTCAGCCCCCAGATCACAGTTTAAAGAGACTGTCTTTTTAAAGAGACAGGTTACACATGTTATTCTATTCTTGGTTACCTTCCATTTTATGTATATATACATAAAATATATATGTATATATGTATGTAATTACTGAACATATTTTCTTTCTTCAAATACTGTGCATATTCATTCATGCTTCTATTTAATACCTGTCTCTAAAAGCCCTTTCTTTTTTAGTGGTGCTGGGCATCAAACCCAAGGACTTATGACTGAGCTACAATCCCAGCCCCTGCCATGTGTATTTTTTTTAAGGATTTTTTTTGAGAATTTTTTAATATTTATTTTTTAGTTTTCGGTGGACACATCTTTTTATTTTTATGTGGTGCTGAGGATCAAACTCAGCGCCCTGCACATGCCAGGCAAGTGCACTACCACTTGAGCCACATCCCCAGCCCTGGCATGTGTATTTGAACAGCATTTCTGGCATGCAAGTATGGTCACTGTTGTCAAGGTCCATTAATGTGTGTGTGTGGGGGGGGGAACAATATTTGTTGATGGATATGTTAATCAGCTTTTCATCAATTTGACCAAAATATCTGACAAGAACAACTTACAGGAGGAAAGATTTATTTTGGCTCATTTATTTCAGAGGCTTAAGTCCATGTTCAATGAGCTCCACTGCTCTGGGCCTGAGACAAGGCAGAATGTTATGGTGGAAGGGCATGGTGGAGGAAAGCTGCTCAGCTCATGGCAGCCAGGAAGCAGAGCAGAAGAGGAGGCCAGGGAGAAGATCCCTAAAATCCTTTTCTTATGAGGAAGCAAAGTCCATTAGTACATCTACTACTATGTTCCCAGCATGTGGCTTAGGCCTAAGAATGGTAATACACATGCAATAAATATTGTTAAATGTGTAAATATACCAGACTGTGTCCTAACTGTGGTGGGTGAATCAAACATGAAATGGATACAGATCACATGTTGGAGGAATTCACCCTCCAATAGAGGAGATCTGACTGAAACAAACATTTAAGGCAATTAACATCACAGGAAACACTACCAGTCCTGAGGAAGGGACATGTCTTATAGCCATGTGAATCACAAGAGACTCTGTTGATAACATTGTACTGGGTGCTGAATGGAGGGAAAGCCTATACAAAGGCACCAGTCTAAGGAAGCATAGGGCAGATGTAGACAAAGGTGGGTGGATCGATTGAACTTGAACATGGAGTACAACAAGACCAAAACAAAAAGACTGGAAAGCAGAGGTAGCACTAGATTGTCAAAGAGTTCATTGGCCAGGCTAAGAATTCTGGACCCTGTTCTAGAGGCAGTGTTGGGTAATGACTAGCCTTTTAAAAATACTTTCAAATACACAATAAAAGTTGAAATAATAGTACAATAAACATTCATATATTTGCCACCTAGATTTAACAACATTTTACCATGTTGGCATATTTGTTATCTAGAGCAGCATATTTGTTAGCATTGATGAATCTACATGTTGCTTGATCCATAGATAGAGGGGTGTGTGTGTGTGTATGTGTGTGTGTGTGCACGTGTATATGCATTTTAAATATATGTATATACTCATATACATATATATGTATATATACTTTTAAAATATATACATATTACTAGTTTTGGGTGACTTCCTTTCCTTTTTCTTTCTTTCTTTTCTTTTTTTTTTTTTTTGTTGAGTCGTTTCAAAGAAAATTGCAGACAATATAATTCTTCACTCCTAAATATTTAGCAAATTTTTTCAAATTTTTGATGTTTGCTTTCCTATCATTATGCTGAGCAAATGTAAGAACCGCCTAGCAACATCTAATACAAATATATTTTCAAATTTTCCCATGTCCCATCAGGATCAGAAAGGCAATTTTTTGCAGAATCCAATGAAGCATTTGATGGTGTTCTTGTTTTGTAATTCAGAACAATGACCCCTGACTCTTTTGTTTGATATTGATTATCCATAGTCTTTATGTCTTATCTTCTATAAAACAGTTGTCTTATAGAATGCTTTACATTCTTGATTTAACTGATTGTCTCCTTGGGGGTATGTCTAACTGGTATGTCTAACCCCTGTAAATTGGAGGTCAGATCTAAAGGTCTGATTAGATTCAACTTCAACATTTCTGGCAAGGAAACTTCATTAATTTGTGATGTATATTTCATGCTGGAGCACACCAGGGACCTCCTAAAACTGTTGGTGTGTTAGTGATGCTAAATTGAATACCTGGTTTAAGGAGGGGACAGCCCAATCCACCTGATGTGAAAGTATGTGTTTCTTCTTTGTGATCACTAAGTGACCTGAGGGATGCTTGGCAACATAACTCATATTTTTGTAGTTGTTTGCAATTTATCAACCCATTCAAGTGCATTTAATCACAATAGCATCCCTCTCAAGTTTCATTTCTTTTAGAAGTAAAAATTTAGCCTTGGAATGTTTAAATGATTCTTCCAAGGTCTTAGAGTTAATAAATAGCAAAGAAAGGACTCAAGCATAAATAAGTTAACTTTAGTTCACTTAAAAACTTAATCTCTGGGGCTAGGGGTATAGCTCAATTGGTAGAGTGCTTGCCTTGCATGCACCACAAAACCCCAGCACAACAAATCATCATCATCATCATCATCATCATCATCATCATCATAATCTCCAATAGTCTAGGCTGAATATTTTTAGAGTATTATTTCTCCATACTTCAATAAGTATTTCTCTCCTTTTGAAGCCATTTTCTAAAAAAAGAAGTTTTTCTTTACTTTCTTGAAATTTGTTTTTACAGGCTCTCAAAGCTATTTCTATTGCCCACTCAACTGGCAAAGTGTAACAGGTGCTGGATTCCCCAAAATATCTCGCTTTTGACAACATTCGTAACAATAGTTCAGAATATTTAAATGATACACTAGTTGCTTAATTTGTATTTTTTGTAACCTGTAAACAAAGTCAATTGATCAAAAGTAACGAATTTCTGTCTAAAGCACATACATGCGTATTTGTGATGCTAACACCAAGTATCTTTAGGCCTGAAAGAGACATAAAGTTAGATCCTGCAAATCTATTTGCCCCCAAAGCTAGGTCAGCAACTCGTGAGGACAGAGTTAATAGAGGCATGTGACAGTCTCGAATCAAATGATAAGGAGTATGGTGCGATGCTGAGCGAACCAGGGTAGGAAATTAAAGGGATCGTGGATCCAGCAGGGGCCTGTGGAAATTATTTCTGCTCCCCCCACCCCGACCCCGAAGCTGGGTTTCCAGCTCTTGAGAGCGAAGCGGGACCTTTAAGAGGACTCAGGAGGGGCCTGATCGCCAAGAGTCACTATCTGTCGGATCACCTCTTCCTAAGAAGACATTATGGAGGACTTAATTCATAAAGAAGAAATACGACATCGCGCCCACATCAAACAAGAGGAACCAACTAGCTGTCGTCTCCACCAACTTCCCTAAAGCTGGAAGCAGGCAGGCACGCCCCCAAATCACTCTTCCCGGATTTTATTGGTTGTCCAAGTCTGCCCCTCTCTCATGAAAATCTCTTTCATTGGTCAGTATTCCCAAGCTCCTGCTTTCACAGACAATTCCCGGAACCAATCATCTCCACGAATCGCCCCGCCTCTCCGTCGACACGTGAGTGACATAGACGCTAACCAATAAGAAATGAAATTAAGAATGTGACGAAAGGCTCCTCCTCCCAGGCTCAAGCGATCAGTAAATGGTAGAAAGGGTTGAGCGGCTGATACCAACCACCAATCCGTAAGAGCGGAAGAGGACGATGAGAAGAGTGATGGGAGGTGGTGACGTGGCGGTGACAGAAGCATAAACTGAAATGAGCGGCGGAAACACTAGCCAATCGGCAAACAAACTGGCCGGCACTCTGCATTCCCCCATCCTCCCAGACTTCAGAAAAGCGCCAATGAGGTTGTACATGCATCTGATTGGCCTTCATCTGAACCAATCAAAGGCGGAGCGTGTGGACGCGTCCCACCCTGGGCTCTCACTGGGCGGAGTAGAATGACAGGCCCGAGAGAAATGCCAATGTCCGCGGGGTCTTCCACAAGTGACACTCCGCGGCACCAATCGACGTCCTCCACCCCGGTCACCGAGCCCTCCTTCCTCCGGCGGGCCTGGCGGGGCGGGGACGCTGCGCGGCGGCGGCTGATGCGCTAGCCGTGTGGGGCGCTCGGGGCGGCGGCAGCGGTGGCGGCGGCTCTCGTAGGAGGTTCCGGTCTTGTATCTCGGGGCGGCGGCGGCTCATGGCGGCGACCGAGCTGAGAGGAGTGGTGGGGCCGGGCCCGGCAGCCATTGCAGCTCCTGGCGGCGGCGGCGCAGGTCCCCCAGTGGTGGGAGGAGGCGGCGGCCGCGGAGACGCGGGGCCCGGCTCCGGGGTCGCGTCAGGGACGGTGGCCACGGCAGCTGCGGGCGGCCCGGGCCCGGGGGCCGGGGGAGTGGCGACGGCTGGCCCAACCCCTGCGCCGCCGGCTGGGGGCTCGGGCGGCTCGGGCGCTGGGGGTTCGGGCTCGGCTCGAGAGGGCTGGCTCTTCAAATGGACCAATTATATCAAAGGCTACCAGCGGCGGTGGTTCGTGCTGAGCAACGGGCTTTTGAGCTACTACAGGTAACTGCTTCCGGGGCGCCGACACTCACCTTGCCTCCCCCACCACAGCCCACAGCCCTGGCGCCCGGCGCCCTCACCAGCAGGCACGGCAGCCAAGGTCGCCCCAGGCCCTTTTCTTTCACTTGCGCAAACTGACAGTCGGTGGTGACAGGAGTCCACTTCCACGAAATTGAAAGCCCCAGGACTTGTACCCGCACCCATCCCCTGTTACCCCCATTGGTGCCATATCTCTCCTTCCCTGGCCTTTCCATCATCAATTGTTTGGAGAGCATCTGTTCTTCCATTGTGTTTCCACCACCACATGGGTGGGATTATTAATTGTGCCAGCAAGACACTGTTGTAGGCGCTAAGGGACACATAGAAGAGCAAAGCCTAAGCACTGCTCTCAAAGAACTTAACAGTGAAAGTCCCAAAGTCTAGTTATTTATGCTCAGTCTCTAAAATTCAAGGTTATTCGTAGCCCTTGATGTACCCGACCTTAATCTCTCCACAGTCAGGCACCAAGACACCATACACAAGGTGTCCTCAGGATTCTGCCCCTTGCCTTTCTTATCTCTCCAAGACTTATGCATACTTTCAACCTTCTGGACAGCCCAGACTGGAGATGTGCCCTCTTGCTTTGCTCTTATTTTCGTTTGCCCCACCCCCTCCCGTGGAAATGTTTGTTGTATCCAACACTTCTGTGATCTTTTTGGTTAGTTAGAATTATGTTTTATTAAAATAAGAATCCATGTCTTTGGTATGATTATTTCTGTTCAACATTGTTTATTTTGGAATAGTTAATATATACTTATCCTCAGTGACTCAGAACGTGGTCATAACATGCTGTTGGGCTTCTCATATTACTATGTATAAAGGTGTTGATTTGGGGATGGGATACAAATATTCCCCAAAGGCTGGACATTGTGGCTGGGTGTTTTAGGTATAGTATTTGATTGACTCCCAGCAAAAACCTGTGGGAGTTAGACAATATTTCCATCTTTCTGATGAGAAAACTGAGATTCAGCATGGGCAACTTTTTCCCAAGGTCTTGGAGGAGTCAGGATTTGAAACTAATTCTGTTCACACCAACATAACCTAAAAACCAGGTTAGTGTTACACAAATCAGTCAGATACAGAGGTAAATTACTTATCTAAAGCAAGTAAGTATGGATTATGGTTACTGTATATACTTTATACAAAAAGTGTGTTTTACAGGAGACTTTGCTCAATAAACTGGCATTTCTCAGTGAACATTTTCCTAAAGACCATTCTGTTTGGGACCCAAAACACTGCTGTTGAAGAGTGACTCACTTTTTGTTCCTTTTCCTTGACTGTAATCATTCTGCTACCAGGTGAATTTCTTTCTTTCTTTCTTTTTTTTTTTTTTTAACCATACGATTTATTTTTGAGAATTTCAAGAAGAGATTAAAGATGGGAGCTGGAGGTTGTTGGTGAGAACACATCTTTTTTTTTTTTTTTTTTTGGTATCAGGATTGAACCCACAGGTGCTTAACCACTGAGCAACATCCCCAGCCCTTTTTATTTTTTAGTTAGAGACAGGGTCACACTAAGTTGCTTAGGGCCTCGCTAAGTTGCGGAGGCTGGCTTTGAACTCACAGCCCTCCTGCCTTAGTCTCCTGACTTGCTGGGATTATAGGTATGTGCCACCATGCCCAGCCAGAACACATTCTTAGCTGTAAGGTGCCTCGTGTAACTCCTCCTCACTGCTTAAACATTAATTGTGAAGTTGTATATATCATCTACATTATTGTATTTAGAATTGATCTTAATATAACCATTGCTAACTTCTCATCTAGGATAATCAGTTTAGTCTAAAATTTTACTCTGCCCCAGTTTTTTCCCCTACTCAAGTTCATGCTTTCTGGTTACTATGACTGTTACTCTAATGTTCAATGTTCCTGACTTGATTCCTCAAACACTATTAATACTGTTTGCCCATTTTAAAAAATTGTACATCAGGTAAGGGCCTTAACATATGGTCTTTCCTTTCCTTTTCATCCAAGTTATGTTATCTGCTTTCCAGGTCACTGGATCCTTTGTTCAGTACCAGTCTTGATCAGTGTTGATCACTATCTTTTTAAGTATTTGTAACTACTTTCAACATTTCTCCTATGATAGCTAGTGGTACCTGCCTAATTGCAAATAAAACTTCTCTTAAGACATATTCATTCACTTATTGAGAAACATGTGATTGGCCTGTCCTTAACAGCTAGTATGTTCCCCACCCATAAACCAACCAAGCAACAGGATCTAGATTATCAAATCTCTTCAGTACCCTCAAACTTGCTGTGAAGTACTTCTTTCCAACTATTAGCTATTTATTCTTCACAACAGGGTACTTCTGGTCCCCGTCTCCCTTTTGGATTATTTAGCCAAATTGTCGTTCCTCCTGTTTTCATGCCTCTTAAACTGCAATTTCTTGTGTATCCTCTTTGCAAAATATTATTTCCCTTTTAAATGAAATTATGTCCTTCCTAGACCATCACTTTTTACCTATCCTGTGCTTCCTTCTATACCTGGTTACATAGATGATCCATTACTTAAAACCTTATATAGAATCCAGGCTCTCCCAGAAGCAGCATGATAGGCTATATTATTAATTTTCATGACTAGCTCTAAGAGATTAAATTACTATTTCAGCTGACCTTTTCAGGCAGAGGTTTCTAGCCAGAAAATACCACCCAGTACTTTAGTGTCTTAAAAACTTTTCTTTTTTTTTTAATATTTATTTTTTAGTTTTAGGTGGACACAATATCTTTATTTTTTTATTTTTATGTGGTGTTGAGGATCGAATCCAGCGCCCTACACATGCCAGGCAAGCATGCTACCGCTTGAGCTACATCCCCAGCCTTAAAAACTTCTTGCAAGAGAAAAGAATCTTTCTAGATTCTCACTAGTCATTTATAACCATAGGTGTATCTACCTAAACTTCAAGAGCTTTGAGGTCAAGCTTGCCTTATTTCCAGGGTTCCTTGCAATCTCTTAAGTTGTTGTATACTTTATGCTGTTTGAGAAACTTCTTTAGTGTGTGAAGATGACCCATGCAGAAAGAGATTCCTAGGAAGTAGTTAGTGAAAAGTGCCAATAAGGAGGAATGTGATAGAAGGTCCAAGTGGCACCCTTGGAAGAGAAAGCAAGGGTGAGCCAGCCTGTCAGCTGTGTGTCTGTAATTCGGTCTGCATTATGCATAATGTAACTGAAGCTTGGGGGTGGGGAGGTAAGAATAGAAAACACAGGGATTCACATTACAGTGTGGCAGGTGCAGAGGATGGAAAATGGCCCAGTCCATTGAGACCCCCCTGGTGATCCCATACAGCTCAGTTGTGCATTGGAGGAGAAAAAAAAAAAAAAAAACTGTTTCATGTGACAAACCAAATGACAGCAAATCTGTCTTCCTAAGCATAGTAAACACACTTTTTCCAACATACCAAATCTTAGTTTCTGGAGAATGGGGCGTATGCCGCCTCTGGCATGCAGGAATTCTGGATGTGCCAGGTGTGTTTGGCCACTTGGCTTCACTGAAGAGGAAATGATTCTGCTTTGTACTGTGGCATTTGGCAAAGGACTTTGACCTCTTTATGTTCCCGGTTGGACAGGGAAAAAACTGCATGCAGTCTAAACATGCAGGTCCCTGGGCATAACCAGCATGGTGAAGAAATTAGCACAGTTTTCTCTGTATACACAATTGTGCTAGAAGCTTGTTATTTTATGTGAAGTGCCTTGTGGCTTGTTGTCACCAAGTAGTGCTGTAAAGTTCAAAAGTTAGCCTATTAATAGAACTGTCAGTCAGTAGAGACTGGGAAAATTTTTACACCCAGTCCTCAGTGCAGATCTGCTGAATCTTTCCTAGCTATTAATAGGATGGCTTAGGAGTTCCTACCAATAGAAGTCTGTGGACCTTAGAAAAGAACATATTCCAAAAAGATTAAATGTCTGGTGATTCTTTAATAATTCTTTCTTTGCTCTCTCAGATGGGCAATTATTCTTATTTCATATCATTTGAGCTATAGCCAGCATTTAATCATTGAAACATTTAAAGATGCCTTTTTACACTTCTACAGTATAATTCTAAGCATGGTGTGACAGTTCTGATTTGGGCTGATTTACAGTGAGGGGGATGGTTCAGTTTATAGAAGACAGAACTATTCTTAGGGAATGAGATTGTCATACAAAATTTTGTTGCAAGGGATATAAACCTTTATAACTTGCTAAGTAGAGAGTAACTCCTGACTGTGGAAAGGCAGGAGGGAATTTTTTGAGGTGAGGTTCTACATTTTGATTGTGGTGGTCATACAGTTGTATACACTTGTCAAAACTCACTCAGTTGTACACTTGAGACTACTGAATTACTATTGCAAATAGTTATACCTCAATAATGTCTATTTTTAAAAGGTTAATAGCAAGAGGAACAGTGGAAGAATAAAATTTGTTTAAGAAACAATTCTTAAAGGCTCTGAAATAAATTCCCAATATATTGTTTCTTGAATTTTAGGGGGGCTGTTTGCAGGAACTATAATTAGATTTCTAAGATTACCATATTTTCAAGGACTCAGAATTATGTAAAGAAATGAAATGTGTTAAAGGATAATCCACCCATTACCTTTTTCTTGAGCTTGTTTTTGTCTCACTTTTGCAGGTCAAAGGCAGAAATGAGACATACCTGCCGTGGTACCATTAACCTCGCCACAGCCAACATCACTGTGGAGGACTCCTGCAACTTTATCATTTCCAATGGGGGCGCTCAGACCTACCATCTGAAGGCTAGCTCAGAAGTGGAGCGACAGCGCTGGGTGACTGCCCTAGAACTGGCCAAAGCCAAGGCTGTGAAGATGCTAGCAGAATCAGGTAGGAAGCAAAGAAGACCTTGCCTGGAAAGCTTTCCATATGTCCCCATTATCTTTTGTTCCTCATTGTGTTTTGTCCTTTGATTATCACCTCTCTTAAATGTCCCTAGCTACTTTTCATCATACAGTATTTCTCCAGGAGTGGTGGTTCTCAATTGGGGTCAATTCTGTCTCCTCCAGGCAATTTCTGGAGATATTTTTAGTTGTCACAACTGAAGGAGATGCTACTGTCACCTAGAGAGAAGAGGCTAGGGATACTGCTAAACTCCCTACGATGCACATAACCATCCTTCACAACAAAAAATTAATCTGGCCAAGATTGAAAAACTAGACATCATTCTTGTGCTTTTATTCTGTGTGGGGGAGAGGAGGGCACAGGGGCTACTGGGAAATGATCCCAGGCCATGAATAATATAGGCAAGTGCTCTACTACTGAGCTATATCCCCAGTGCCCCACCCACACATTTAAAACTTTTTTTTCTTTTTGGTCCTGGGGATTAAACCCAGGGGCACTTTACCACTGAACTATACCCCCAGTTCTTTATTTTTATTTTTTATTTTGAGACAGAGTCTTAATTATTTTGCCAAAGCTGGCCTTCAACTTGTGATCCTTGTGCCTCAGCCTCCTAAGAAGAATGCCAGTTGACCACCTTAACTTTTTGAGACATAATAACTTTATTATGAGGTCAGTCTTAGGAGTATTACAATTTGTAATTTGGATCGATCCCTACTTTTTTCTCCTAAAGTCTTACTTGTTAAGTTGAAACAATTTTTATAGATGATGAAAAACCATATATTTCCTATGAAAAAGACTTCATTTTGCAACATTAAACTAAAAGAAATAACCTAGTTGTATTTTTTATTTTTCTTCAAGGAAAGTGGTAGAATTTGCCAATGAGATGTTGATAGCTTTTTGGGGGTGGGGTGGGGGATAGTACTGGAAATTGAACCTAGGGGTGCTTAACCCACTGAACCATATCCCCAGCCGCCCTCCCCTCCTTTTTTCTATTTTATTTTGAGACAGAATCTCAAAACTGAGTTGCTTAGGGCCTTGCTAAGTTGCTGAGGCTGGCTTCTAACTCACAATCCTCCTGCCTCAGCCTTTCAAGCCGCTAGGATTACAGGCATGTGCCACTGCATCTGGCTGAAATGTTGATAGTTTAATGAGCTTGTTCACTAAGAGTTTTGTCTGTTATTTATCTTATTTTCTGTCATTTCCCCTACTATATTTAATATCTATTAAGCAATGAAAGGAAAATTCACTGTTTTCTAATTTTATTCATTTATTTTGTATTTTGATCTTGGTCTTGCTTCTCTGACAGGCAAGTCTTGTCTTATTTCTTTTAGTTTTAGTGATGATGTTAGTTCCCCCAAAGGAAGTGACACTGCTAGAAAGGCCTTTTGCAGTTAAAAACTGTTAAGTACAAAACTATAGTAACAGGTACAACAGAGCTTCTTTCTTTGACTTATTATCAGAGAAGACTTTGCATTACTTTTATAGTAGTTTTAGTATCAAATGAGTTCATCATGAGATTCCGGAGCTCTCCTTCAGAAAAGATGAATTAATGAAACTTTTTTTGGGGGGTGGGTACCAGGGATTGAACTCAGGGGTACTAGGCCACTGAGCCACATCCCCAGCCCTATTTGTGTTTTATTCAGAGACAGAGTCTCACTGAGTTACATAGTGCTTCGTTTTTTTGCTGAGGCTGGCTTTGAACTTGCCGTCCTTCCCCCTCAGCTTCTCAAGCTGCTGGGATTACAGGCATGCCCCACCATGCCTGTATTTTATTCATTTATTTATATATGGTGCTGAGAATCAAACCCAGTGCCTCACCACATGGTAGGCAAGTGCTCTACCACCGATCCACACCCTTAGCCCCTTAATGAAATTCTTTTTTTTTTAAAGAGAGAGAGAGAATTTTAATATTTATTTTTTAGTTATCGGCGGACACAACATCTTTGTTTTTTTTTTTTTGTATGTGGTGCTGAGGATTGAACCCGGGCCTCACGCATACCAGGCAAGCGCGCTACCGCTTGAGCCACATTCCCAGCCCCGTGAAATTCTTAATGACACTTTTAATGACATAGACTTTGTCATAATGAATGACTTTTGTTCTCAACCCATTTCACCTCTCACCCAACAGATAATGGTGAATTTTTAATAATTGGTTAGGACTGGATTGGTACTCCAAGCTAAAATTTAAAGACTCAATAATACATTCCTAATTCCAAGAGCTATTCAGCTTCTCTATGGCTTCCTGTGTGTCAGTGGCTCTCCAACTTCAATGTATATCAGAAATACTTGGGTAGCTTATTAGAACTGCAGCTTCCTGGTCCATGTTTCACACCAGCTGAATCAAAGTTTCTGGGCATAAGGCCAGAGACTCTGCGCCTTTAAAAAGTGCCTCAGATCTGGCAGGGTGGTGCACAACTGTAATTCCAGTGGCTTGGGAGGCTGAGGCAGGAGGATCATGAGTTCAAAGCCAGACTCAACAAAAAGAAAGGTGTTAAGCAATTCAGTGAGACCCTGTCTCTAAATAAAATACAAAAAAGGCTGGGGATGTGGCTCAGTAGTCAAGTGCCCCTGAGTTCAATCCTTGGTACCAAAAAAAAAAAAAGAAGAGCCTCACGTGTTTCTGGTGCCAGTTGAGTGTATACTACACTGTAGAGAAATCATCTGCTAATTGGCAAGCCTCCAGATAGAAAACGCAGCATGATGAGTGTTTGTTTGGTTGTGGGCAAAGTAGGTAGGGTTTCAACTCTTGGTTTGGTTCTGGAGTCATATAACTTACTTTTGCATCCCTACAGATGAATCAGGAGATGAAGAGTCTGTCTCACAAACTGACAAGACTGAACTGCAAAACACTCTCCGAACCCTCTCCAGCAAAGTAGAGGACCTGAGCACGTGCAATGACTTGATAGCCAAGCATGGCACAGCCCTGCAGCGTTCCCTCAGTGAGCTAGAGTCCCTAAAGTTGCCTGCTGAGAGCAATGAAAAGATCAAACAGGTCAACGAGCGAGCCACACTTTTTAGGATAACATCCAATGCCATGATCAATGTGAGTACAGATGGTATCTCTGTTGCTTTTTGATTCTTTTCCTCTTTGAAACATTATGCTTCCCCATTGTCAGAAAATTGTAATTGGTAAAGCACAAAGCCTTAGACCCTGCTTCACTGCTCAAGGGCTTTAAGTTACATTGTTTCTTACATGAAATAGAACATGTTGCACCATATGGAGTGACTTTCATGCTCTGCTCAAGCGGTCAGGACATTGCTTCAGCCTGAGAATTAGTTAGGAGTCCAGAGTTGCAGTCTTGCTTTTGCAACTAGCAGGACATCTGATGGTGATATTAGTTGAGTCCCTTAATCTCTCTGGATTGTAGTTTTATTTATATGTTTATTTTTATCTAATTTCATCTGTTGGATCTAAAAGATTTCCATGGGTTCTTTCCACAGCATTTTCTTTAGCTTTAGGCTGGAGTCCTAGCCCTACTTGGCTAATGCATTCTGGCATACAGGATAGTAACGGGGGCTGTATCAAATACTAGTGAGGACTTTATAATACTGGTTAGTCCTTGATTTCAGGGGTAATTCTGTTGATGGGACAAAATCTGCAAACTTTCTTTTATAATGAAGAGGTAGCCCTTTTGCTTCCTTAGGACTCCTATTTTGGGTAGCTGTTAGTGTATGGGATACTTTAGCTGCTTGGGTTCAAGGCTGCAGGTGAACAGAACACCAGTGGCCTTACTGATGAATTGATAGTTATGAAATGAATACACGGCTTACAACAATGCTGTTTTTCCTCTCCTGGTCACTGATTCTCACCTGGCAGGTTATTTTAGTTCCCTTCCACAGGGAAGACATTTTATACGTGAGAAGACTATTCTGTGAGAAAGGGTTTCTTGCTGGCTTTTTTTTTTTTCCACCCTAATTAAATGGGATGAAATTACCTCACTAGTGCCAGATTTTCTCTTATTTAGGTGATGATAGTAAGACATTTGCTTAAAGCTAGTTTAGTTCACTGAAGACTCTTAAAAGATCAAAGTCCTTTTCCTATGACCAAGGGAAAATTTAGTTGGTGGAAAGTAACCACCAAGTTACTTTAGCATGAAGTGTTGAATGCTCTGAAGTGTTGAACACTCTTCAGTATTTTGATTCACATAAGGTACAAAGAACCCAAATTCTTTTTTTTTTTTTTTTTTTCCAGTTAGGGGTTGCAGGAAGATTACCCATCTCCTAGGACCACTCAGCAAGTTAGTACTCTTGCTTGTGCTTCTGATGTTTAGTTTGCTCTTTTTCCAAACTGTTGACTTCCTAGTGACTGTGTGTTTATTCTTCTGGTCATGACACTCCAGAGAGTGAAAGCTACTTTTTATCAATGTCAGGTGACCACACCATTTTTTTGTATTAGGGTTTTTTCTTTTTCTTTTTTTTTTTTCTATTCTGAAATGAAAAATTTTCTAAATAAAGCACTCCTTCATGAAACTGAAAATTTAGCTTGGATTTTTCTCTTGAAAACAAACTCTTTTTTTTTTTTTTTTCTCTTGGGGAAAGTCGTCACCAAGTTATAAGTGTCCAGAGTTTGTGTTAAAGGGAACAATCCCTTAGAAATCAGAGGTAAGCTGTTTTCTTAGTCTGTTCTCCCTCAGTTCATTACCTGTACCCCTTTTATGACTGATTATTGCTTGAAGTGCACATTTTCTCCCTATGTTGTTTTCTTTGTACCTTTCTGGTGTTAATATAATAGCAAGGTCTTAGGTGTAATAGGCATATTAAAAATTAACATGCTAATGCATGACAGCTCTAAATGAACAGTTATATCGAAGGAAGAGTACATTTTACTCAATTTCTTGACAGCTTAGGATATTGCCTTTCTTACCACCAAAGTGAATCTAACAGAAGACACTGTTAATATATCCATTTGCTAAATGAGTATCTGCTATGGTCCATACGCTGTGCTAGGGGATATCCCTGGGACACATGTGGTCTCTACCCTCAAAGAGATTACTCTCTAGTGAGAGGACAGAGATTTGAGTGGATCATGATATAATAGAATGAGCATGTCTAGACTGCTATGGTGTTTAGCTCAGACCAGAGGATTAGAGAAGATAGCATCTCAGCTAAATTCTGAAGGAGCAATGACTGTCTTTCTGGGAAGAAGGGCAACATAGAGCTTGGCCTGGGTTTCAACCACCTCCTTTACCTTCTGTATAACCCTGGGCAACCTTATTCTCTGAGACTTCAATTCTTTATCCTTAAATGGCTTTGATGCTAGTAGACCCTTCACAGGGTTGTTGAAAGGCTTTTATTATGTAATTAATGTGAAATGCGCAGCAAAGTACTGAAATATGTCTCTGCTAAATTTTAATCATGATCAGTATTATTAAAAGGGAACAAAGAAGAGTTGATTGGGGTAGAGGTATGGCATATGTGGAGCCCTCCTTCTCCACAGTGTGGGAACTGCTGGCAAGGAAGTAGCTGGAGGTGAGAGGGGAGAGGAGGTAGGAGGAGATGCAGATCCTGCTAAGTGGGCTTTGTAGATTGGGTAAGAAGAGAATGAGAGGAGTTTTGATGTAGCCATAATTAATAGCTGGCACCTTTTTGAGTGTTTACTGTGAGCCCCGTGTAGTTCAAAATCTAAATGCTTTACATGTAAAGCACCAACTCTTTGAGGTAGTTAATACTTTAATATTTTTAATTCTTTGTTTAAGATAAGGAAGATAAGGGGCAGAGAAGTGTGCCTCAAATTACACAGCCAAATAGTAGGATGGAGCTGTGATTTGAGCCCCAACAGCCCAACTCCAGAAGTATACTCTTTACTGCTTCTGGTATAGACAATAGAAAGAAGTATGGATTCAAAATATTGAAGAATAATCAATAATACTTGATAATTAGATATGAGGAAGGAAGCAAAACTAAAAGAGGTTCCCCTTAGGTTCCTGGCTTGGACAGCTGGGAGGGCCCTGGAATTGTTCTTGGGATGGAGAACATCAAAAGGAGAAACAGAGTCAGCAGAGGAGTGCAGTGAGTTCAGTTTGGGATCCACTGATTCTGAGGTTACTTTGAGGCATTGAATAGACATCTAGATTCTTCTCTAAAACTCAGTGAGTGTGGGATTTGGCTTCACTGACTTAGTAACCATTGACCTGCAGGCAATAGTTGAAACCATGGGAGTAGACATTCTATTTACTTTAAGTTTCTCTGACTCTTAAGCTTACTTTGCTTCCTTCCTTCCTTTACTTATCTGTATTCTTTCATTGACTTGTTAAGCAGACTTTATCAGGCTCTCACTATGTACAAAACAACTAAGTTATGAGCTAAAGATCTGTATATGAATAAGCCATAAAATGTGTCTTTAAGTTGCTCCTGATCCATCTGGAGAGGGAAAATCAGTCACGATTCTGCCATAAATATGTAAAATAGAAGTAAGTGCAAAGCACCAAGCAAATGTAGAAAAGAGACCGACTACCTTTGAGACTAGGGGGGAAGCTGTCACAGAATTAACATTTGTCCCAGGTTTTGAGAAATCAGGATTTCTCCTATCTTAGAGAGGGGCTAGGAAAGAGCATTTTAGGCAGGGTGGATAGCATATGCTGAGACAGGCAGGCCTGAAAGAACTCTGTCCAAGAAATGATAAGCAGCTCAGCATGGCTGTATTGTGGAGTGTAGCATATCTACCTGAGAGAAGGCGACAAGGCAGGTGGGGGCCGTCCTGTGAAGGATACCTAGTATTTATAACCACTAATTGGGATCTGATTTCACTCATAGTGGTCAGCCAGTGGAGGGACTGATATGAACATATTTCTATTTTTTTCTTTAGAATGCTTCTTTGATTCCTCAAGTAGGTCTATAATTTTTAATGTCAGTTGTTTCTCTCAGTGACCAAAATAAAAGCAAATTATGTTGCCTGGTATTTAGTCTAATTCAGTGCAGATTTTCGGTTCTCAGTGTCTAACTTCCTCTGCTTTAGGTTACTTGAGTTTAGTCAATAATTTATTGAACTGGACTGGGAATGATGGTACATGCCTGTAATTCCAGCAACTCAGGAGGCCGAGGCAAGAGGATTGCAAGTTTGAGGCCAGCCTTAGCAACTCAGCAAGACCCTCTCTCAAAATAAAAAATAAAAAGTGCTAGGGATGTGGCTCACTAGTTAAGCACTACTGGGTTCAATCTAAGAACTGCACCCCCCAAAAAAAATTACTGAAAGTAGTTATTCTGTGTATTTTCTCTTCTTGCTCAGTCTGTAATTCTCTTTTGGTGTAGTTCACATACCTGCCCTTTGTGATATTGCCACAAATACTTTGTCTAGGTTTACTGCTCACTTGGCATTTGTTTAGTCCTAATGACCAGGAAAATGTAAGAGAACCATGACAACCGTTTTCACTCTTTTCTGAGTTTGACCTTGATTGCAGCATGAGCTAGCTGTCCCTGATACTGTGGAATACAGGGAAAGTCTTTCTCATTTTTCTGCTGAATGAGGTTTCTTAATGGGCATACAGAGGCCGGAGGGGAACCTGACTAGTTGAAGTGACACAATCTAGTGCTTTCTCCTCACAGGCCTGCAGAGATTTCCTCATGTTAGCCCAGACCCACAGTAAAAAGTGGCAGAAGTCACTGCAGTATGAAAGAGACCAGCGTATCCGACTGGAAGAAACCCTTGAGCAGCTGGCAAAGCAGCACAACCACCTGGAGAGGGCCTTCCGGGGAGCCACAGTGCTGCCTGCAAACACTCCTGGCAGCGCAGGATCTGCTAAAGGTAAGACGCTTTGTTCTTGCATAGCCTGTTCAGATTTGAGCCAGGTGATTTTCTGCAATTGATAGAAGAGCTCCAAATTCTTCACAATTTAATGACTTATCTGAAGTGGCTTTGGAGCTGTTCATTTCTTCTGGCTTTTCCACTACTTTACCATTTGTTGCTATGTTTGTGGTTGGTACTGAGAAGAACTGCGGTACCAGGCATTTGATAAATATAACCAGAGAAAACAAAGAAGGCCTTTCTCCTCGTAGATCAGTGCTGCTCTGGGAAAGGAGACATGAGTGATGAAGATGATGAGAATGAATTTTTTGATGCACCAGAGATCATCACCATGCCCGAGAATTTGGGCCACAAGTAAGTTATCCTTTACTGTTAAAGAAAAGGAACATACCTGATCATCAAGAGGTTAGAAACATTGTTCAATGTGGGAATGTTATAGTTGTCGACATTTGGTAAAATCTGGGCTCTTTTCCTTAAGTAAGTGGAAAACTGTCAGCTTTTTACATGATGAGTTCTCCAGAGGCATTTACAGTCATATCTATTTACACCTTTTGATTAGCCATCAATAAGTTTGTGCAGCATATTTGACATTCTGCTTTGTAAAAAAAACATTGAGGCCCAAACTCTAGTTGTGCTCTTTGTTCTAAATCTCCTGTGTTCCCCTCTATGCAGACGCACTGGCAGCAACATCAGTGGGGCCAGCAGTGACATTAGCCTTGATGAACAGGTAACTCCTATGTGGAGGGCATCAAAGGTGAAGGATTTGGGCTATGAGTCCCACGGATTTGTTTGTAAAGTGTAAAGAAAGAAAGAAAAATCCTGATTTTTTTTTTTTTTTAATTTTAAGTATGGGGGAAGGGAAGATTAGCAATAGCAGATTTTCTGTTCTTTGTGGGTGATTGAATGGCTTTGTTCTTGCTCTCAGTACAAGCATCAGCTGGAAGAGACGAAGAAGGAAAAGAGAACTAGAATACCATACAAGCCAAACTATAGCCTCAACTTATGGAGCATCATGAAGAACTGCATTGGAAAAGAACTCTCCAAGATCCCCATGCCGGTAAGGTCCTTGCACATCCTAACTGCTGCCAGTAGGTCCTCTCAGCCTCAGGCAAAAGAATGCTGATATGACAGCCCTCCCCTCCCATACGCGTGGCAGTTTTGAGCATAGCCTTTGTTACCCTTATAGTCATAAACTGTTCCTTTAAATTAGCTGGCTGAGTTTTGGCTCTGAATCTGGTATGTTCCCAGATCACCTAGAACCAGATGCACACGTTCAGTAACTTTTATGAGCAAATTCCTATGCTCTGGGCTTGGGGGCATGCAAAAATAAATACAGCCTTATTTCTGTTTTTAAGAACCACATAATTTAAAAGAGACATGAAAACAGGCTAAAAATGATGTTATTATTATTTTTTATCATAGTGTAATGGGAAATACTATATATACAAAGGTTTAGGGAGCATAGAAGCAAAAACCATTCCAACCAGGAAGGTGAAAATTATTGATTGCCATGGCGAAGATGGGGTTTTTAATGACCTCCCTGTCGATGATCATTCATTTTTCCAGCCTGTCCACTATTGCCAAAGTGATTTTTTTAAAACTGCAAGCATGGTTGTGTTACTCTTCAATTTAAAATCCTGGATCTTTATTGCTCTGGACATAGTTCAGATTCTTTATTGGACTTAGCACTTCTTCCCCAGGGGCAAGGTCATCATATATGTGTGATGGTATAGTCATCAGATTAGCCTCAGATACTCAAGAGTTATCTTGTTTATTCCTCAGAGCATTTATACACACTGATCTTTCTGCCTGAACTTTGAATTTTCCACCAACCCTTGGTAGTTTTCTTTTGCTGTGGCTAAAACTCTTTCCTTTGGAATTCAGTATAATGACATCTCTTTCAGTAAACCTCCAGTGCATCCAGTCAGGATGAGATCTGTCTTCTCTCCTGTGCCCCAATAGGTTCCACCATTTGTGTCTGGGCCACGTGTTTCTCTTATTTATTCATTCAACAATTTACTAAGTGTCTTCTATTTGCCTGGTATTGTACTAGTATAACAGCTGGGAATAATCAATTTAAAGCAGTAAATCCAAATATATTGGTTTAAATTAGGGGGTCAACAAGCTAGGGTCTGTGGGCCAAATCTGGCTGCTATCTATGTTGTCCACAAGCCAAACATAGCTTTTATATTTTTAAGTGGTTGGGAAAAAAAAATAAAAAGGAGACTAATTGTCCATGGTGTTTGTGTCCATAAAGTTTTACTGGAACTCAAAGATATTCATTTATGTCTTATCTGTGGCTGCTTTCATGCTGCAAAGCAGCATTGAGTAGTTGTGACAGAGACCACATATCCCGGAAAGCCTAACTATTTACTATCTAGATCTTTACAGAAAAAGCTGGCAACTCCTGTCTTAAACAAATATTGTCCTCACTCATTCTTGTATTAAAGTCCAGAAGCAAATGGTCCAGTTCTAGTATCATACTCCATGGTGTCAGGACCAGACTGCTTTCTCTCCTGTTTCTCTGTGTCTGTGGTCTTAGTTCTTAGGTTCATAGTGGCCTCTCCAGTTTGAACCATCGGGATCACATTCCAGTCAACCCTTTTAAGGGTTGTTTCCTGGAAATTGCATAATCCATTAATCTCTTAAATCTCTGTGGCCAGGACTTAGCTATATGACCATAGTAAGCTATAGAAAAGGCTGGAAATGAAGACTTGGGGGTACAGAGAGCCAAAAACTTGGCAGACAGAATTACAGAAAGTATTCTCTCTACCTCTCTGGGTGCAGAGAACAGTGTATGATTTCTGTCTCTTCATATACTATATTCTTATGGAGAGAAACTATGTCTAATTGGACTCTATATCCTTGATGCTTAGTCCAGAGCCTGGCATATACAGATCATTCAACAAATTGTTGAACTAATTAATCAACAAATCTTGAAAAGCAAATAGTTTATTTGTAAGTCTGTATGATTTAAAAATATATTTATCAACTACAGTCGAGGATATATATATAACTCAGAGGTAGAGTGAGGCCCTGGTTTGATTCCCAGCATTGGGAAAAAAAGAAAAGGCTTAGAAAAGAAAAGGCCCTGAGTAAGCAGGCACATTGGAGAAACTGAGATAATGGGTGTTTTGGGGACCTGAAAAGAAATCCCACTTGCCTGGAACATTAGATGTCTAGAAGTTGTGGGCAGGTGGGCAGTTTGTCATGGTCTGAGAAGTGCATTTCTGCTTAAAAACAGTTCTAGGTCTAGGTGACCTCTCTGTTCACCTTTACCCTTAGTTCCTTATTGACTTTGCCACTAGGAATGTGCAGTTCTGTACCTGTTGGCCTGCAAATCAAGTTCTCACCCTTCCCCTGCTCTATACTGGGTCACAGGAAAGCTGATCATCTGAGGCTATTTTTCAAGCTTCTGTGTCTTGTGTCTGCTGGAGTCTGGCTGGACTCTACTAGGGCAAGATACCAGGAGATGAGAGCTTGGAAGAGGGTATTTCTCTCCTTTTAGGCAGTTTTCTGGCAGCATCTGGACAGGTCTCCTCAGCCCCTCCCAAGGTTTTAGCCACTGCCAGTTCCCCTTGGCCTCTGGCTTTAGTAATAACACTGCTTTTTTCTGTTCCTCCATTATGGCTTCCTGGTGTTGCTCATCTCAGGATTGTCTTCTCTAGCTGCCTGCTGGCTATATAATCAACTCCCTTCTTCCTTTCATTTCAAGCTCTCAGATTCATTAGTTTTCCTATTTAACCTCAGAGTGATAAAATGATCATTATAAAAAAATTTAGCACTTTTAGAGCAACTGTGGTTCCTGGAACAGTTGTTGGAAAGCAGGGTCATGTGTGCATGGAAAGCAGTGATAGACTTAGGATGTACTGATTCTAGTTCCAGGCACAGTGGATGTGTCTAGTAGCCACCAGAGTACACTCTTCTCCCCCAAAATATGGAAATGTTGCTTCATGTTGCCTGAAATTTTGCCACTGAGAGATTTTGTTGGCATGGTTATTAAACTATGGAATTTTTCTGAAAGATTGCTGAGGATTAGGTCTTCATCAGTCATCTTTATCAGCCACCATCATAAGCACTTTACATCTAAAAATACAGCTGTCTGGCCTCAGAAGTAGTCTGTCCTGGCCTGATGTAGAATTGAACTGAGACTTAGCAATTGTCTAGTCCAGGGTAGAAGCTAACTTTTGTAATGCGATCTTTTCAATAGTCTGGAAGTGCCTGTATTTGAATACCTTTTCTTTTCTCCCTCAAGAACTTTAAATACCTGACTTCCTCTTTGATTATATTTGTGCTACAACTTAGTATATTTTAAAATTCATTCATTCAGGGGCTAGGCTGTGGCTCAACGGTAGCACACTTGCCTGGCATGTGTGAGGCACTGGATTGGATTCTGAGTACCACGTATAAATAAAGGTCTATCAACAACTAAAAAAAAATATTAAAAAAAATTCATTCATTCAAAACTTAAATTTGTTATTGGTCTCCTATGTCCATGTACTGATGGCTTTTGGTTAGGTAGTAATGGACAGAAGAGGCAAGGTTTCCATCTCCAAAAGCTTACTGTTAGTGAAATGGATGAAAATGATGATTTCTGCCGCTCTCTGACATGAGCAGATACCAAGGAAAATGGGTTGCCTTTGGGTTAAGTCTTTTTTCTTTTCATTATTTGTCTTATCACCTCAACATCTCAGGATCGGTTTATCCCTGCAAAAAAATGTAACTCTCTTAAAAATGTCTGGACAAGGTTTTTATATGTGTTCTTTTCCTTACAGGTGAACTTTAATGAGCCCTTGTCCATGCTTCAGCGCCTTACTGAAGATCTGGAATACCATGAGCTGTTAGACCGAGCTGCAAAATGTGAGAACTCTCTAGAACAGCTCTGTTATGTTGCAGCTTTTACCGTGTCCTCCTACTCCACTACTGTCTTCCGTACCAGCAAGCCATTCAACCCACTCCTTGGGGAGACCTTTGAGCTGGACCGACTAGAGGAAAATGGGTACCGATCCCTCTGTGAACAGGTCAGAAGCCTCAGCACCTTGACACATTTCCTTCTGAAGAAAAGGTTGATTCTTTGAACCCTTGGGTGCTGTTTGTAGAAATGTCAGTCCCTGTCATCTTACCCTTCTTTTCCTTCAGAATTAAACACTGAAGGCCTGGTATTCCCTTACTATTGTGGGTATAAAAATATCAAGGATGAATTTTGTGTGTTTATCACCAATTACTAGGCCATATCTTTTCCTTCTTTCTGCCTTGCTAATTTGAACCTCATTTCTTCAAGGTGAGTCATCATCCCCCAGCTGCTGCACACCATGCGGAGTCCAAAAATGGCTGGACACTGCGTCAGGAAATCAAAATCACCAGCAAGTTTCGAGGCAAATACCTCTCCATTATGCCCCTCGGTAAGGCCCCATCTTTAAAAGAATTAATGCTTTAGGAATAAAAGTTTTTCTGGCATGATGAAGGAGGTCATCAGCAGACAGAAGAATCTCTGATTCAGACACCAAATTTCACTAACTAGCTTTAGTTAGGTTATTTACCTTCTTTGCTCTTTGCTATCAAATAAGTGAGAAGGCCAGAGTCTCTTTAAGGACCCAGCTCTACATAAATTCTTTGTCTTCTTAACCATATTGAACACATCTTTAGCACAATTTTAGAACATAAATTCTAGCATGACTTTAAAAAAAAAAATTCTATCGCTTAACTGTGTTGTTTCCCTGATTACTCTAGCAATCCAGTTCTCTCTAAAAATCAGGACCCTTATGATCACAAGGTTAGGTTTCTTGGCTAGCCTCTCCCCTTCCTTCTCTCCTTCCACCCCCTCTCTTTCTCTATCTGATGAATTAGGTATCAGTTATGTAATCACTAAATTCCAAGTAAGGTGAAACTTTATTTTTTAAAAAAAATCTTACTGAATTACAAGTTAATTTTGTGTCAAGATCCAAAAGTTCAGGTCAGGCCTGGTGGCACACAGTTGTAATCCCAGCTACTCAGGAGGCTGAGAAAGGAGGATCACAAATTCTGGGCCAAACTTACTGAGACTTCGTCTTAAAATAAAATTTTTAAAGTGTTAGAGATGTACCTCAGTAGTAGAGTGCTCTGAGTTCAATCCCTAGTACCCCCATCCCTCATCCCTCCCCCAATCAAAAAAAAAAAGAAAAAAGAAAAAGTCCTAGGAATAGGAATTCTAGTATATATACACTGTTAGAATGATATACAAAATCTTTCACCTATAGAGATCCATTACCTTTCCTTAACTTTGTGCTCTTATTTTCATACAGATAATAATTTTTATACATTTTAATCTTATCAGTGTAGTTTTATAATAGTTTTATGTTTCTTTATGCCTTTAAATCTCATAGGAGAAAGAAAAAAGCAGTTGCAAGTAAAAACTACCCTTATACTATCTTTTATATAGTTTAACTGTAGTTACCTTTACTGGTCTTTTATTTCTTTTTCTTAGTTGTAGATGGATACAATATCTTTATTTTATTTATTTATTTTTATGTGGTGTTGAGGATCAATCCAGTGCCTCACCCATGCAAAGAAAATGCTGTACCACTGAGCTACAAACCCAGCCCTGGTCTTTCATTTCTTAATGTAGATTTAAGTTAGTATCCTTTCATTTTAGTGTAAAGGACTTCTTATAGTATTTCTTGTAAGACAGATCTGCTATTTATGAACTCCTGCAGGTTTTGTTGATCTGGGAACTTCTTAAGTTCTCTTCTGTCTATGTAGGATAATTTTACTAGACATAGAATTAATTCCTTTTCAGCTTTGAATTTTTCATTCCACTGCCATGTGGTCTCTGTAGTTTCTCCTCCTACCCCTACCACTCCTCAGTTTTTTTTTCTTGCAGGGTAATACACATTAAATAAAATTTGGTATCGTAACCATTTTAACTGTACAGCTAGGTGTCATTAAATATATTCTTAATGTTGTCTATCCATCACTACCATCCAACTCCAGGACTCTTCATTTTGTAAAACTAAGACTGTATACCCATTAAATAGTAAGACTGTATACCCATTAGATAGTAACTACCCATTCTTCCTCCCCCTAGACTCTGGAAAACACTGTTATACTCTCCATTTCTATGATTTTGACCATTCTAAGTATCTTATATAAATGGAATTATATAGTATTTGTCTTTTTGTGACTTATTTATTCGCATAATATCTTCAGGGTACATCTGTAATATAGCAAATGGCAGAATTTCTTTCCTTTTTAAAGCTTAATATTCAATCGTACATATAGATCACACTTTTCTTATACTTGAATCTGTTGGTGAACACTTACTTGGGTTTTGGCTATTATAAATAATGCTGCTGGGCTGGGGATGTGGCTCAAGTGGTAGCGCGCTTGCCTAGTATGCGTGAGGCACTGGGTTCGATTCTCAGAACCACATAAAAATAAAATAAGATATTGTGTCCACCTGAAACTAAAAAATAAAAAATATTAAAAAAAAAGAATTAAAAATAAATAAATAAATAATGCTGCTATGAACATAGGTACACAAATATCACTTTGAGATCCTGCTTTCAGTCTTTGGATTATATTCTTAAAAGTAGAATTGCTGGATCAAATATCAATTCTATTTTTATAGTGACAATACCATTTTAAATTTCCATCAATAGTGTACACTCATGCCAATTACTCCATAACCTTGCCACCAGTTATTTATTTCATATTAGTCATCCTAATGGGTGTAAGGTGGTATCTCACAGTGGTTTAGTTTTTTCTTTTTCTTCACTCTATAGATTTCAGGTTGTTTTTATTCTTGTTAGCCTGGTAAATGTGTAAATGCTTTTGATACAAATTTAAAAGAGAAACAGTAAGTAATAAAACAGTATCTCCAGCATGCCTCTATATTGCATATGTTCATAGTGAAAGATATAGAAATATTAAACTTTATATAAACTGCAATTCATTTTTTTTAATTTTAATTAGGTATATATGACATCATAATGCATTTTGATTCATTGTACACAATTGCAGCACAACTTTTCATTTCTCTGGTTGTATTGTGGTTTGGTTTAATAGAGATGTTGAGTACCTTTTCATGTGCTGACTAACCATTTGTGTGTTTTGGAGAAATGTCTATTTAAGTCTTTTGCCCATTTTTAAAAAAATTGTTTTCTTTGCCCATTTTTTTAATTGAGTTGTTAATTTTTGGGGGGGGGGTAGAAGTTCTCTCCATTCTGAATACAAATTCTGTATCAGAAATATGATTTGTAAATATTTTTTTCCATACTGTGGCTTCTCTTTAGTTGATATCCTTTGATGCACAACATTTTTTATTTATATTTTTTAGTTGTAGTTGTACAAAATACCTTTATTTCACTTATTTATTTTTATGTGGTGCTGAGGATTGAACCCAGGGTCTTGCACTTGCGAGGCGAGTGCTCTACCGCTGAGCCACAACCCTAGCCCCAGCACACATTGTTTGAAAAAATTTAGCAAGTTCATTTTTGTCTGTGTGTTTTATTGTTGCTTGCGTCTTTAGTGTCATTCAAGAAATTATTGCCTATCCAATGCCATGAAGCTTTTCCCCTCTGTTTTATTCTGAGTTTTATAGTTTGAGGTCTTAATGTAGGCTTGTGATCCATTTCAAGTATGTGTGTTTGTGTGTGTGTGTGTGTGTGTGTGTGTATAAAATATGTATTTATTTATGTGTATATTTAAAGTATTTATTTATTATTAAGAAAAAGTTCAACTTCATTCTTTAGCACATTGGATATCTAGATTTTTCCTAGGACTATTTGTTAAAAAGGTTATTCTTTCCCCCTTTCAAAAAATTCCCCTAGTCAAAAATTTTTTAAGTGAATACACAAAGGTTTATTTCTGGGCTTTCTTTAATTCTGTTCCACAGGTTTATTTGTCTCTCTTTATGCCAGTACCACACAGTTTTGATTATGGTAGCTTTGCAATAAGTTCAAAGACAGGAAGTATGAGTTTTCCAGCTTTTTTCTTTTTTTTTTCCTCTTTGTAAGATTAGTTTAGCTATTCAGGATCCTTTCAGATTCCATGTGAAGTTTAGGATATGTTTTTAGAGCCAGGCATGGTGGTGCATTCCTGTCCCAGTGACTCAGGATACTGTTCTAGACCAGCCATGGCAATTTAGAAAGACCCTGTCTCAAAATAAAAAAATAAAAATGTTTGGGGTTGTAACCAGTAGTAAAGTGCCACTGAATTCAATCCCCAGGATGGGGACACACACACACACACACACACACATATATATATAAATGTATATATATATAATATATATATTATATATTTTTATAGGGATTGTATTGAATCTGTAGATTACATTGAATAGTATTGACATCTTAACGATATTAAGTCTTCCAATCTATGATTATGGAATGTGCTTCCATTTGTTTGTCGTCTTTAATTTTTTTGAGCAATATTTTATAGTTTTTACTTCATTGATTAATTCCTAAGTATTTTATTTTTTTATGCTATTATAATTGATTCCATAAGAGTCTTTGATATTATTCATTATTAGTATATAGAAATGCAATTGATGGGCCAGGGTTGTGGCTCTGTGGGTAAGAGTGCTCACCTAGCATGTGTGAGGCCCTGGGTTTGTTCCTCAGCACCACATAAATATAAATAAATAAAGTTATTGTGTCCATCTATAACTAAAATATATATATATATATATAATATATAATATATATATTAATTATATATATATAATTATATAATATATAATTATATATAATTATATATATATTATATTATATATATATATATATATATATATATAAACAAAAAAGAAATACAGTTGATTTGCATGTGTTTACTGTGTAACCTTTTTCTTTGCTAAATTATTCACTATTTCAAACAGTTATTTTGTGTGCATTTGTGGAATCTTAGTAACTATTTCTATATATGAGATCATATCATTTGTTAAAGGAGATAATTTACCTCTTCCTCTCCACTTTGCCTTTTATTTCTTTTTCCTACTTTTATTTCTTTTTCCTACGTAAGTGCTTTGGCTAGAACAACTGGTATGTTGAGTAGAAGTGGTGAAAGCAGATGTCTTTGGTTTGTTCCTAATCAAAGGAAAATCTTTCAGTGTTTTTCCATTGGATATGATATTTTTCCTGGGGGTTTCATATTTGGCTTTTGTTATATTGAGGTACTTTTGTTTCATTCCTAGTTTTTTGAATGTTTTTAATCATAGAAAGTGTTGGAAGTTTGTCAAATGCTTTTTTCTGCATCAATTGAGATTACCATCTAGGTTCTTTTCCTTTCATTCTGTTAATGTGATGCTATTATATTGACTGATTTTCATGTGTTGAGCCATCCTTACGTTCCAGGAATAAATTCCCCTTGGTCATGGCTTGTAATCATTTTAATATGCTGCTAAATTTGGTTTCCTAGTATTTTGTTGAGGATTTTGCATCATTTTTCATAAGGGACATTGTTTTTCTTTTCTTGTGATATCTTTGTCTGACTTTGGTATCAGGATAATAGGGGCATCATAGAGTGAGGGAATGATCTAGAGATTTTGGACATATATAAGTAGAGCCAATATGGTGGAGGCTAAATGAGATAATGTATGAGGAGAGTATAGCACAGAGTGGCTATGCTGTCAGCAGGGTTGCTGCTGTTTCATTCTCATGATGCTGTTGTCATCCTCACTTGCCAACTACCAAGGCTACTTGAATCTTTTGTACAAAAAAGGGCTTGCCTAAACCACAATTAACATGTTGTTTTCATTAGTGGTTACAGCGGGAGGTCAGGAAGTTGGGTTGATAACAGAGACTTAAGATCCCAACTCCCTAATCACTTGGTTGATCTTCCTGGCCTGGCTTGCCCTCATCAGAGTTATCTCATTAGCATTAGCTGTGTGGGGGCCAGCATGAATCACCTCATTAGCATAAACTATCATGTTCACTCCCATCCTTTAAGAAGTTACAGGGGTTGAAAGATTCCTTCCCAGGAATAATGATCAGACAAATTCTTTACTGTATAACATAGAATCACACATCTAATGAGTAGTAGAGGCAGGACTGAATTCAGTTCTAATTCCAAAGTCCTGCTGTATCTACTCCTCCACTTTTAATATTCAGGCCCTTAGATAAATGGTTCATTTAAGGTCCACAGCTAGACTTGAATCAGAGCCTGGCCCCCAATACTGACAACCAATGCAATTTTCCCACAGTGAAATCCTCTTTCTTTTTTTTTTTCTTTCTTTCTTTTTTTTTTTTTTTTTTTTTGGTCACATTATGGCATATTTGACTTGTTCCTGTAAATTTTGCTGTTGGTACTGCAAAATGTAGCTCCCTAGCTAAGATGTATTTGTTGTCAGTGTTTGTCATCACTTACATTTTATCATATATTTAAAAATCAAGTGAAAAAGTTCATTTCAATCAATGCTTCCAACATTTAAGAAGGTTACAAGTCTTTTTTTGATTAATTGTTCTCTTTTTAAAGTAAGCCATATCAATAGAAAGATGTCCATCTATTATTATTTCTAGTCTACATGGTGTTGTTTTTCTAATATTTGGCTTAATTTATGTACTTCTTTTCCTGTAGGTACCATCCACTGTATTTTCCATGCAACTGGGCATCACTACACTTGGAAAAAAGTTACTACAACAGTGCACAACATTATTGTGGGCAAGTTGTGGATAGATCAGGTGAGCAAAGGTACCCAGAATACTTCTGAAGTATAGGAGAACACTTATTTAGGTTTATCTCTGCAGTGTTTAGTTATTGTTGTTTCTTTTTCTCTCCTGGTACTGGGGATTGAATCAAGGGGTGCTTAACCTCTGCACCACATCCCCAGCCCTTTTTGTTTTTTATTTTGAGATAGGGATTCACTAAGTTGTTTAGGGCCTTGCTAAGTTGCTGAGACTAGCCTCAAACATTGAATCCTCCTGCCTTAGCCTTCAAGCGACTGAGATTACATGTGTTTTAATACTCATCAGTGATGACTAGAACTATGTTGGGGACATAATAAACATAATAAACACTTTTAGTCCTTCCTTTATTTATGAAATATTTATTGCCAAGCAGTATGCTAGGTACTGGGGTTACAAAGTCAGACGAGATGTTCCTCTAGGAGTTACTGCATCATTGAAGATATGTGACAAAGTATAGATTGAAAAATATGCAACAGAATAACACAAGTACAAGTTGGGTTCTGGGGTACATACCTGCAATCCCAGCTACTCAGGAGGCTAAAGCGGGAGGATTGTAAGTTTGAGGCTGACCTTGGCAAATTAGTGAGGAGCTGTCTCAAAATAAGATATAAAAAGGTGAAGGGGATGTACTCAGGGGTAGAATGCTTCTTGGCACTGTAAAAACAAAACAAAACACTAGTACAAGAGGCGTACTAAGATAATATTTAATTAATTGTTAGTTTGTTCTTAGAACAGTGGTTGTAGTAAATCAGAAAAGAAGAAATACTATCTTCTGAGCAGTCAAGAAGGGCTTCACTTTCTGAGTGTGGTAGTGCACACCTGTAAACCCAGTTACTTGGGAGTCTGAGGCAGGAAGATTATAAGTTCAAAGCCAGCCTCAGCAACTTAGTGAGGCTCTAAGTGACTTAGCAACACCTGTCTAAAAAGTAATAAAATAGGCTGGGGATGTGGCTCAATGTTTAAATGCCCTTAGTTCAATCCCTCATAGCAAAAAAAAAAAAAAAAACAGGGTGCAGGGGCTTCATTGTACATATAGGAATTAAGATGACTCTTTCTAAAAGATAGAAAGAAGGGAAAAATGAAATAAAGTGTAGAAAGGCCTTCCATATATATAACCTTAAAACTAAGTAGAGCGCTTGCTTTTTTTTTTTAGAGAGAGAGAGGAGAGAGAATTTTTAATATTTATTTTTTAGTTTTCGGCGTTCGCAACATCTTTCTTTGTATGTGGTGCTGAGGATCGAACCTGGCCCCTGCCAGGCAAGCGCGCTACTGCTTGAGCCACATCCCCAGCCCCTAGAGCTCTTTGATTTAAGCTGAAAAGCTTGTGAAGTGAAGGAAGAATTGGTTTGGAAAGATAAATTTTATGTGAATTTCAGTGTGTGTGCAGAAGGTCAAATTATGATACCTAACATGTAACACACAAAACAAAACAAATGGTCACTTGGTCTTGATCCCAATCTGGAATTACCAAGGCTACAAAGGGATTCCATAACATCACCAAGTTTGGCTTAGAACTGAATTTTAAGCAAAGAAGTGCTAGAATTTAAGACTGAAGAATAGAGAGAGCTGGAGTTGTGGCTTAATGGTAGAGTGCTTGCCTGGCAGACATGAGGCCCTGGGTTTGATCCCTGGCACTGCAAAAATAATTAGCTGATGAACTAATTATGGCTAGGGATATAGCTCAGTGGTGGAGAACTCATCTAGCATGTCTGAGGCCCTGGGTTTAATTTTAACCCAGTACCACAAAAGAAAGAATAAAGAATTATGAGATAAGGGGTTTGGCAGATATTCAAGTTATCCAGTCGTTATTTAACTAATTCATGATTCTTTTCATTTTACAGTCTGGTGAAATTGACATTATAAATCACAAGACGGGAGATAAGTGTAATCTTAAATTTGTTCCTTATAGCTACTTCTCTCGGGATGTAGCAAGAAAGGTAAGGGAAAGTGGAATTCAATTTTTTTTACTTAGAGAGCCTACTCCTGTGGAGCTGGTGTGGTGTCTATGTGTGTGTGTTAAAAATGGTGATTCAAAAAAAGTAGAGGGCTGGGGCTATAGCTCAGTGGCCAAGCACTTGCCTAACTAATGTGTGAGGCACTGGGTTCAAACCTTAGCACCAAATAAAAATAAATAAAATAAAGGCATACTGTCCATCTACAACTATAAAAATAAATGAGTGAATGAATGAATGAATGAATGAATAACTAGAGATAAAGGATAAAGCAGGAAAAGGGACTATGTTTCATTGATGAATCAATTTCTTCTCAGACCGGTGAGAAAGTAAAAGTCAAGATCGAAGAGAGACTCAGAATGGAAACACAAAGGAGGGACTAATAAAAGAATTATAGGAAGAGAGTGTGGAGAGTTTGACCCTTGAGAGTTTTAGGGGGAATTTTGTGTTAACACCATGGAGAAATTGTGCTGTGAGTTTTTGTGAGAGAGTGAACAGTAGCTGGGGATTTATTTGTGATTGTCTCTATTTTCTCCAAAATATAATTCTGACCACTAGTCAGATACTTTTTCTACTTATGATTGCATCAGAAATCCCTCTATAACAGTGATAATGAAACCCCTAAGCCATGGCTCAGTTATTTCAAAAAATAATATAACAAAGTAATCTGGATGACTCCATCATGTTTGTCATACCAGGACTTAACCAATATTTCCCTCTGACTTTGGTTTCTGGATTAGTCAGTTAAGCTACCTCACAGTGAATACTCTGCTCCAAAGCCCTGCTCTCCACCCTTGCAGGTGACAGGGGAAGTGACAGATCCATCGGGAAAAGTTCATTTTGCCCTTGTGGGGACTTGGGATGAGAAAATGGATTGTTTCAAAATACAGCCAGCTGTTGGGGAAAATGGAGGTGATGCTCGCCAGAAAGTCCATGAAGCAGAGGAAAGCAGGGTCATGCTGTGGAAAAGGAATCCTTTACCGTGAGTATCAGTGTGCAAGCTGCCCAAGTACCACTTTAGCCTTGACTGTGAAGCAGTACTGAAGGTATTTCTGCCTGCCTTCACAACTCAATATGTGAGGGATTCAGCCAGGGAAGTTGGAGCCTTTGGAGAGATTACCAGAAGGTTGTCACTATGTGATTTGAGTTACAGCATGCCTTGTCCCAAGAAAGTTCTAACTAACCAAATCACATCTGTGAAAAAATGTTTGGCCTTCCCAAAGATCCATTGAAATGCAATTCAGAAGGATATTTTCTACAATTTAGAGCAGACAATTTAAGAGCAGCTAGAGGAGAAAGGTGCTTACTACCTATTAACAATTTAGCCTAAAATGCAGGAGCAATATAAAAATCCCTAAGACAGTGCACAGGACTTTGGAACAAGGTGGAGGCCATTTGTCTCCTATCACCATCTAATCCATTCAGTCTATAGTAACAGCCAAGATTATCCCAGAAAGAGGTTAAAAGGGAAACAAAGGAATGGAAATGAGTAATTTCATTAAGTAGAATATTTCATTCTTCCTAACAAATGTAGATCATTTTAACTGAGAGCAGTGTAGTCCCAGATGACTATTGAATTGAGTGATGCTGGGGGTGGAGGGTGAGGACAGGAATGATCCAGTTTGGCTCTCTTCATTAGGGGTTCTTGACATCGTGCTAGATTTTTTCCATTTGTGGATCAGCCTTTCTGCTCCTTCACTAAGTTCTGGGCTCTGGCGTTACCCTTCCTTTCTCTCATTCTTTACCCTTAGGAAAAATGCAGAAAATATGTACTACTTTTCAGAGCTGGCTCTGACTCTCAATGCCTGGGAAGGCGGCACTGCACCCACAGACAGCCGGTTACGGCCTGACCAGAGACTGATGGAAAATGGGCGCTGGGATGAAGCCAATGCTGAAAAGCAGCGCCTGGAGGAAAAACAAAGACTTTCCAGAAAAAAGAGAGAAGCAGAAGCTATGAAAGCCACAGAAGATGGTAACGAACTTGGCTTCTACTTACATTTCTTGATGCATAGAGAGTGTCAGCTCAATTTGTGTTTTTCTTTCTTTTAGGCACGCCATATGATCCTTATAAGGCACTGTGGTTTGAGCGGAAGAAGGACCCTGTGACCAAGGAGTTAACCCATATTTATAGGGGTGAATATTGGGAGTGCAAAGAAAAGCAGGACTGGAACTCATGCCCAGACATTTTTTGAAGCACCAATAACACAAAGGAAGAGGATCAAATGGAGAAGAGGACAGAGGATGTGCAGGAAAGCTGGCAGTTGTGACTCTTACCAAGTGCTTTCCTCAAGTTTGTCTGTCTTAACCAATCATTTTTTCCAAATCAATCACCAGAAGCAGACACCAGTGGTGGTGATTGGCTGGTTGCCTTAGCTGATTGATGCTGAAATCGATGTACTAGATACCTTGTAAGGGAGAGGTTTAGTGGCTGAAAGTTAGTGTTATTCCACTTCTACAAAGTCAAGTATTCTTGGCTCTTCTTCCTCCCTCTGCCCCATTTAAGGTGATGTCATTCACCCTCCCCTTGTAGTATCCTGCTCAGCCAAGATCTGCGTAAAATTGTGATTCATGAGCATTTTGGTGCTGTTCAGGCAAGAACTGATTTTAAAGTTCCTTTAAAAAGAAACACATATAAGACTTAACCAGCAGAGACATCGAGAGTGATTGCAGTGGAGCTTAGGTCTAACATTGTGAAAGGTGTTCATACAGCGTTGGTTTATGGGGCATCATGCATAGATAACTGAGGTATTAGAACACCTGCAAGAGTGATTGTTCTGTAGGGCTGGAATATTCAGTTACATTCTTGGAAGTTTCTATCTTCACTCACGTGAAACACCCGTCTGCTGTTCTCCATCTTCTTTGGCAGCAACTGGAGGCCATGTGGTGGTTGTTAAAAGAGTCGCATTATCCTCACAAAGGGGTTTTACGGACTTCCTCAGGCAGAGAACTTCTGAGAACACAGGCAGGATGGAAAAAGACTGCTAGCCACTTTTACCTTCCTGGTTCCTCCTCGCCCCCATCCTTCATTGCCTTTCTAGCTTCTCTCTCCTGGCATAATACCAATTTGGGCCCGTGCCCCAGTCTGGAGCAAAACATTGCCTGTCCCCTTCTGATAAACTTCAGAATTTGAGAGAAGTTAATCTGGAACAAAAGTTTTCACCATCTCTCAAGCCCCATGGACTGGAGCCACCTCTGGAATAATGTGTTAAATATCTGTATATTATATATATGTAGAGAAAAATCTAATTTTTTGTTTGACTTTCCTCCTTCCCATTAAGAATCTTGGTTTTTAATATCATTTGTCTCCCTGGGACTCTCTTGGACATGAGCTGGTGTGTATTAGCACTCCTTTACTTCCATCTTCTAGAGGCAGATTTGAAACCTGAGCAGGAAGGATCACGTCTAGCAGTTACAGAACAGGGACTCTGTCCATGGTTTGTATCTTGGGGTGCCCACTGCAGTCTGAACTCTGCTCTCCTAATTACCCGACTCTTGAAAATGAAATCCTAATCTCTTTCCTGCCTCTTTTCTGTCTTTTGTTAGGAAGAGTATGGGTAGAAAATCAGGAGGGTAATTTCCTATTTACTCCTGCCTCTGTCCAGCACATAGGCTAAATCCCAAAAGAACTTTCTTCCTAGGGATGTGGGCTAAAAGCACTGTCAAGTGGGGTGGATCAGAGAACTGAGCCTGTTGGGACCTGGCTTCCTTCTTATTGTATGTTCTATATTTGTTTCAGTTGTCTTGTTCAGAAATCTCCCCTGGGGAACCCACCCTTGGTTGAGGATCACAAATTGAGGTGCCTTCCTTGTATGCTTTTTGTTAGTGTTTTTTGTTTTTGTTCCTTAACTGCTGAGCCTCAGCCAGTGTGGGTCCTGGGGGGAAATATCATTCCAGAGGAAGCCATCCCTCCGGGAAATTGTATTTTATGGGTAAATTAATTAGTACTTTAATCCTTCCCCACCATCCCTCCTTGCTGTGATAGACATGAGAGGGGAGTGACTGACCGCTGTAGGAATGTCCTCCTTTCTAAGAATGCTTTTCCCAGCACAAGCCAGAGGTTATGCCGGGGCTTCTTCCAAGGAGGCCCATGGAAGCAGGAACTTCATCTGGGGCTTTGGATAGAGTGTGAATTCCCCAGCGAAACTGAACTTCCTGCTTTATCCCCCTTTTCCTCCTTTACCATCTGCACTACATTTCTGAATTGATCCCCAGATTCCTGCTAATGGAAGCAGCTTAGAGTCCTTCAGGTGGAATAAAGTCACATGAAAACGAAACAAAACTATATATATTTTCAGTTTTTTTGCCTTATTGCTTTTTTTTCCAAAAAAAAGTACTAAATTAAATAATTTTTTTAAAAGCCATATTGTTTGTCTGATTTGCTTCTGCTCCTATGTGTCAGGAATTGGAGGTGGACAGTGGGAGAACTGGTTGATGGTGATTTGTCCTGCTTGGGAACCTGGGAACCTTGGAGCCCTGGTCTTTGTTTAAAAAAAAAAAACAAAAAAAAACATTTCAACTATTAAGCACCACTTTGGAGGGTCCATGGGCAGAAAAGCAGTTTTAATAGCCCTCCAATGTGATATATTTAGGAGCATCCTGACTTGGTGAAGGGATTCATTGCTAGTGTTTTTTATTGTGGACCTATTTTGCCTCAAAAAATAAAAAATTTCCTAATGAATTTAATTTCTCTTCCCCAGTTAGATTCTCAGATTCTTAGCCATTTCATATAGGGATTCAAATTCTGCTTTGTGAGTTTTGATTTGAAGACCTCAGAAAAGTGATGACATTCACATTCTCTCTAAAGTTCATGTTCAGATGGGGAGATGGGCAAAGTAACCTAGGGGCCTAGAGAACAACCTTGAAAGGAGACCTCATGCTCACGGAGCATCTGCCTATATGGGGACCTGAATATTCCCAGGATTACAGTTTTTTGTCTTTTTTTTTTTTTTTTTTTTTTTTTGGTGGGGGGGCAGGGATTGAACCCAGAGGCACTTAACCACTGAACTATATCCCCAGCCCTTTCTATATTTTATTTTGAGGCAGGGTCTTGCCAAGTTGCTTAGGGCCTCGCTTGCTGAATTGCTGAGGCTGATTTTGAACTCATGATACTCCTGCTTCAGCCTTCCAAACTGTTGGGATTATAGGCATACACCACTATGCCTGGCCACAAATAGTTTTAAGATGTAGAAAGGCACTAATTTAAGCAAATTTCTTCAAGCCATATAGCTGATTGGTTAGTTGCAGTGTTAGAATTCAAAGGAGGGTGTGCTTAGTGCAGGTTTGTGACCTGTACAACCCTGTGCTCTTGAGAGAAACTGGATTGGAAGGCTGTTGAGAGCCACAGCCCAAGAGGCCCCTGCAAACTTCCAGCTGCCAGCTGATGATTGGCTCACAGTGGCCCCAGCAAAGTTCTAGCTGCCAACTGATTGGCTCCTCTGCGGTGATGCTCATTGGGCTGTTTCCCTGCCCTTTCAGATCACAGAGCTGCTCCTTGGGGGAACTTTTTTTTTGGCTCCTCCCATGCGACCCAGCCAATTGGCCTCAAGAGCAGGAGGAGTCGGGGGAGGTGGAGAGGCTTGGGGAAGCCAGTGGTGGCAGTTGGGCTCTGAGGGAATTCCTGAAGAGCTCTGCGGTGTGGTGTGTGTGTTCTAAAAATAAAGTTTGTTTCTTTTGACAAGTGGCTCCTGAATTGTGCCCAGCCAGACTGCAGCAGAAGGCAACTCAAATTAAGAGCTTTCTTCCCAGATTATAGACATCACATCATACTGAAATGCACATATCTCTTTTCAGAAACTTATTAATGAGGATAGTACAGTTTCTTTTTAAGACTCCATCTGAAGAAAAGAGCATCCTTGGAATTTAGCCTTCAGGACCCTGGGTTTTTCAATGCTCTCCTGTCCACAAAATTAGCTATATTGTTAGGAAATATTTTTTCTTGCCTGGTTCTTGGAAAGGCTACCTGCCTTCTCAATTTGCCTAACTTTTATTGCAGGATTGGATGTTAAATTTCAGTAAAAGTTTCTCATAAGCTAAAAACCACTGAGTAGATGCTTAACCTTTTGAGAACTACATCCTGCAAACTTGAATACCACTGTGAGATATAATTTTCCACACAAGGCAAACAAAACATTTAATGATCCCTCCTTGAGAACTTTAATGTGATTATGTGTTGTGATGTGAACCCTGGGGTCTTCCTTTCTTGGTTACGATTCAAAATTATGAGTCATGAAAATTATAAATTATTACACTGATCAGGTACTTGTGAAACCCTACAAAAAATGTTAAATCTGTATATTTCAAGGATATGCTCTACATTCAGCAACATAATTTAGAAACAACCTACAGTACAGTCCTAAAAGGTGTAGTAAACTCTTTGGACTGTGTTTGCTATAGATGTATATATTTTGTGAAATTCTTAAGATTGTTATCAAAATATAGAACTTGCTTCTAAAAGCTTAAGAATTTTATAAAGTTTTTGCCCCATACTCTACCCTAACCAGTGGGAAGAATTCCAAGTTTTACACAGCTTTCCCTTACAAAGCTCATAAATTGAACTGTAGTTAAATTCTCAGGCTTTCTTCCTATATTAGGGTTCTCTAGAGGAACAGAATGAACAGGAAGTATAATCATAAAAAGGGGCTTAGTAGGTTGGCTTACACGACCAGGAATTGGGTAATCCACAATGGCTGTCTGCAGGCTGGAGAGCTGGGAGAACCAGTAGCTGCACAGTCCAAGAGGCTGAAGCCCAAGAAAAAGAGGGATCAACTGTGCTACCACTAGTCTGAGACCTAAGCCTTCTGGAGAATCACTATCAGAGTCCGCTTTGGAAGGGTGAAGAAGTGAGAATTCCATATCCTCAGACCACCACAGCAGTATTCAAGAACCCATTTAAGAAGAATCTAGCTTGCATCTGCTGCTGCTGCTGCTGCTTTGTTCTTCTGATTTTTATTCCATCCAAGCCATCATCCTATTGGTCAGTGCTGCCCATGCTTAGGGAGAGTCTCCATTTCAGTTGGCTATCCCACAGGCCAATCATTTTTAAACACACCCCATTGACACATCCACAATCCTCTTAAACATTGTAATCTCTTAATCCAATCAAGTCAGCAATTCAAGTTGACTTTTACACCTCCCAATTGTCTTTGCAAGTACCCTTTCTTTGCTTGGTATTGATACTTCAGGGGAAGAAAGCAGAATAGCCAGATGTGTTATCTTTATTTTTTTATTGATTTTTTAAAAATAAGTGACAGCGAAATGCATTACAATTCTTATTACACATATACAGTACAATTTTTCATATCTCTGGTTGTATGTAAAGTATGTTGACACCAATTCGTGTCTTCATACATGTATTTTGGATATGTCTATCACATTCCACCATCCTTGCTAACCCTCTGCCCCCTCCTTTTCCCTCCCACCCCTCTGCCCTATCTAGAATTCATCTATTCCTCCCATCTCGCCCCCCCCCATTATGAGTTGGATCTTTATATTAGAGAAAACATTCCACATTTGTTTTTTTGGGATTGGCTAATTTCACTTAACATTATCTTCTCCAACACCATGCATTTACCTGCAAATGCCATGATTTTATTCTCTTTTATTGCTGAGTAAAATTCCATTGTGTATATATGCCACACTTTTTTTTATCCATTCAACCACTGAAGGGCATCTAGGTTGGCTCCACAGTTTAGCTATTGTGAATTGTGCTGCTGTAAACATTGATGTGGCTGTGTTTCTGTAGTATGCTGTTTTTAAGTCTTTGAGGTATAGACCAAGGAGAGGGATAGCTGGGTCAAATGGTGGTTCCATTCCCAGTTTTCCAAGGAATCTCCATACTGCTTTCCATATTGGCTGCACCAATTTGCAGTCCCACTAGCAATGTATGAATGTATCTTTCCCCCCACCTTCTCGCCAATACTTATTGTTGTTTGTCTTCATAATAGCAGCCATTCTGACTGGAGTGAGATGACATCTTAGAGTAGTTTTGATTTGCAAAAGAAACTAAAGAGCTAAGAATCTACAAATAACTTTACAGAGGTTGACCAGGTGATTTTTGAAGTCACCCAGTTGGTCCTGGGATCTGACTAGAATTTTTTTCATTTTTTCATTCACTCATTCATTCCACATTTACTCCAGCCTGTTCTATAACATAGACTGGGGATATAAATGGCAAGAAAAAACTTAGGTAACCTAACAGGCAGTTGCAATCTATTTTTGGTAAGTGGTATAAAAAGTCCTACAGAGGGGCAACTAGCCTGGAAGGGGGGGGGGGCTGACCAGAGCTTTTTTTTTTTTTTAAATCTTTGTTTTTTAATTTATTTTATGTGTTGCTGAGCGTCGAACTCAATGCCTCACTCCTGCAAGGCAAGTGCTCAACCACTAAGCTACAACCGTAGCCCAGAGGGTCAGAGCTTTTGAAAATAGAAAATGTGAGCTAAGGGTTGTGGATTAAAGGGGCTTGGGGAAAGACAGGGTGAAAAATCTTGCATGACTAAAACTGAAGAGTAAGGTCACAAAAAGCATCACGACAGCCAGAACAACTATAATTTAGAGTCAAGAAGATATGATACTAGAGAAGGTGAGGACAGCTGTTGAAGAACTTACATAACCTAAGTTTTTGGTTTTAACCAGAGAGACCGTGAAGGGTTTTTCCTCTTGTCCTTTTCCTGCAGTGCTAGGAATTAAACCCAGGGCCCATCTCACATGCTAGACAGGTTCCCTACCATCTAAGCTATACTCCAGCCCAATAAGGGAGAATTTTTAAGCAGGATGTTGGGTTCCAGTGTCGAAAATGAGTTATAGGTAGGAAAAACAATTTAGAGGTGGAGAGGATAGGAAGAGAAAAAGAAGTCGATTCCAGAGATAGTGAGATGGAATAAATAACACTTGGGTGTGATTATGAATGGAAAGTAGAAGAAGGAGAAGGGAATTTGTAATTTTCTAACTTAGGAAACTTAGATGGAAGTTGATAGTAAGATAAATAAGTTGAAGGGGGAATGTAGGTTCATTTTTGGATATGCTTTGTTGGAGGTGCCTGTATAGATGTCAAATAATAACAAAAAATATTGGATATTACAAGTGGTAGCTATATTTGTGAGCACTGAGAGATGGGAGAAAGTGCAGATTAAAAGTCACTTGCCCAAGTTAAAATGTAAATATAATACCTGGACCTCATTTGCAAAGATTGTGAGTAAATTAGGGCTAGGATTAGTATAATTATACACATATGCTAATTGAACTATGTGGTTATTAACACAACTGTATCTATAATATGAACACAAAGGAGCCGACTTACCCAAAATCATAGACAAGCAAGTGATCAGATTAGGTTTTAAATGTACTATTTGGGCCAGGTGTGGTGGTGCACATCTGTAATCCCAGTGGTTTGGGAGGCTGAGGCAGGAGGATTGCAAATTCAAACCCAGCCTCAGAAATTTAGAAGGTCCTAAGCAATTTAGTGAGACCCTGTCTCAAAAAATAAAAAGGGCTGAGGATGTGGCTCAGTGGTTAAGGGTCCCTGGAATCAACCCCTGGTACAAAAAAGAAAGAAAAAAAAATAGTACACTTGGGAAATCAAGCCTAGGGCATCTATACTGCTATATTAGTTTTCTATTGCTGCATACCTAATTAAGATGAACTTAGTGACTGTGTATTAGCTCATGATTCTGAGGGTGAGAAGTCCCACGTGATACGGACTGGGTTCTCAGAGTATCACAAGGCTGAAATTAGTGTCAACCAGGTTGAGTTCTCATCTGCAGGCACTGGGGGGAAATGTACTTCCAAGCTCACTCTTGGCAGACTTCATTCAGTTTCTTGCAGAGGTAGAACTGAGGGGAGTTTTCTTTCTGGCTGTCAGCTGGCATTTGCTCTCAGCAATCAGAGCCTGCCCATATTTCTTGTCTTGCAGTCTCCATCTTCAAACCAGCACAGCAGCATTGAATCCCCCCTTGCATTTTGAATTTTTGAGTCCCTCTGTGACCATCTGGGGGAAAAATAAATCTGCTTTTAAAGGCTCATGTGATTAGTTCAGATGCACCTTGATAATCACATATTTTAGAGTTCAGCCTTGGTATAAAATCTAACATAACCACAGGGATGAAATCCATATTAACAGTCCCAGGGATTAACCAGGGCACTTGATTGGCTGGGAGGGTGTCTTGGGGAGACATTTTAGGTTTTTTTTTTCCTAGTAGAGTTATGAGTAAAAGCAAAAAGGTAACATTTAAGCTAAACAAATGATAGACTCCTAGAGTCTGAAAAAACTTTGATGCTATCTAGTTTAGGCTCCATACTTCTCACCTCAGAAACATTCTCTCCTTACTGTCTTGAGAAGGGCAATCTGGAATCAACCTCCACTTTAAGTCTTTTTTTTTTTTTTTTTTTTTTTTTATAAATTCTAAACTAAGGTCAGTTTCATTTCGAGCTATAATAAGCCTGTGTTCTTTCCCCAGTTATGAAACAAGTGAATATGAAGCACTGAATTAACAGTCTTATGGAGTTTATTTAAAACAATTTTAAGTGAATGAATGCAAGAGATGCAAACTTTTGAAACAGGAGACGGAGGTGGAACAGAATCAGCATATGAGGGATATTATTAAACCACAGCTTGTTTCATAGAGCTTGAAAGAGGTCTGGTCCAATTCTATTTCTCAACAATATATATTTAAAACTTTTAAAAAAAGAAAAGTCAAGACGGAATTACAAAAATGGAAGTGTATTTTTAATACTAAGCTTAGCAAACCAATGCTTTTAACAAATACAGTGACTATATATAACAGTAGAAATCTACTTGTGAAGCCTTTACACATGGCCTTCCTGTGGCGCATGTGTGTTGCCCTGAGGATCAATCAAATCCAGTGCCTTACAAATGCTAGGCCTTCTTGTACTCTTCTAAACATTTCTGAAGTCCAAATTGATGATATCTGTAAAAAAAAAAAAAAAAAAAAAAAAAAAAAAAAAAAAAAAAAAAAAAAAAAATTAAATATATCTTTTGTCCTTGCAAGATCTGCCTTCACACAGAACAAATATGTAACACCCTCCCCCCAAAGGCAGTATTTTAAATAATTATATCTGGGAGAAAATAATGAAACTTAGGGGGAAAAGTCTGATTGAATAGTTTGTGTTATATCCATATAATCCAATGTTTTGCATGGATTAAACAGCATGAAATAGGCCCCTATACTGCCATGAAAAAAGTTCATGATCCCGACCCACCACGCCCCTTTCACTCTGTGCCCTAAGTACTGGCAACTGAACCCAAGCAGAGTTTTACCACTGGGCTACACCCCCAGATCCTTAACCAAAATCTCTCAAATTTTGAGACAGGGTCGCGAGGTTCATCATGAATTATTTTAAAATTAGAAAACAAATTGCAGAGCCATTAGAGAAAATTAAAAAAAAAAAAAAAAAAAACTTGAGAAAAATAGTTTTTATTTCTAGCTTGTGAACAAGGTCCTTTCATTATCATCTCCAACATTTGTAACACGCCCATTCCCAACCAAACTTGCAAAATGACCACTTTTGTTACCCGGAAAGAAGCATTATTTCATAATAATTACAGAAAGGAAAAAAAGGTCCAACCAGAGGCAGCCGAAATAGCTCAGTTGGGAGAGCGTTAGACTGAAGATCTAAAGGTCCCTGGTTCGATCCCGGGTTTCGGCAGTTTTGCAATTGTCATATTGTCACCACTAGCTAGTTTCTCAGCCATTGACCTGTATTAATCTCACCCCCTTTAAAGGGGTCGAAATGGGTGGTCTGTGAGTATTCGCACTTGCCCTTGAAGACTCTCCTATTGTTACCCTTAATCTCTTGTAAAAGGCTCCCGGTCAAGTTATCAAGTTAGTGTCCCCTGATTTGACTGTCCCCACGCGCAGACCGCAGCTCACTTCTAAGTACTAAGTACTCCAGCCCTCGTTCTTTCTTGTTTTCCAAGACCGTCCTGCATCTGCAGCCTCCGGAGACTTTCTCAAAGGGCAGCGGCTCTGGCTGGGCAGCGGTTCCGCGGCCAGATGCGCGCCGCTGGCCTGCACCGCCCTGTGGGCGGCTGGGTCCTGGGACCTGCACGACTCCGGGAACCGCCGCAGCTCGCGCACCTTGTTGGCCAAAGAAATCTTGGAGAGCGTCAGTCGCCCAGACTTTGTTCAGCTAGTGTAACAATAACAAGGACCCCAAGCCAGCTCTTGGATGGGGCATCGGAAGACCTTTCTGGTTTAACCAGACAAAAATCTAGGACCGCCCACTTAAATCCGAGTTGCAGAGAAACAACACATACCCTTTAGTGTAAGCCTTGTCTCAAATATTGCATGAGACATAACAAAGTGCATATTCCTTGTTTCTGTAAAGTTCGGATTTCAGTGGGTACCCTGTATTTTTACTTGGTGAATCACAAGCCACTAGTGTACATCATATCCTCTGGCCTCTCTGCCCATCTTAAGACCCAGCAAAAATTCTCAGACACTCTACTTAGGAGGAACTGAATTTCAAAGCAGACTTGTGCTATTTCTGGTCCTCCATATTTCAAAATTTACAAGTGCATTTGCACCCATCAACCAGTGGCAGAAATCACCAGGAAAGACCCCAGGAACAAGCGGCTTCACCTGCCCCCAGGTCTCCAGAGTTGTTCACACTCCTTTAGGATTGGGTTAGAGGACAAAAGAATCTAGAGGCTCAGGAGATCCTAATTTGAAAAACAAAAGCAACAAAACCCCCTCAAAACCCCAAACCAAAAATCTTGTTAGGGAACCACTCCACTCAAGGGAAAGCAATTGAACAAACACACACTTTTTTTTTTTTTTTTTTTTTAATATATGACAGCGGAATGCATTACAATTCTTTTTACACATATAGAGCACCATTTTTCATATCTTCGGTTGTATACAAAGTATATTCAAACCAATTCGTGTCTTTATACATGTACTTTGGATAATAATGATCATTACATTCCACTATCATTTCTAACCCTCCCTTCCCCTTCAACCCCTCTGCCCTATCTAGAATTCATCTATTCCTCCCATGCTCCTTCTCCCAATCCTTCTATGAGTCAGCCTCCTTATATCAGAGAAAACATTTGGCATTTGTTTTATTGGGATTGGCTAACTTCACTTAGCATTATCTTCTCCAGCGCCATCCATTTACCTGCAAATGCCATGATTTTGTTCTCTTTTATTGGTGAGTAATATTCCATTGTGAACATATGCCATATTTTTAAATCCATTCATCTATTGAAGGGCATCTAGGTTGGCTCTCCACAGTTTAGCTATTGAAACACACACTTTTTTTTTTTTTTTTTTTTTTTTTAAAGGCAGGAGTCAGGCTGAACCCTGTGATCAAGGTCTAGTTCTCACATTCTAAGAACTCACTGGCAAAAGGCAAAATGGAGACAAATACTCTGCAGGCCTATTTACAGCCTTCGCTTTCTGTTAGTCTGCCAAGATGTCAGCTAGGCTTCATCTTCCAAATGGCTGGGTTTTTAGTAAGAGACCCTTGAAAATCCAACAATGACCAAAAGGAAGGAAACAAAAACAGTGGTCTAATAAATCAGGCAGTTCAAACTTTGTATGATGCCTGTCAGAGCCCGTGATGGGTCTGTTTCTCAATTATGTAGTTGAGTGGGAGAAATAAAGAATGTCTATGTACTTCTGCCTTTGTCAATGCTTTATTCGCTCAAATCACTCAATGTTTTATCTATCTATCTATCTATCTATCTATTTATTTACTTATTTATTTTTGGTGGTGGTGCTAGGAATTAAACCCAGAGTTTTGTGCATTTGAGGCAAGCACGCTACCAACTGAGCTGTATCTCCATCCTGTTCTATTGGTTCTTAATCAAGAAAATGACAATCCTGGATGCTAGGCACTGCAATAGACATAATTAATTCACAGCAAACAATTCTAGATTAATTAAGTCACAGCAAGCAATTCTAGATTAATTCTAAGCACTGCAAAAACACTTAATCATGACAGGCTCATGACAGACATTCCCTCTGCATACTAAGTTCTAGTGTCAGATCAAAAGTCTCAAGCCTTAGGCTTAAAGTCCAGCAGATGCACATTCACTCAGACGGTAGTGACCAGATCAGGAACCAAGGCAGGCTTCTCCTGGGTCGTAGGGAGAAGTTGCGGCTCTCACCAGGGTCAAGATGTGGTTGTAGAGTTTGAGAGAGGTGAGGAAAATGCAGAGGATCAGGCAAACGATGAGAAGATTTGGGATGTCTGTCCAGGTCCTCATCAGGCTCTCCAGCGTGAGGGCATTAGTGTTGGGTGGCTGAATGTCTGTTCATTTGCTCCATTATTTATACCAAATTTTGGGGCTTTTGACCCCACTTTCAATCTCTATCAGCGGCCATTGGGTCTCTCAGTTATGTCATTTATCTGATGTTAAAACATCTGGTCTGGTGGTCCCCAAACTGATTTTCTCACTGCTCCCCCTTTAGCAGGAGGGGGGGGGGAGGAAAACATGCCAGAGACTTCACTGAGTTTGTCAGGGTGGGGAGAAGTGATTTGTTTGTGCCTGAGGGCCATACGGGAGGGCTCCATAGGCTTGCCTCGTGAGATTGCAGGTTTCAAACTGGAGCTTTAAAATGGAGTTGCTTGGCTCAGGCCTAAGGCCATCCTTACAGGGTCATCACGTGGGTCAGTTTGGTTAGGCCAGGATGTCCAATTGTTTGGTCTAGGACCAGTCTAGATGTTATTGCGAATGTATTTATTTTAAAGATGTGATCATGTAGCTGGTGGTAGCACAAGCCTGTAATCCCAGTGGCTATGGAGGCTGAGGTAGCAGGATGGCAAGTCTGTGGCCAGCCTTAGCAATTTAGCAAGACCCTGTCTCAAAATAAAAAATAAAAGTGTTGGGGACGTGGCTCAGTAGTAAAGCTCTGGGTTCATTTCCTAGTATTAAAAAAAAAAAAAAAAAAAAAAAAAAAAAGAAGTATGATCATGGGACAGACCTGAGTCTACAGACTCAAGTTCTAACCAATAGCCTAACAGTCTTTCAATAGCTGTTTAGCATAGATTTTGACCCAACAGTACTGGTACTTTTCCAATACCTGATTAGCATAGATAATGATCAATGCCCCTGCCCAGTAGCTGTATAAACACCTAGACTAGTACATTTAAGTGGCAATCCCTATTCCAGCCCCCTCAACCTACAGGAGTTTGTCTTTTCTCACTTGAATAAACCCTACTCTTTTATGCTAAATAAGTAAACAATCAACATTTACATCAGTAGGCTTTGCCTGCAAGTGAGTGATTTTATTCTCTTTTATTGCTGAGTAATATTCCATTGTAAAGTCAATTACCCTCCCTAATGTGATTGTACCTCATCCAATCATCAGATACCCTCAAGAGCAAAAAAGGATTTTTTTTTTTTTTTCTGATGAAGACATACTTCTCAAAATTTTGATACAAAAAACCTGCTGGAGTCTCCAGTTTACGACCTGCTGAATTTGAATTCAAGACCCCAAGTTCAACTCTTATATGAATTTTCTGTCAATCTGCCCTAAAGGATTTGAACTTGCCAACCCCCAGTGTTTGAACTAAGTTCTTAAAAAAAAAACTCTCTCCTTGTCTGTGTGTTTCCTATTGGTTTTCTGGAGAATCCTGACAGCACATTTTAAAGTGTTACATTATGCACAGGAAATGGAGAGTGGAAGCCTGTTTCTACAGCTCTGAGCCTAGGACAGCTACCTCAGGGATGTAAAGGTGGGAGTCACACTCCTAGGAAGTGTTGGGCCTGTAACCCTGTCCAACTTTCTGACTGAAGAGGAAAGGAGAATCCCTGAATCCTCTTGGGATCTGAGCAAGAAGCTCAGAGAAGGCTGTGGAGTTCTGACTGGGTCACCTTCCTGCCGGTGTGCAAACTCCAACTCACTTTTCAAGGTATAGTCCTAAGGCTTTTTGGTTTTCCCTGCCACATGCTACTCTGCCAGCTGCTCATGTCATAGGGAGCTTCCTAGAGAGGATGGCATTTAAACAATGTTCTCAAATTTGGAAAAGATAACTGAAACATGCTACTTCGAAATATGCCATTTTAGCATAAGAATTATTTTGAGTTGAAAGCATGTAAGGAGCAGGTACCCCCAAAAGTTCTCTACCTTTCCCTCAATTGTCTAAAAATAGGACATAATTTTCAAAGATGTCCCTATTCTCTTATCTACCAAGAAGGACAAAGGTTAATCATGAATGTAGTCTTATTCCCTTATCAGTGCGGAGATGGCACTGGAGGAATCTCTCTGTATGACCGATTTTGCTAACTACCTTTATCTACCAATACTTTGCCACATATCTATCTCCTGTAATTTATTGTCCCTGGAGAGGTAGGGTCCTATATTTCTTATCACTTCTCCAAAAATTTAACGTTCTTTGTTGAAGATGCTATTATATAAACTGGAATTCTAGAGCATCCCTTTAAGAATCACTCATTCCCTGGCTCTCTCCCATGTATATGTGAAATGCACACGTTAATACACTTCCCATTGTTTTTCTAATTTTTCTGTCTTTTGTCACAAGGGTCTCAGCTGAGAATTCCAAAGGGTAGAAAGTAAAAGTCTTCTTCTTTCTCGACAGGTGCTTGGGGGCAACGAGGGGACAGACGTTGAAAGGGAGGTGACATTCCAACTAGCGATAGAACAGAGGCTCAGAGAAACTGAAGGTTGTGACGGGATCTGCGGAATCTGCGCTGTGAAAACAGCGCGGCTTACAGGTGAGCAGCAGGGGACCCGCGGGGGATTCCGCCTGCGAACCGTGCTGAGCTGCGCGTGCGCAGGGACCTGCCCGCCGGGACCCAGCGGCTTGGGGCGGGCTTCCCGGAGGCCGCTGGAGCTGCAGCCGTTTGAGTGTGTTTCCCAGGTCTGTCTTTTAGCCAGTCTGTTTCGCACTGCCTTTTGAAGTGGGCACGTCGGCGGGGGGGACAAGGAATTGGAAGTGGCGTCTTCATGCCTTTAACCTCCGAACTGTGGTCTCTGAGCCTGTGCGCTTTGGGTTTAGGACGGAGCAGCGCGCAGGGGTGGGGACGCTTAGGAGGAGGATTCCCTTTCCGAGCAGTTTTGCAGAACTCGGGGTGCACGTGTGCCAGGGTGCGGGTGCCTCCAAATAAATGAGGAGCGTGTTTTATTTTATTTTAAAAAGAGTCTGTATCCAGCTGCCAAGGCATACATGAGCCACGTGCTCTTCAGATTTCCTCACTTCGTCCTCTTCTCGCTTCCATGGGGTCCGTGCTTGGGGATTAGATTGAATCCTACACTAACGAGGAACCCAGAAACTCGCCATTGATATGGTTATGACTGTACAGCAAAAATGATTACAGTTTTCACTCAATAAAGTGGGACCTGTGCTATGGGCCCGGATAGCTCAGTCGGTAGAGCATCAGACTTTTAATCTGAGGGTCCAGGGTTCAAGTCCCTGTTCGGGCGCAGGCTCCTTTTTTTAAAAAATCAAACACCCTAGCACCTTTAGAGAGAGGAATGCTGAATTCCTGCAGTGCCTACTCCAACGACCCCAAACAGTTCTTGCAAAGAAGCAAGGGCATTAAGGGAGATGAATACTTGTAGGTCCTTGTGCGAAGGTATCCAGAGACTTCTAACCTATCGTCGTGGCGCATGCAGACACCTTTAACCTGCAGCCTATCTCCCTTCTGCTGAATCCCAACTACTGCTGTTGCATTCCAGGATGGGAAACAAGCTCCTCTGCGACCTCGCTTCGTTCCCTTGCTGGCTATCTTGGGTTTTGCTCCTGCTAGGTGCCTGCGAATATGGCACGGACCCTGCACCTTTCAACCTGTCCCTTAGAGTTGTTTTTTTTTTTTTTTTTTTTTTTTTCTGAAAAGGAAGAGATCATCTGAAGTGTCAAACAGAGCAGCTCCCTTCTCTAAACTAGACCAAATCACCCCCACCCCGGCTGGTCCCAAAGTGTGACCCAGACTACAGACAGAAGTTGAGGTTGACATACCAGCTTCTGTTAGTGGGGGAAGGAGGGCGCACGCTGGGAGAGAATGCATAAAAGGCGCTGGAATGGGACAAAATGATAAAAAACACCCACCCAAATAAGGGGAAATTTAACCTACAGCAAGCCTTTAGGAGGTTGGCTTGTTAACATAAAAAGCTCAGGCACAAGGTCACCCAGGTGAACTAATTTTCCCTGGGCAGTTGAGAGTCCAGGTGCAGCTCTTGACTAGCCAGAGATGGAGTCTTCCTTGGTTCAGCCAGGCCACAGAAAGAAGCCCAGCTTAATTTTATTGACAGTATGGGAAGGTGGCCTGAAGGAGTCAGCTGCCCTCTTAGTAGGTAATGGACTTTGGCCCCCAGCCAGTGATGATTAGAGGGAAAAGTCAAGGTGAAGGTGGAACTTGAATTTGAGGCAGGGTCTTCACCCTTCACTCAGGATCCACACAGATTCCACAATTACCATCTCCTCCTCTCTAAAACTCAGCTTCCTCGGGAATAATAATTTGTAATAATAATAAAAATAGTTTCATCACATAAAGTTTTTGTGTTAATTAAATGTGCAGTGCTTAACAGGGACTTTGCCTGAAAGCAGGCAGTCGATAGATGGTAATTATTATTATTACTAAAGAGTTTTCAATTTAGAACTGAATCAAAAGATACATATTGGAACAGGTAAGGAGCCATTTCAAAGAAATATTTGCCAAAGATTATAAACCTATATTCATATAACTTGCTCGATAGGTTTGTGCTAAAGGAACCTGTGGTCACTGATCCAAGAAAGAGTGGACTGGTTGGGTGAGACTGTCAGAAAGCATTCCAGGGAAAAAAACAGATAAGGAGCTGTGGCAAACACCCCAATTTTCCTCCTTCTCCCTGAGGGAGTCCCTTGGAACCTGATCAAATCCACTTTGGGCAGCTTTCAAAAGTGGAGTCTCTGCTCCAATTGTTTTGACTCAATTAGGACAGTCCAGGCTGGGCGAGACAGGGCAGGTGGTGGAGAGTGTTGGTTCTTTCTGGTCTTTCCTCTTCCAGTTCCTCTCCTTTCCCTTTGGTGAAAAGTGACAGACTAAAAACTAAAGTCTCAACCATGCCCTTTCAGTCTTCAGAACAGTCAGATGGGTCTGGTTCAGTTCTGGATGGCTGGGGGCAAATGATTTATTTCAAGATTTATTGTATTATCATATCAACGGTATGACACATGTGGTGTATAGAGACTGAATGCAACCAAATAGATCAAGTGTTGGGCACAGAGAGGGTTTTCAGTGGCTGTTGTTATTCTCATTAGAGGTAGAGAAAGAATTAGGAAGACAATGAAAGGTAATCTGGGACGATGCAGAACACAAAAGTGTCCCTATATGACAGGAATTAATATTCTGTGTCACTGTTCTCAAAATTTCATGGCTAAAAAGAATAGACCTTTTTTTTTTATTTTTTTTTATAGGAATACACTTTATGAAATTAGGGGCCAAAAAATTTGAAGGTGAAGGGAAATGAACATTTTTTTCTTTGTCTTTTAAATTTCCCTCCAGCACGGCATCACCTACCCTTGTCCTTGCCGAAATAGCTCAGTTGGGAGAGCGTTAGACTGAAGATCTAAAGGTCCCTGGTTCGATCCCGGGTTTCGGCAGAACTTTTTGTTGGATGGAGTGCACCAAGTGTTCTTCCCCAACCCCATTTGCACAAGTACACCTACACTGCAAGCCCACACCCCACGCGTACACACAGAGCTTTGTGTGTGTCCCTTCAAGGGGTACAGAATGAGTTAATTTTATTTAGTTTAGCATTATGAGGACCCCAAAGAGTTTAAGCCTCTTAAATCTCAGGATAATCTGTTTCCAGGTCCATAGTCGCTCCATGTACCACTTGTAGCATTATATGGTGCAAAGCATAATTTTGTGGAGGCTGGCATGTCTACCACACAGGGGGAAGATGTTGGGTTGTTTGTCCTCAGTGTACTTACCTTACTAGGGATGAAAATTTTCTTATCAGTGACAGATATAAAGATGACCCTAAAAACATTTCCACTGCAAGACTCACAAAGTAAGGAGCCCATGAATCTGGTGAAGGACAGTGCCTCGTTGGGGACTTGTAAATGATGCATTACCTGAAATATTTCTTCAAATCTCAGTTTCCTCACTGAGCTTTTAATAAAAAAGTGCCGGAACACATTCCTCGGTGCCCAAAGTTGTAGAATTCCTGTCCAAAGTATTACTATTGTGATTCTGACAGGTATGCAACTTTATTTATTTTTATTGGTTGTGCAACTGTATTACTTATGTATTTATTGATGTTTTGAATATAAAAGTAGTACCTATCAGACTTAAGGGGGAAAATGTCCACGTTGGACACTTTCACTTTTTCCGTAAATTCCAGGTATGGCGCAGCATTATATCACCTGCTCAGCAAACAACCTGTCGGGTTGTGTCTTCTCTGCTGCTGGCCCAGCTACAGACTCAAGCAAGTTCGTTTTGAGGCTTAAAACAACGCACGCCCGAACAGGGACTTGAACCCTGGACCCTCAGATTAAAAGTCTGATGCTCTACCGACTGAGCTATCCGGGCTCTGCCAGGAGCCTCTTCCCTTAGCGTATCCACAGTAAAACAGGCCACGTGCCAGCATTCTTTTCCTCCTGGTTTAAAATCCCGAGTCTTTGGGATGACAAAGTATTCCTACAAAATCGAGAAGAGCCTGGCGTCTGGACAAATGCTGCCCTTCTCTCATCACATACAGAATATAAGGTCTAACAGCACAGCTTCCTGTCTGACCAGCCGCAAGCCCCAATCTCAGGCGCCCTATGGGGCACTTCCACGTCGAATTCCCCAGGTTCAGAACCTCTGGACCGGTTTCTAATCCCCGTCTTGGTAGGAGAGGAGCCCTGGAACGTCTTGTGGAGGCAGGAGGATGCCTGCTTAGGTGTCCAATAGTTGGGCTACCATCCGACAGACCCCCACGGAATGCCCACTGCACTCCAGGACCTCAGCAAGCTCGGGGCGCTGCAAAGCCTCGCTGTCCGTCCTCGGTGGGGCCGGATCACAGCGAACCCGAGGTCCTCAGGCCAGCGCTGAGGGGCTGCAGCCAGCCTTGGCGCACGCGGGAGGACTGGGCCAGGACCACCCAGCCACGCTTCCTGGGGTTAGGCCTAAACCGAGCCATGGATGGTGACTGGGATCGGCCCTTGAAGACTTGGAAAAAGAATTCTGACCAGAGGGAATGGCCAACGGGCAATGGCATTATTTACTTCGCTGAGAGTCTGCTTCCGTGGAGAAAGATGCTGAACATGCAAATTAAGGGCTACTTTTAAAAATCTTTTTTAAAGGGAGTCCTGTTATCATGGCAGCTGTTTCCTGAATACATGTCTTCAGTCATTTTTTTAAAAAACTTATCCTGCTTCTTCATAACTTCTTTGCCATATCATTCCGAAAGGCATTGGAAAAGATTGCCTGAAGGGGAGCATTTGGAATCATATAAGGTTGGAGCCTCGCATGCATTTTAACTCTTGGAGTTAAGAGGCAACCCACCATATCAGGAAGCAATGAGGAAATTATGTATGAAGGGATCAGGGGAGGGCTGGGGTTGTAGCTCACTGGTAAAGGACTGGGATGTAGTGGAAAAGTGTCCTTGGGTTCAATCCCCAGTGCTAAATAATAAACAAACAAACAAATAATAAAAATAGCCAGTTATGGAAAGATATAAGATATTCAGGTTATGCTGGATATAAAGGATGCAATGTGCCATATGATGTGTATATATTTATTGGTGAAAAATGAAAGAATATGTGCACATATGAATTATACTTAGTTATATATGCCATATATGTATATATATGTATATAAATATATCAAAAAATCTAATAAAGATGTCTTTTTTTGAGGATGACAATGAATCTCTCACTGTTTTCTTTATCACACATATCTGTATTATTGGAATTTAAAAAACAAGTATGTGTTATTTTTGTAGTAAAATAAGTGAAAAATCTGTGATCTGTTACATTATTACAAGCTTTTAGGATCTCCTAGTTGACTCCTCAGATCCAAACTTCTTTGAGCTGTTTTTTTTTTTTTTTTTTTGTGTGTGTGTGTGTGTGTGTGTATGTGATTTTCTTTCTTTCTTTTTTAATTGATTTTATTTTTTTTTAAATACATGACAGTGGAATGTATTACAATTCTTATTACACATATAGAGCATAATCTTTCATATCTTTGTATAAAGTATTTTCACATCAATTCATGTCTTTATACATGTACTTGTGTTTTTTTTTTGCATTACAATTCTTATTACACATATATACCAAAATTTTTCATATTTCTGTTTGAATATAAAGTAGGTTGACACCAAATTCGTGTCTTCATATATGTACTTTGGATAATGATGTCCATCACATTCCACCATTCTTGTTAATCCCCTGCCTCCTCCCTTTCCCTCCTTCCCCTCTTCTCTATCTAGAATTCATTTATTCTTCCCAAGTTCGACCTCCCTACCCCATTATGAGTCAGCCTCCTTATATCAGAGACAACATTCAGCATTTGTTTTTTTAGGATCGGCTAACTTCACTTAGCATTATCTTCTCCAGCATCATCCATTTATCTGCAAATGCCATGATTTTATTCTCTTTTATTGCTGAGTAAAATTCCATTGTGTATCTTTAAGCTGTTTTCTAAGGATTCCACAGAGAAAGATTAAAAACACAAACTTCCTCCTCAATGCCTCATAGTTTTGGAGGGGAATTGTTGGTATTGGAAAACCACACACGTGTTAGATTCAGTTTTCACAAGAGAAAGACTCGAATCTCTAAACATGGGATAGCAAATCTAGGTTTAAAGGAGAACACTAAAACTAGACCCCCTCCCCCAAGCAGCCCTCTTGCCAAGCCTCACAGCCCCAGGCAAGTTATGAGCCTTTGTCCTGTTCCTCTGTCTACCTCTGGAGCTTGGCTTCTTTCAAGGCACCAAGTTCACAGTGGCTGCTGAGGATGGATCCTAATGAACCAGAGCATGAAGACCTGTTCAGGTCAAACACAGGCCTCAAACTGCCTTCCCATCTAGTGTCCATAGTGTGGGACAGTCCTGCTCAGCTGCCTGCATTTCATTCAGTACTTCCTAAGTGCTCTTTTCCCCTCCATGCCCAACTTGAAAGATTACCACATCCCACACTCTAACACCTTTTGGATTGGGGAATTCTGGCCTATCTTAGAGTGCAAGAGTTGTGCAGAGGTCCCTGCTTGATCCTTTCCAGATGGGTTGGGAACTGGGGGCTCTGAGCCTTCCCACATGGCTGTGTTTTTCCCTTTTAGGATATTTCTATGTTCCCCCATGCCTGGCTCAGTGCCTCCTGCAAGGCAAATTCTCAAAGACTCATTGAATGAGGGGCTAGTTGAATGAAGGCCATTGGTCAGGGAAGGCTTAGAGTGGAGGAGGAGGGACAGAATTGATCCTTGGGAGTTCTTATTTAGTTGGGAGGGTGGAATATTAATGTCAAGTAAAGGACAATTCTATGCCATTACACTGTGCCACCTTGCTTTATCTTTTTTCTCTCTCTCTGTGGTGACACTGGGGAATTGGACCCAAGGGCGCTCTACCACTGAACTGCATCCTCAGCCCTTTTTATTTATTTATTTATTTTTATTTTGAGACAGGGTCTTGTCAACTTGGCGGGGCTGGCCTCTAACTTGCAATTTGCAGTCCTCCTGCCTCAGCCTCCCCAGTCACTGGGATCATTTAGAACAGTACTTGGAGCTTACAGGATCTAAAAGGAAAAAAAAAAAAAAAAAAAAAAAAAGAAAAGAAAGAAAAACAAAACAACAAAACCCCTGCTACCAGTGAATGTGTTTACAGCACAATGTCCTTGTTCTGTACCTTTAACCTCTAAGAATTATAAATTTCAACCAGAAGTTTTCTTTCTACTTGGCAAAAAGCATCAGCTCCAAAGGTGTCCTTCAAGTTTTATTTACATCTGGCAAAATACAGGTATCTTCTTCATGGTAACACTTGATCTCTCCCTCCTTTGAGGACTTGTGTTTAAGATCTATTTGGAAACAAACTCAGGATTTGGAAAAGTACAACAAATCTCTACCAGAAGTGGGGTTCGAACCCACGCGGATATAAATCCATTGGATCTTAAGTCCAACGCCTTAACCACTCGGCCATTCTGGTATCTGAAATCCCCTTAATTTGGTTTTTGGTTACTTCGGTAATTTTGGGCTTTTTTTTTTTTTTTTTAAGTTCTAAAATTAAAAAAATTCTTGGAATTAAAAAATAAAACGGAGTGATGGTGATGGTGATGGCGGGGACTCCTCAGTAACTTTTGCTCGTATCTCGCTAACCTCTTCATTTGGTGACCAGGAATTGGAGCCTGGTGACAGTGATTGGAAAAAGTAGCAGGATCATTTCGGGTCGCAGGAACCCCAGCACGCCCAAGCAAGGGTTTTTCCTTTGTTTGATTCTTGCTTCTTTTTGGTAAGGTGACATATTAAGGGACTGAAGTCTCTTGAGTCCTTTCAGTTCGTGACCCCCCTCGATGGTTGCAGTTTTGATCCTCGATTTTCATTCCCACTTGCTGTCCCGTTTATTTAAAAAAAGCGACTCTGGTGGGACTCGAACCCACAACCTTTGAATTCCTTCATCTATCTAGAAGTCCAATGCGCTATCCATTGCGCCACAGAGCCGGATAGCCTGTTTTCTTTCGCGCTTTATACATCAGGGCAAGAACGGCGCGCAGCCGAGAGCCGAGCGCAGGCTGCCTTCCCCCGAGTAACCACGCAGCCGTGTGGCCGAGGAAAGCCTTGCCTGGGATCCGCGCCAGGAAATCTGAAAAGCTTTGGAAAATTTCTTTCCGAGCACGTTTGCCAAGCGCCCAATCTGATCTTGTTTACAGTTACATTGTCTTTGTGCGCAGTTATGGTATCCCGGCCCACCTGGTGCCTGTAGGGTTCCATAGTGTAGCGGTTATCACGTCTGCTTTACACGCAGAAGGTCCTGGGTTCGAGCCCCAGTGGAACCACGGAGTTGCATTTTCTTTTTCCCGGCCCCCGGCCCCCAGCCCCCCTTCACCTTAACCATTTTTAAGCCTTGGAGTTTGTTTCCAGAAGCTGCAGTCGCGGCCGCTTCCACGGTGTCCCCAGTGTGCTCGGTCTTAAATCAACGGCCTTTTTCCTTTGAGCGTTGGAACGTTTGTATTTCTTTTGGAGTTTTTCCTCCATCCGCAGTCCCTGAATGTCCAATTTCAGTTTCTTTGTGCTTTATTAAAATTTATTATCTTGAATTAAGTAATCTTGGTGCCCACTCCCTGCACGTGGTTCCATAGTGTAGCGGTTATCACGTCTGCTTTACACGCAGAAGGTCCTGGGTTCGAGCCCCAGTGGAACCACCTCGTGCTACAAGGTGTTCTCTTTTGAGCCTCCTTTTGCTTAAGGAGGCTGGAGAGGAAGGGTCTAGCCAGAGTCCCGGCGGCGTTTTAGCCCTACAGCCCTGTCTCTGCTTTCCTGAACGTTCAGTCCAATGGGCTGAGGAGGCTGCCCCCATGTGGCATGTCCTGGGAAGTGCAAGTGGCTCTTCACAGCAGCCTGCGCCTGCGCCCTTGGTGGAGCTGCCTGCAGTTCTGGATTCTTGAGCTGACCCGGCGGAGTCCGCAGCGTCGTCCTGTTGCTCGCTACGTGCCATTGTCCAAGCTACCCCTGCACTACCTTTAAAAGCCGCTACCCGCACCACGGAGTTGAGCTTTCTGAAGTCCACCTCCTGCTTTGTTGATTAACCTTTAGTCCACAGACTTATATTTTATTTACTGAAACTAAAAATACTTTTTGAAAAATTAATGTGCGCAGGGTAAAGAATTCAAAATCCTTCGCATGTCCCTTCTTTTAAACTATTTACCTCTTGTCAGGTTTTCTGTTATATCGTTAATGTTTTCTTGCTGGTTCCTAGTTGTTCTTTGTATTTTCTTCAGATTCAGGACATTTTAAAATATATATATATTTTTAACGCTGGGGATTGAACAGGGCCCTGCGCATGCGCACCCTTCCTCTGACCTGCAAAGGGTCACCACCCCCTCGCCATCCCCACCACAGCGTGTGCCCTGCGGGGGACTAATTTTGCAAATGTATTCCCCAGACTTGCCATTTGTCTTTTTATTATGGTACTCTAGGCTATGCAGAAGTTACCTATTTTTTATATGGTCTAATTCATCATCCCCTTATTTGGGGGAGGGAGGAACTTTTACAATTTCTTGGTTAGAAAGTACTTCCTTATTTTGAGATTATATCTCAAAAATTATGCTATATTGTCTTTCAATGATTATATAATCAAAATTTTTGTGATGTTAAAATCTTTAGTCCAAATGAAATTTCCATAACTGGGTAAGAGAGGGAAGATGGGCTTTTACAAAGGGATTTTATGAAGACTTTTGGGGACTGAAGGTCACAGGAGTAAACCGGTCTGCTTGGTAAAAATCACACTGATTCCAGAAATTAAAATGGTCCTGCCTTTGCATGTTGCTTAACCCCCTTAGAACTTTCCAGAAGCTCTGCTAAAGTAGGTATGGTTTCTTGTACTCCCTGGGCTCATCAAACCCATTCCTTGTGCTTTCCTATGTGCCCCTGTCACAAAGGACATAATCCAGAGGTTCAACCTGGAGACTCCAGAACTAAACTGAGGTTCAGTTTCTAGTCATCTCTTCCTGGTTGTGTATCCTGGGCATAGTACCTAACCAGTCTGTGCTGCATGGCCTTGGACTAGCTGCTTAACTGCTGGGTGAACTTCTTTCTTTGTATAATGGGGATAATATCTCACACGATTCTTGAGAGGATATGGTGAAATGGTACATCTGTATATGTCAGATTATCTGCACTTAGTAGACAGGGAGTAAATGTCATTAATTCTGTTTTGACAGATAGGTGTGGTACAGTTTGAGTAGAATAATATCACTCCCTTAGGGAAATTTTTAGGAAATGCTGCAGTTAGAATATGTGATCTTAATTTGCAAGGTCTCTCTCCTCGGCTCTTCCTCTCTCTCTGTCTCTTCGCATTGTCTTTGGTTTACTTGTATCTCTGTGCCCAAACTCCCCCCCCCCCCCTTTTTTTTTTTTTTCAAGGAAACCAGTTACTTGGATCTGGCCACACCCTAATGACCACATTTTAATTTTCTTACCTTTCTGAAGACCCTATCTGTAAATAAGGTCATAATCTGAGGCACTGGGGGTTGAGGCTTCAAGATATGATTTTTAGATGGTGTTTTAGTCAGCTTTTTCACTGCTGTGACAAAAGACCTGATGAACAATTTTAGAGGAGGAAAAGTTTTTTGGGGGGGTTCATGGTTTCAGAGGTGTCAGTCCATAGATGGCTGGCTCCATTCCTTGAGGTTTGAGGTGAGGCAGAACATCATGGCAGACAAGTGAGATGGAGGAAAGTGGCTCAGTGCAGTGCACCAGGAAGCAGAGAGAGACTCCCCTTACCCCAGATAAAGTCATGCCCCCAATGACCCACCTCCTCTTGCCACCCCCTTACCTGCCACAGTTACCACCAAATCAATCCCTACCAGGGGATTAACACAGAGTAGGTTAAGGCTCTCATAACCCCATCATCTCCCCTCTACATTTCCTTGGCATTGTCTCACAGGTGAGCTTTTGGGAGACAGCTAATATTTAAACCATAACAATTCAACCAAGACCACAAATTATCCAAACAGACCAAGCGGTTTTGCCCCCAAACACACACCCTTCTGAATTTCTCTTCTTGGGGGATTGCATCACCACCCCACCACCCCAGTCAGACACCACGCAGGTACTCTGACTCCCCCTCATTCTGCTCTCCTACCATGTAGTCACCAGGTCCTGCAGATTCTGTCATCTGCAACCCCCTCTCCCCCACTCTGCTGCTCAGTGGGTCTCTGTCATCTCTTCTCCGACCTCCCAACAGCATCCCCATCTTTGGTCTAACACTACTCCAGTCAATGCTTCACAAAGCAATCAGAATGACTTCTCTAAAGTGTAACTCACGTTCCCTATTTCCTTTACCCCAGAGCCCTCTGAGCCATGGTCTTCCTCTCCAGCCTCTTTCTTGCCACGTTTCCTTGCTGTGTTGCCGTGTGTTCACTAGGTCTTTGTGTTGCACACTTACTCCCCAGTGCAGCAGTGTTGGGAGGTGGGAGCCAACGGGAGCTGTCTGGCTCACGGGGGATCCCCCCTCATGACTGTATTGGTGCTGATTATGAAAGGACTGGAAGCTGCAAGTCCAACCTTTCGCTCTGTTTCACTATGTGATGCCCTTTGGCCTCTTATGATGCCGTAGGAAAGCCTGTACCAGTGGCACCCCTTGTTCTTGCACTTGCCAGCCTGCAGAACCAGGAGCCAAATGTGCTGAACGTAAGTATAGTATACAGAATTAGTTTCTGTTCATTGTAAATTAGTCTGTAGCATTCTATTATAGCAGCCTAAAATGAACTAGGACACCTGCTGCCCAGTCCTTGAGTCTTCTCCTCCTTCATCATTAAAGACCCACGGCTCCCCATTCATGGCGGTTTGGATCCCACTTCCTCTTCTTCATTCTTGACTTCAACCCCAGCATCAAAGGAACTGGTTACTCCTTTCTTCTGGCTCTTATTTAATTTTGTGGTATCAAGATCCATGAGCTCAAGACATTTTGCTTTTTATTTTTTATTTTCCTCCCCGACCCCCAACTATTGTTAAGTTAAAAAAAAATTCTGACGCTAGATAAAATGGTAAGGAAAACTTCATTCAGGACCATTGCAATAGGTGTCAAGATTGTGGACTCAACTACAAGTACAGTAAGGCCACTGGGGATTGATAGCCACAGAGAAGAGTCAGAGGAGGGTGCCGGTGGATAGAAAATTGCTAAGAGAAGACCTCAGGCTGAGGGAATTCTTGGAGAGCCGACTTAGCTGGATTCTTGCTGAAGCAGGCCAGGATGATTAGATATCAAGGGTGTGTGGATTCTTCATAAACTGAGCTTCATGATTCTTGCTGAAACTGGGCTTTGTGCAGGGCAAGGATGGGGGGTGGTTGGGCTCTGTGCATAGTTGGGAGGGGGTTCAGAGAAGTCTGAAGTTTGGTCAAGGAGACAGGTTTCCTCAGTATCTCTACTGGTTTCCCAGTCTGCAGTAGGCCATGATTCCTACATGCTTGGGGAATTGAAGGTGATTCTGAGAAAAAAAAAAAAAAAAAACTTTTTTGACAGAGGTATATAAAAATTTTGATCTTGTGAAAGTAAATTTAACTCAAGATCTTTTGTAATCAAAATTTTTATCCATCAAAGAAACTTTTTTCCCCCTCTTTTTGGGAGATCGTCTTTGAAGGTTTCCAAACACAGCACACACGTGTTCCAGGGCAAGGTCTCATTGGAAATCACTCCACTGAAACCTTAAAAAAGGCAAGATGTGAAACCTGAAGCTATCAGGGATTTCGTCTCGAAGAAGAGAGAGGAGGGAAAACTTTGTGATCATTGGTTAGGCAACATTTCTTAAATAAGACACATACAGTATGATCCAGAAACTAAAAAAAAAGAATACATTTAATTTCATCAACATACAAAAGTTTTGTTCCTCTAAAAACACTATTTTTAAAAATATATCAGTCTATTGTAAAGGATATTTTAAAGGATACAAACAACCAGCCAGATGAAGAGATACGTAAGGAAAGATATGGATAGGTCCTCAGTGCAGGGAAGACATTGTTAAAGGACAAGAGAAGTCGCTAACTGGGAGAAAAAAAATTGTAAAAGGTTTACCTGATAAAATTCTTGTATTCAGAGTTTGTTTTAACATTCTTTTAATTCACTGGGCACAGTGACGCATGCCTGTAATCCCAGCAGCAACAGGAGGCTGAGGCAGGAGGATCTGAAGTTGGAGGCCAGCTTCAGCAATTTAGTGAGACCCTAGGTAACTCAGTGAGACCCTGTCTCGAAATGAAAAATAAAAAGGGCTGGGGATGTGACTCAGTGTAAAATGCCCTAGATTAAATCCCTGGGTGTGGTGAGGGGAACCTCAAAAAACAAACACCAAAAATTCTTATAATTCAATAATAAGAAAACAAACAACCCAACTAAACAAATGGGCACAGATCCAAGAACAGATGTTTCACCAAAGAGAATACATAGATGTGGTAAATAAAAACATAAAAAGATTCTCAATATTATTAGCTATTAGGAAAATGCACACTAAAATCTCAATAAAATATCACTACATACCTGGTAGAAAAACTAAAACACAAAACATAATCATACAACTGACAATACCCAGTACTGGTAAGGGTAAGGAGCAGCTGAGAGTGTCCTATGTTGTTCATGGGAATGCAGAATCATCCAGCCACTTAAGAAGAATTTTGAAATTTCATTCTTTTTTCATTCATTCATTCATTCTTTTTTTTTTTTTTTTTGATACTGGGGATTGAGCCCAGGGGTGCTTTTACACTGAGCAACACCCCAAGTCTTTTTTAAATTTTTCTTTGAGGCAGGGTCTAAGTTTCCCAGGCTGGACTCCAACTTGTAATCCTCCTGCCTCAGCCTCCAGTAGAGACAAGATTACAGGTATGCACTACCACTCTGGGTCAGAAATTTCTTTTGAAGGTAAAAGCTCTCACTAGATGACTAGGCAGTTCCACTTCTTGGCATTTACTGGAGAGAAATGAAAGCACACAAAGACCTATATGTGAATATTTATAGTGACTCTATTATCTCAAAAACTGGAAACAAACTGTATGTTCTTAACTGAATAGATAAGGAAATGGTGGTACCACAGTGAAAAAAAAAAAAAAAGAATTTCTGACATAGGCAACGATGTGAATTAATTTCAGCAGCATTATGCTAAGGGAAATAAATCATCACAAAGTGTTATGTGCTCTATGGTGGTGTTCATGTGACTTTCTGGAAAGGGGGAAACTACAGGGACAGAAGGTACATCAAGGGTTCCCTCCGGAAAGTCCAAGTAGGATTCGACATGATGTGTGCTCAGACCTGGGTTCTCCAGAGAAACAGAACCAATAGACCACAGAGGGATACAGAACGAGGTTCATGGTGAGAGATCGGCGGGCAGCTACACAAACACACAAACAACAACCACCACAAAAACCACCCCAGGCTTTATAAGATACGCAGCAGGAATTCGTTTTTCACAGTTCTGGTGGCCGGGAGATCCAGACGGGAGGCCCTGGCAGTTTGAGCGTCTGGCAAAGGCTTGCATCCTGTCAGAGATAGTGGAAGGGGCAGAGGAGCTCTCTGGAGCCTCTTTTAGGAGGGCACTAATGCAGTCTATGAGGACTGTGCCCATCACACTGGGGAGTATGTTTCAACGTGGGAATCTGGGTGGTGGGGAACAGAGACACCCAATCTATTGCAATAGTGGTATGGTTGCAGTCCAAATCCCCAAGCCTGGGACCCAGACAGCCAATGGTTATTAGTCCTGCTCTGAGTCTCAAGGCCCCAAACCCAGTGGCATTGATGTCTGGGTGCAGGAGCTGACGGGAGGCCCAGCTCAGGCAGAGAGCAAGTTCACCCTCCTTCTAATTCTTTTTTTCTAGTTGGGCCCTTGATAGACCGGATGATGCTCACCCTCATTCGTAAAGACAATCTGTTTTACTAGGTCCACAGATTCAAATACTAAGCTCCTCCAGACAGAACCACCCAGAAATAATGTTTTACCAGCTCTCCAGGTATCTCTTAACCAGTCAAGTGACATGGAAAATGAACCATCACAAAGAGCCAATGTCCCACATAATGCATCTTGTCTGCAGGTGAAGAGGGTGGTGTGGGGGAAAAGTATTTACTCCACGGTAGCATGGGGGAAATCTGGGGGTGGTGGACACATTCTATATTTTGATTACAATCGTGGCTGTTTAATTTATATATTTGTCAAATTTCATGGAACTCTACATATTAAAAGGGTAGAATGTCCTGTAAATAACTTGCAATAAAAAATTTTATGACGCATTATAGGCTTTCAATTATAAAAACATAATAAGCAAGCATGTAAGCAAATAAGAACTCATTGAATGAATGATGAAATGAAATGGGAAACGGGGCTGGGGTTGGAGATCAGTGGTAAAGTACTTGCCTAGTACATGTGAGGCACTGGGTTTGATTCTCAGAGCCACAATAAATAAATAAAATAAAGGTCCATTGACAAAAAAAAAAAAAAAAGAAAAAAGAAAAAAGAAATGGATTCCAGACTGAGATTAATAATAGTTTCATATGAACAAAATTTTGTGTTCATATAATTTTTTTGTAGGCTTTTGCATTTCTTGGGGGATTACAGAACTTAATCTGGGCAATGTATCATGCTAGGTCACAGAACTATTAGACCTTGAGATGCCCTCCGCATAGAGAAGAGGTCTCTTTTTCATTATTCTTAAAGGTGAAGAAAAAACTCTTTAACCAGGGTCAGTGATGTGTCCCTGTAATCCCAGTGACTCAGGAGGTTAAGGAAGGAAGATTGCAAATTTGAGGCCAGCCTCAGCAATTTAGCAAGGCCCTAAGTAATTTAGTGAGATTCTGAATTAAAAAAAAAAAAAAGGACTGGTAATGTAGCTCAGCAGTTAAGCACCCCTGGCTCAAATTCCCAGTACAAAATAATAATAATAATAATAATAATAATAATAATTATTATTATTATTATTATTTTTAGGAATTAAAAACAATGACTTTGAGGGACAAAGAGAGAAGAAATGCATTCAAACCATCAGGAACCTTGCATCATTCTCCAAAGTATCTATGCTAAATTAGATCGAAAGCAGACTAACCACTCAGAGTTATAAGGCGGCTTAGCAGGTGCCCAGTTTCAACTTCAATTGGTGTGCAGTTTGGAAATGGCTCCTATCTCCTTTTTTCTTTTATAGTTTTAGTTGAAAAAGGACACAATACCTTTATCTTTTTATTTTTGTGTGATGCTGAGGATTGAACTCGAACGCTAGGCAAGCACTCTACCACTGAGACCCCTGAGCTACAACCCAGCCCAGCTCTTAATTTCTTATTCATGTTGAGGTTGATGGTGAGTCAGGGTGACAACAGGTAGGACAGACAGTATAATAAACATCAGAGACACAAAAAAGAGGGGGAATAAGGGAAGAGAGAGAAAGAGTAAGAAGTATAGAGAGGAGAGGAGGAGGAAGAGGAGACGAGAGAAGCCAAGGAGTCACCTGCAGTTGCTGCAGGGGTCAATCACAGGTGCTGTCAGTAACTCATGGCTTTACTAACCTGTGTCTTAGCCTTTGATCTTCAGATGTGACTTCCTTTTTGACAAGTTGCATATTGAAAAGTACATGAAAAATTTAATTAAATTTTAATAGATAAACATTATATATGTTTGTAGCATAGTCATGATGTTTATATTGTGGAATGGCCAGATACCTATTTGCATTAACTTACCTAGAATTTTTTTTTGTGGTGAGAATACTTCAAATCTGCATTGTTAGAAATTTTCAAGCATATGACGTATAGTTGATTATGGTTATCATATGCACAGTAGATCTTTTGAATTTATTCTTCCTGTCTAGCTAAAACTGTGTATCCTTAGACATCTCTACTCTTCAGCTTTTGGCAAGCACCATTCTCTACTTCTATGGGTTTGACTTGTGTGTTCACTGATGTTGTTGCCAATGACAGTATCTCCTCTGTTTTGATGGCCAAATAGTATTCCATTGTACTTATGTCCCACATTTTCTCAATCTCGTCATCTGCTGATGGACACTTATGTTGATTCCTTATCTTGGCTATTGTGAGTAATGCTGTAAGAAGCATGCAGACACAGATAACTATACTAATTTTATTTCTTTTGGATATAAACCTAGTAGCTCAGTAGTCTCAGTGGTAGAGTGCTTGCCTAACATGTGAGTTCAATCTTCAGCACCACACAAAAATAAAAAGAAAAAAGTATTGTGTCCATTTTCAACTAAAACTATAAAAGAAAAAAGGAGATAGGAGCCATTTCTCTGGACCAGTTGTATTCTGTATCTAAGTTTTTGAGGAATCTCCATACTACTTTCCACAATGTCTGCTCTAGTCTGCATTCCTACCAATAGGACACAGGTTCCTTTTTCTCCTCTTCTTGGCCAACACTTGTCATCTTTTGTCCTGTTGATAATAGCTCTTCTAGCAAGTATGAGGTGATATCACATGGGGGTTTTAATTTGTATTTCTCTGAACATGAGCAATGTTGAACATTCTTCATTTTCATGTCTTTTTTTTGAGAAATGACTATGCAGATCCTTTGCCCACTTTTAAATCAGGTTATTTGTTTTTTTTTTTTTTTTCTGTTTCATTTTCTGCTATTGAATTGTTAGAGTTCCTCATATATTTTGGATATTAACCCTGAGTCAGATACACAGTTTTGAAATACTCATTCTGTGATTTTTTCTATTCTACCCTAGACTGTTCTTTCGTTTTAAAAATGCATTTTCAGACCTACTAAAATGACATCACACTTTTTTTTAGAGTCTCAGGATCTTTGATCTGAAAAACACGGACCGTGTCTTTCAACGTGCGATTCACAGACCATATTCATCATAGTCACAGGGGACGCCCCAAGGAGGGGCGTGTTGGATGAAATGTAGATTCCAGTTTCCACAAGAGAACTGTTGAAGCCCTTGATATAGTGGCTTGAATTTTACATTTTTACTAAATTACTTGGTGATTCTTATGCCCACTGAAGTATGGGAACCACTGGCCCAGAGAGTACAGGATGCCCTACAGATAATTTCCTACTGTGATCTCCGAGGCTCAGGAGGACTGCAGCAGAAGTACCTCAGGGAAATATCCACAGAGCTGCTCCTCTCTATCTGGAGTGTTAAGTCGTTTCCACTCTTAAGAAGCAGCTTTGAAATTTTAGGGCGAGAAAATGGAGGTGACAGTCGTTTTGAAGCTTTATCTCCAAAAATAAAAATGTGTTAATGTTCTTAAATGTCTGGCCAAGGGAGAAACATTGGAGAAGGAACGGCTCCTCCTAGCGGTAAGAGAAAGTATTACAAAGCACGTTTTCCCATTTAAGAGGAAGTTCTTCAGAATTTCAGCTTCTCAGTGTGGGAGATGTGGAACAACTTAGCAGAAATTTACATGGTCCCATGTTAGAGTATGTAAATTAAAATATGTTCTCAAGGAACATGTTCTTGTGACCTTGAAGGAGAAAGAGCACATTTTTATGGGGAATGGATTTTTGGTAGTCTTAGGAAACTGTGGGTATCCTGAGATAATCTCAATATAGAGAGTGTGTGTATGTATGCGTTTTAAAATTAAATATATGCCGTAGAGAAAAAGGAACTTATGGCATTTTCAGGAAAATGGATGAAACTTGGGACCATTAGGTTAAGCCAAACAAGCCAAACTCAGTAGGTCAAGGGCCATATGTTTTCTCTCTTATGTGGAAGCCAAAGAGGAAAAAGGAAAAGAAAGTATGTGTGTGTGTGTGTGTGTGTGTGTGTGTGTGTGTGTGTGATAGCTCATGAAAATCAAAGGGAGATCATAGAGGAAAGGGACCAGGGAGGGAGGAGAGGAGGAAGGGGGCAAGTGCTGGGGAGGGATATTGGCCAAATTATATTGTTACACTGTGTGCATGTGTGAATATGTAACCACAAATCCCATCATTATGTAAAACTATAATGCACCAATAAAATATGTGGAGAAAAAATTAAATGCATGCTGAAAGTAAACACATGTATATAGACAGAAAACACACACACACACACACACACCATATATATATATATATATATATATATATATATATATATATATATTTGTACTTATATGAAATAAATATCTTTTGTTACTTCTCAATTTGTTTTTTTCCTCTGGAAAGTGAAGACTGAATGTAGAATAAACTTAGCAAAAAGTATAAAGAAGGAAGCTTAATTTTTATGAAAAGTATGCTTTTAAAAAATAAAATGATTTATAAGAAAGAAAATATCTACTATTGTGATAGACAAAGGCACATCCTGGGCATGGCAGAATGTGATTCTGTACTCTGGTTCAAAGAGAAGTTGGATTTGTTCTTGGAGTTTTTGTTCATGGGGAAGTGGATACAAAATTCAAGGACAGAGTCAGAAATAGGGTGAACAATTTTAGCTCCAGACAGGAACTGGCAGCCCCTGGAAAGCAGCAAACACAGATTAAAAAAAAAAACAAAAAACCCTTTGGGCTGAAGTTGTGGCTCATTGTTAGAATGCTTGCCTAGCACGTTCAAGGCCTGGGTTCAATTCTCAGCACCACATAAAAATAAATAAGTAAAATAAAGGTATTGTGTCCAACTACAACTAAAAAATTAAAAAAAAATATTAAAAAAGTCTTTCAGCTTTAGTAAATCATCCACACGTCCAGGACCAAATGTAAGAAAATGTGGATTTTGTTGATGGTGCCTGCCTGGCTTTGCCTAGGCCACCATGCTGAAGTGGTTTGTTTTTCTGTGCTTGGGTCCCTCAGGCTACCTTTGACATCCTGGGCTTGCATTGATCCCCTTTGGGTCCCTCCACTGAAGCATTCCTGTGCTACTTCTCCTCCACTCTGGAAGGATACCTGGGCCTTCCATAAGTTCACCTAAAATGAATCGTCCCATAAGATCACCAAAACCAATCCCCCGAGAGGTCCTGCTGAGAGTGGATTTAGAAATAGATCCCCTCCCATGCCCTGCTATGACCATCAGCACTATAATTGGAAGCTGTGACCTGGAGCTGTATATAATTTTTAAAGCTGTGGCACGTTCTCTGTGAACCGTGTCTAACATTTGAAATATCCCAAGAGCAGAAATTTGAGGTCAGAACAAGAGAGAGACAGTAGGCAGTGACATAAATGGTTGGGAAGGGCTTTGTTTGAGAGCAGGTTCCCTTTGCCAGAGTTTCCTCCTAGATCACACTACGCAAATGTTTCTTTACTTCCCTTCCATTATACTGGACGCCTGGCAGATTAAACTGAGTTGTTGCAGGCCAATCAACATATCCAGTCCAAATTTTAATTCATTTCCAATTTCAGCCTAACAAATAGGTTTCTCGGACAACGACTAGAATCAAATGATATTTCTTCCTCCTGGTAAAGAGGTGGTGCTAAAGAGAATCCTATAAAGAATGAAGAGAATGGGCAGATTTGTAATCTTTAGCTGATCAGTCCCTGAATGATGGAAAGTAGGTCTTCTTCTTAAGGTTTTGTTTCTTGGGCATGTGCGAGTCAGGCATGTTCTAGAGATGCAGGTGGGATAGGATTCCTTTCTTGCTGGAGTTCTGCTCAGGAATGAATGACTGTAAAATGGCATTGAAATTCTTACAGGAGTCCAAAGTCTTGCAATATGTCCTCTTTTGTGAAGGAAGGACCAACAAGTGCCTCTCACGATACTACAACAGAGGAGACATTAATATAGGTGAGGTAGTTTCAGATTCTGACAAATCCTGTCAGAGGCAGCAGGGACAGTAGAGTGTGCACTCAGCTGAGAGTTCGAGTCTTGCCTCTGCCATTAATTAACTAGGAAATCTTTGTTAGGACATGAAACTTCCCTCATCTTATGCAAAGGAAATTCAGAACCTTCCTTAGAAAAATTGAAACCAAATTCTCCAAGGTTAGTAATGGAAAACCAATTCTAGATAAGGAGAAGTAGTTGGGTTTTATAGACTTTACTTAATTTTCCAAGGTTAGTGATGGAAAAACCAACTTCTACCTAAGGAGAAGTAGTTGGTTTTTATAGACTTTACTTCTGCCCCTGGAAGTCATTTTACTAATTATCTCCTAGGCAACACATGATGCTACCACAACTCCAAAGTCAAGAGATAATTTCTGTTTAGACTCTATTCCCTCACCTGTAAGATGAGGTGTTTGGATGGTATAAGCATTTGACTTCCTTTAAGAGCTGACAGTTTATAGATGTGAAGCTCTAATTTGCCATCAGTCTCACCCAGAGAAAAACTTACAGAGGTGATTGTCTCAGGGAAGACTTAGTAGAGGACTCCGCTGTGGAGCAAGGATAAAATTTGGTCTCAAGATGGTATATTGAAGGGAACTTTCTGTTGTGTCATAAGGAAATATTTTTTTTCCAGTTCTTATTTTCCAGTCTGGAATTCATAGCATCTATTGCTTTTCGGAAGGCGCAAGTCTTTTCTCCAGTCTCCTCATGGCTGACTTCATCTCCTGGTTCCTCAGGGTGTAGATCATGGGGTTCAGGACAGGGATGATGACAGTGAAGGTGATGGAGACAGCTCTGTCCATGGGGAGGGCGGTGAAGGGTCGGGCGTAGACGTAGATGCAGGGCACAAAATGCAGGGTCACCACAGTGATGTGGGAGGTGCAGGTGGAGATGGCTTTCCTCTTGCCCTCTCCAGTATGTGACCTCAGCATGGTCAGGATGACTGTGTAGGACACTAGGAGGAAGACAAACCACAGGGTGGAGATCAAACCATTGTTGGAAATCATTAAGACCTCAAGAGCGAACGTGTCAGTGCAGGCGAGTTTGAGGACCTGGGGGACGTCACAGTAGAAGCCATCAACAACATTGGGTCCACAGAAGGGTAGTGGGAGCAAGAGGGAGATCTGCACGATGGAGTGGATGAAGCCCCCCACCCAGGAGGCCACGATGAGGGCAGTGCATCTCCCCCGACTCATGATGGTCACGTAGTGCAGGGGCTTGGAGATGGCCATGTAGCGGTCAAACGCCATGACAGAGAGGGAGAAAATGTCTGCCCCTCCAAGGAGGTGGAAGAAGAACATCTGGGTGATGCACCCATTGAAGGAGATGGCCTTTCTCGTTGACAGAAGGTCCACCAAGACCTTAGGAGCCGTGATGGAGGAGAAGCAGATGTCCAAGACAGAGAGATTGCGGAGCAGGAAGTACATGGGGGTGTGAAGGCGGGACTCCCAGGTCACAGCGACCATGATGAGGAGGTTCCCCATCACAGTTGCTGTGTACACACAAAATAAGAAAATAAATAAGAGCAAGCTCAGCTCTCGGGACTGGGTCAATCCTTGAAGAATAAATTCTTTCACCCTGGTGTAATTTCCCTGCTCCATTGGATCATGTTTCTTCTACTTCTTCAACCACCTGGGGAGAGAATAATCTTGTTACAGAAGGTACATCACTGAAAATGAAAGGAAGTCAAGTTTGTGTGCTTGGGATGTTATTATTTTAGGGCCATTTTCTATTTGGGCAAGGATGCCTCAGGTAAGCTGTCCTTGGTAGAGAATTGGTGTTTTAGTCAGCTTTTTCGCTGCTGTGACTAAAGGACTGGGCCAGAAGAACTGTAGAGGAGGAAAAATATGTAGGGGCTCACAATTTCAGAGCTATGCATCCATAGATAGCAAGCTCCATTCCTCAGGGCTCAAGGTGAGACATCATGGTGGAAGAGTGTGGCAGAGGGAAGCAGCTCACATGGTGATCAGGAAGGAGAGAAAGAGAGAGACAGAGAGAGAGAGAGAGAGAGAGAGAGAGAGAGAGAGAGAGAGAGAGAGAGAGACACTGCCCTGGCCAGATACAAAGTATCTACCCCATAGCCATGCCCCCAATGAACCACTTTCCCCAGCCACACCCACCTGTCTTCAGGTACTACTAAGTTTATCCCATCAGGGATTAATTTACTGATTAGGTAAAGGCTATAACCATTTCTCTTCCAAACTTTCTTACATTGTCTCACATGTGAGCTTTTGGGGGACATCACATCCAAACCATAACAATTGGTGTTTCTTCAGTTCTCTCAGAGTGGAATAAAGAGTGGATTTCTAATGATGTCGTTGATTGACAGTCATCTATTGGTATGTTCATAAAATTCTACTTAACAAATTTCATGGTTGGAAAATTTTATATAGTCTACATTCCTCTTGAAAATTTAGTAAATTCTCTGAGAAGTAAAGATGCTAGTTTAAATTTATTTAACCCAAGTTCACCGCAGACCACTCTCTCCCTCTTATTTACATTCATCAAATCTAGTCTTCCAAATGACATTATTTGTGTCATACTGACTAAAATGCACTATTATAGATTTCCTGCAAAATACAATTCTTTGAAATAATTGCAGGTATGGTCAAATCTGGCATTTAAAAGATATGTGGTTCTCAACCAGGGAATATCATTCACCGATAAAAAGAAAAAAAGCTCTCAAGGCCTGGATGGGCCTGGAGGAAACTTAAGTGCTATTGCTCAGTGAAAGGAGCCAATCTGAAAAGGTACAAGCTGTATGATTCCAAGTATGTGACATGCTTGGAAAGACTCAAAACTGTAGGGACAATAAAGTGGTAAGTGCTCACCAGGGGCTGGGATAGGAAGGGCGAATAGGTGGAGCACAGGAGGTTTTTAGGTAGAGAAACTGCCCTGTATGATGCTCTAATAAGCCTATGATACTGTAATTGATGCTACCACTATCCTGGATGAGACTATAATCACAGATATATGACATTACACATTTGTCAAAACCTGTTGAAGTGTACATCACAGTGATCCCTAATGTAAGTTATGGACTTTAGTTAATAATAACACTCCAATATTGGTTCATCAGTTGTTAATGAAATATTAAATACACTAATGAAATATTTTATTAATGATAAGGGAAACTGGTGGTGGTAAAGAGAGCGGGTATATGGGAACTCTCTGTACTTCCTGTTCAGTTTTTCTGTGAACCTAAAACTGCTCTAAGAAATAAAATCTGTTATTATTATTTTTTTAAAGAACAGATGTGCCAAAGGATAAAAAGGTCTAAAACATAATGCAAAGATACACACTTTTAAAACTTTTATTACCAAACTTTACTTCCTCCAAATCCCAATTCAACTCTTTCCCTTGCTTAGCACCCTGTTTCAAAGAGTGTGAAATAAGTTTAAAATAAGTACAACGCTTTGGGTGTTGATACACGTCTGGATATAGTGGTTTTGTTAATTGCTCAAAGTGAAATTGCCTGTTGTGGCTTTCTTTTTGCTTTTTAAAATCAGCTTTGCTGAGGTGTAATTTACCTACAATAAACTTCACACATTTAAAGGATAGAGTTTGATGGGTTTTAACATCAAGATACATAATATATGTGTGTGTATTTATATATACGTGCATACATTATCTATCTGTCTATCATCTATCATCTATATAATCTCAGAGAAACCACCATAATTAGGATAATGAATACTTTCATCACCCCACAACATTTCCTCATGCTCCTCAGAATTGCAGAATTATCAGACCAAAGCAATTGTACTAGACCAAAATCTAGCATGGTATGTCAGTCAGCTTTCGTTGCTGTGACAAAATACTGGGTATACACAACTCAAAAAGAGGAAATGCTCATTCTGGCTGGTTTCAGAGGTTTTAGTCTGTGGTGGTTGGGCCTGTGTGGCGTTGTGCCTGTGGCAGCACGGGACATTACTTCAAGGTGGGTAGCATGGGGCAGAGGCCGCCGCTCACCTCATGGCAGCCAGGGGGCAAAAAGAGAGAGGAAAGGGCTGGGGTCCCCACATCCCCCAGGACATGCCCCCAGGACCTGCCTCCTCCTGCTCTGCTCCTCCTTCTAAGTGTTCCACCCCCTCCCTACTGTGCCGCAGGCTGGTGACCAAGCCTTCAGTCCTTGGGCCTCTGGGGCACATTTAAGACCCAATCATGACACATGGCTTCCAGCTGTGTAAGGTCATAAGGCCGAGTCCCTCGGATGGCCCCAGATCCTCATTAAAATGCCTGCCCAAGAAGGCCAACCAGGAGAATTTACTGTGTGTTCTATTGAAAAGCCTGACCATGGGCCCTGACCTCCCTTTCTTAAAGCATTTACTGAAAAGAGCTCGCAATTGTGCATAAGTGTCTCTTAAAGCCTCAGAAATTTCTTTCTCCTGGACCCGGGAGCCATTTCTTAGTCTTTTGTCAGGAAGGCCGGATCCTCTGCCTCCGTCCCTGCAGGGGCTCTGCAGGAGGGCCTAATCCTGGCTTTGAGAACCGCTGCCCCAGACCTGCCTGCCTAATGGCATTTTCGCTCACCAGGCCTCTGTCATTTTTTTACCTCCTGACTCTGACCCGCTATTCTCCCTGGCCGTCTTTTGTCCCTTCCAATGCCCACATCGCTACTTCACAATGACAACAGGGCTCGGCTGCTTCCCCTTCCGTTGGTAGTCACTGAGTCAAGTCAGTTTCACGGTTCTAAGGACCGTCTGTCTGGCTGTGTTGTCTTTGACCTGCCTTTGTACCCTCCCCTGGGCATTCTGCCCACACCGAGGCCAGCCCTGGTCCTGCTCTTCACCACGGAGCTCTCTGGGTCCCCCAGGACTTTTCCTCCTATTTTCTTTCCAGAATAGAACTTGTGGTGAGCTCACTTTCCTCCTGACGTTTAAGCCACACAAAGCTAATTCTGCAGTCTTACTTCCATCTGTTAATTAATCCAACAATAACTCAGAGGATTTAATTGCTTGCAGATGTTTAAAAAAGTGGCCAGGTAGTTTCTTCGGAGTAAATATTTTGAAAAATAATAATAATAATAAAAAAGAAAATCAGAACCCATGCAGTTTTTCAGATAATGCATAAAGGGCTCTTTTATTGTTTGTATTTGGACTATGAAAGGAGGTAACATGGCAGAGAGACCCTAATTTGGGAGACTTGAGCTTTGATGCCAACCTTAGACTTTGATGGAGAAATAGTACACTTTTATTTATTTATTACAGGGGATTGAACTAACTAGGGACGCTGAACCTGAGACACATCCCCATCCCCCTCTATTTATTTATTTATTTATTTGATTTAGAGACAGGATTCACTAAGTTGCTTAGGGCCTCGCCAAATTGCTGAGTATGGCTTTGAACTCATGATCCACCTGTCTCAGCCTCCCAAGCTGCTGTGCCTGGCTCTTTTTAAAATTATTTTTTTTTAAACCCAGGGCCTGGTTCATGCTAGGCAAAAGTTCTACCCTTGAGTTACATCCCCAGCCATTTTTATTTTTTATTTTGAGATAGGGTCTGACTCAGTTGCCCAGGCTGGCCTAGAACTTGTGATCCTCCCCTCTCAGCCTCTCTAATAGCTGGGACTACATGTGTGTGACAGTGTACCCAGCAATAGTGGAGACTTTAGAGGCACCTAGGTACTGTCTTTCATCAGTGAAATGGGAGCATTGGTGACCTCAAGCCCTTTTGAAGGTGTGGGGGCAAGGGGGGTGGTGGTGTCTACACAGCATGTAACCCTAATATGGCCTAAGGAACCCACACATTCCAGCTCTTGGAGCCTTAACGTTCAACTCTTCTCCCTAATGTTGTCCTCAGTTATCTGGCGATAAGGCACAGTTTTATTATGTCCATTGCTTAGTCATAGTTAAACCTCAAGTAACTACAAACCCCAGCTAGCCAGGTGTGTTTCTTGACATTTAACTTTAAGCTGATTGGCACTGGCAAGAAAAATTTCAGAGATCAAGAATTTCTAAGATCAGTTTAGGGTAGTGGGTAAGAGACTGGGTTTTGCAACCCAGAATGGCCACTTTTAGATCTTGGGCCTGTTGCTCTCTAGATGTTTAATCTTTGGATAGTTATTCAATGTTTCTGTGTTTCCTCATCTGAACAATTGAGCTAATAAAGAGACCATTAAAGGAGATGACTTATACGGGAAGTCTAGAAGCATATCTGATGTTCTTCCATACATTTTAGCTATGTTTATTGTAGGCTGAATTCAGGCATAAATACCTTCAGTATTATATAGTCTGTATTGATATTTAGAACAATTGTCCTGAGACAATGTAGGAATCTTGTATAAATTATCTATGGCTGCATTTCAACAAATGACTTCAAACTTAGTGGTTTAAAACAACAATTTTTTTTTTTTTCCTCACAGTTTCTGAAGATTAGGAAAGTGGAACAGCTCCGTTGGTTCAGGATCTCTCAGGAGATTGCAGTCAGAATGTCTGCCAGGTCTACAGTCATCTTGAAGCATGACTCATTGAAAGATCCACTTCTGTGCTCATTGGTGTGAATCTTGGTAACAGGTCTCTGTTCTTCCCTGTGTAGGTCTCTCCATCAGTCTCTTAATAACTGACTTCCCCCAGGACAAATGATCTGAAATAGTGAGAAATTAGCCAAGGCAGCAGCCTGAGTATCCTTTATAACTCCATCTTCTAAATGATGCATCTGATTTACTACATAACGGTGTGACTGAGAAAATGGGAAGTCAGTGGGCACCTGCTGCTAAAAATACCCAAGTACTTAATATCCAAAAGCTTATGTTTACTGAAGCAGAAAAGTGAAATAATATATGACTCAGATCTTGAATCTCAATCCCAGTCACTACTTATTGTCTGGGTAACTTTGGGCAAATTATTTAATCATGTCTTAGTTTTATTCTTTTGTGGATATCATCATAATCCCACTTTTCCTCCAGAGAGGTTGGGGGATAAAATTAGAGAATTATGCAAAACACATATGCTAGTTGTCTGATGAGCAGAAAGTTCTCGATAAATACTATTATTATTGTTACTTATTATGTTTACTGAAGCAGAAAAGTAAAATAATATATGCAAGGAAGATTCTTAACAGAGTGTGGAAAGAAGGAGGTCTCTGGTCGGTTGTGGGTGGCTATAACATCCAAAGAATTAGAAATTTCCACGTGTAAAGAAAGAGCCAGCAGGTTGAAACACTCTCGGCTTTTGGCACCTTAGATGACAGCCCAGGGCTCTTACCTCCAGTGGCTTCTACGAGTAGGACGCAGCCTGTTTAGTTTCCCTGAAGCTCAGGGTCCTCTTCTTGCTGGTCTAGGTTCAAGTGGAAAATTCCCTCTCACCTCTACAGGTAACATTTTGAATGGAAATGTGGTTCATTTGTTACAGAGATTACCTGGCATTACCATAGTTACAGGTCAGGATGGTCTAGAAATTAAACACCTCCGTTTTGAGTGTGGTTTATGTAATGATTCTTTGGTATCTATATTATAGAACTCTAAAAAATTGAAAAATTCGACTCAGGCCTCAGGGTGCCAGTGGAGTAGCTCTGGTTACGCTGGAGGATTAATGTGGGTTTCTCTTGAGGGGAACTGGGCTTGAGTGTAGGGCCCCTCACCTGCCTGAGCCTCTGCCAAGGTTCTGGGACGAGCCCTGGCAACATGCTCAGATGGCCACATGTTTTTATAGTTTTCAAAAGTAAAACATGATAGCCACAAATCAGTTAAGACTCGTGTCTACTCCAGCTTCCCTTCCATCATACTTCTTATTCTGGGTGTCTTTGTAGAGGTCACAGGCATTTTGAAGATCCTGCTTTGGTGAGGTTGGATTAGGACATAAACTTTTTGGGTCTACTGTAGGTATTTAAACGAGTCGCAGTCACTCTGGGTCTTAATAGCAAATGTTTCGTAGATTAGTAAATATTCATATGCTTCATAATTCATCAAGAGGCCTTTGAACGACTTTGTTTAAAAGGGTGAAAATGTCTTTCCAGCCAACTTCTGGCATTTGACCCCAGTGCCCCTTTTCTACCTGGCTTCAAAGTACCTTTTCCCTCTCTTGCTGCTCCCTTGGACAGTGTGTTCTTTCCAAACTGGACTTTGCTGACCATTGGACCATGCCTATGCTCATGGTCTTCCCAGGCCCCCAAATGGCCTTGTCCAATCATCTATAATGGTCCTTATTTCTTTTTGACTGAGTTGAATTGAAATACCTCATTCATAGATGAAGGTGAAATGAAACTCACAATAGGGAAGAACTGATACCTAGTGGTTGATAATATTATCAGTTCATGGAGTATTTAAGACTCCTTATCACTTCTTACCCAGAAAATATGAAATGCCATAACTTCTTAGAGCTCATACACAAGGCAAAATGGATAGTGATTTTTTCCCCCAATTTAACAGTATTCCAAAAATATAAATGATATAATAACCAACAACTTGTGAAGCCAAAGGGGCCCTTTTTATACATCAGTAATAATAATAATAATAATAATAATTATTATTATTATAATAATTTTAGCCTTATTTGTTTGAACCCTGGGTCCTCACATATGCCAGGGAAGTGTTCTACCACTGAATTAAATCCCCAATCCCTAAAAAACCCATTTTGATTAACCAGAGGAAAAATTGTTTCATCTTTCTGTTCTGTGTAGAAAAAGCTTAAATGTTGGTATCGGAAGAGGTAATAAACAGCAAAATAAATGAAAGAATCAACTTTATAGAGGTGAGCCAGGGACTCACCTCCAGGAAATATGGTGTCTTATGTCAGGCAGGTTTGTACAGGGACCACTGTTTAAATTCAGGTCTTTGTAAAGACTGCGGCTCTAGCCTTGAAGCCAAAGATCTAATCTCTCCCTAGCCTTTTCCTGGACTTCAAGTGCAGAGTGTTCCCTGAGTAGAATTGGTTAGGCTGAAATCCTTCTTGGGAACACATCCCAAGAGGTTTGGGGTTCACTGCTCTCCTGCCCTAAGAACTGATTTTATTGCCAGGTACCATGCTTCTGACCTTCTGGTGTCCATGCTCAGATAAGGAGAACAGAATGAAGCCTGCAAACATGTTTACACGTTTTTCTTTTTAAGTTTTAATTTTTGTGTTTGTTCTTTTTAGATATACATGACAGTAGAGTGTATTTTGACATCTTACACGTACGTGGAGTATGACTTATTCTAATGATGTTTATAGTTGTTTGTTTCACTGTCGTGTATAATAACCACAGTTGGAGATGCCCAATCATAAAGTATTAGTTACATGCATTTTTGTTAAGTCTCTTCAAAGATTTCGTGAAGTTTTTGAAAAGTTTCAGTAATTTTATGTATGGTGGTAGAAAAGTTGTTCATGATGTATTATGCAAAAAGAGGCAGGTTGCAGAGAAGTATCTATAGTAGGATTTATTTATAGGAAAAAGTTAGTTGTTTATAAAAAGTCTCAAAGCTGGTAATCGATGGTGATCTTTAAGAAATAAATTAATATGGAAGGATACTGCCTTATTTTAAATATGAGTGTGTAGGTACATATATCCTGTTGTTGAATACATAATAGTTATTTATTTTAACAATCCTGTGGAGTATCCAAACCACCACGGACTTATAAAAAAATAATCTAGGTTGGGGCTGGGGATGTGGCTCAAGTGGTAGTGTGCTCGACTGGCATGCGTGCGGCCCGGGTTCGATCCTCAGCACCACATACAAACAAAGATGTTGTGTCCGCCAAAAACTAAAAAATAAATATTGAAAATTCTCTCACTCTCTCTTTAAAAAAAATAATAATCTAGGTTATATTTAGATCTCCTTTTATGTCTCTTATACTTCACATGGTTAGGTTTATAAACTATTATAAGAAGGACCAACATAGATAATAGAAAAAAAGCAATTCTAGGGCCACTGTTAAACTCAAAGCCAGAGCATATTCAAGAACCAAATGGTGTATAAATTATCATATTTAGGGCCACCCAAGTGCAATTGGAGAAGGGGGACAGCAAACATGAATTGAAGTGCTCTGCTGGGTCTTTTACTTATTATAGTTTATTTAATACTGACAATAAAGCTGTGAGGAAAATCTTTTGTCTCACAGATGAGGAAATTGAAACTGGGAGAATTTATTTGGCCAAGGTTATAAAGAAAGAATTCGTGTGTGTATATGTGTCTCTTTGGAACAGAAGAAAATAAAACACAGAAGTATTATTTGTAAGTTTTCTTTCCCTTTTGTCTTGGTGAGAACAAACTGAAAATCTCAAGGACTTCTCAGCAATAGGAGCAAGAAAATCCACCCCAATGAAGCAGGCTTATGACCTCAGAGAGTCCCCAGCCTGAGGGAACTCCCCAACTCCACTCTCCTGAAAGTACATGCTGCTCCATCTCTTTTAATCAAGTAGACATTTCTGTGTCCTTCATAGAAAGGACACTTTCCTCATGTTGAAAAACAAATTATTATTCTCTGCATTCCTCCAGTTTTTAGCTTCAATGGATATCATCTTCTACATATCAAGAGCATCATTAACATCAAAACATTTCTAAATCTATAATAATATTTCAAAATTGATTATGCAAGGACATGCCCACATAGACATACTGTCAGATATACAGACACACTCCCCCAAACTCCAGCTTAACATAAAGATCTTGTTTAAAGCCCCAAACTCTAATTTCTATCAAGAAGCAGAGTTGGCCATCTGATCGCGTCAACTGACCTTTGGAGCCAATGCTTACGGAGGGCTGTTCTCCTTTAAGGCAGACATGCACCGGAGGCTTGGATGGTTCAGTATCTCCTCTCCTGCAGGCTCCAAGAATCATCTTTGCATGGTTCTAAAACACTGCCCCTCAGTGCCCCTGCCACGAGTACCAGTCCCTCCCTCAGTCTCATACCCAATAGAAGAATCACCAAGGGGAATATTTTTGGATGTGTTTATTGAAGTTTCATGGCCAGAGTTTCCTATTGGGATGAAGCTCTGCTGGGAATTATTAAGAAGTCAAAGTGCACCTGAAGATGTGTGCAAAATACACTTTGAAGGGAGGAGATAGATCCTTATAGATCCTGTGATTAGAGCCCAGATTATCTTTGCTTGCTGGGCTCATAGGGGACATACAAGTCTGTCTCTTTAAGCTGCAGAAGCTCAGGGAAAACGAATAGAACTCCCTACACAGTTTTTTCCCTAGGAAAATGGTTTGCTTGTTGACCTATTAAAGTACATAATCAGAAGCATCATAAAGACTGGGAAACACATTTTCTCTCTTCTTTCCACCACATTTCTTACATGCAGAGGAGAAACGTGCAGACAAAAAATAAGAACAGATTGGCATCGTTCAGTCACCAAATATTTGGTCATGAAGTTATTTATTGAGCACTACCATTCCAGACCCTGTGCTTCCACAGATCCTAGGAGTGAAGTTCATTTTTGCCTCTCAAAAATCTCTAAGACTCAGCTCACTGTCAATGTCATTTTTGAAACCTCATCTCTCACCATAGATCTATGGAGAGTCCCACTTAGATATATTACACATGGCTAACTTAAAATGGCTAAAATTGATCTGGTCATTATTACCAAGCACCAAACACAGCTTTTCTGCAGCTGCCACTATTATTCTTGTCAAGACTCAATGTCTCTGAATTGACTAACATGCCTCTTCCCCCTCCCATATATATATTTTGTCTTCTGTAACTCTTCCTGAATAAATCACTTTTAAGCTTTGTTCATATTTGCAATGATTGTTTTTCGAATGATCTTTTCATCTTTTCCTTCTAGAACTTTTCAGTCTTTGCCCCTTGTTCACACCCCTGTGCAATTCCCTCCCCTTTTGTGTGGGTTGGACCTAGGGAATCACATCTAGTGAACGGAATACAGCAACAGTGATGGTTGTCACTTTAGATGATGAGAGACGGTGACTTTGACCTTGCTGATACTTTCTCTTTTTCCTCTTGCTTGCCTGCTCTGATCAAGTAAGCAGCCAGGCTGGAGAGACTCACATGACAAGACACTGTTGGTCTCCAGCCAACAGCCCTTAAGGAACCAAAATCCTCAGTCCAAAAGCTTATGTCATCACATGGCCAATAATCACATGCATGAATAGGGAAAAGAATTTTTCCAAGCTTAAGATAAGGTTGCAACTTTCAGCTGACACTTGAACGACAATCCTGTGAGAGATCCTGAAGTAGACAACCCAGCTAAGCCATGCATGATGGACAGAAACTTTGAAAAATGTGCATTTTAAAAAACCACTTATTTTAGGGGTAATACACTATGCAGCAATAGATTATTAATCCAGCACTGAGATAACAGTCTATTTTACTGGATAGAAGCTGTGTTGATAGCATTTTCTTTCAGACTTGAAAGATAAGCAATGCAGTGACAACAACGATACTTGGTAGATCCCTCCAAGGTAGTGTTTTGTGACTGTAATATCATGGATGCTTAATATGGTTACTGGGCTGCTGACCACGCTAAAGAAACTGAGCTGAAGCAACTTGAATCTCCAAATTCTTCAGAAGTTTAGAGTAGGACCACCCATAAACCCAGCCAGTTTGCATACAAAGATCAATTTATTTGCTTATAAAAAATACTGTGGAAATTTGAAATCATATACATATGCATATTAAAATCATATTAATCACATATATATATAATTAAGCTAGAATCAATTTAATATTATTTTAATGGTTCTCTAAGAAAAATGCTTCTACCTGAAGAAAACTATAGATGAATGTAAATAATTATCTGATGTTACGTTGAAAGAGAAGTGAATCTGATGGTGCTCTCCTGAATTCAGCTGCCTTCCTTCACTGTGTCTGATGTAGTTGTTTTGCATGTGTCTCTATGAAGAGCAGTGTGGGCAACTTTTGCTGGGTTGCCACCATTATTGGGGGTCCTAGCCTTGGGAACACACACTCTGATCGTGCAGGTCTTTGGCCACTTAAAATTCTGCTCAGTCCTAAAGATCTTGCTTGAACTAAAGTCTACAGGGAGGTTGAAAAAGGGAATCATTGCAGAAAGTGAAGAGGATGTGGGGAACCAGCAGGAGTGGATCCATGCTGTGCACAGTGATTTGGGGTCTGCAGACGGATCTGAACACAAATGTATGCATTTATTAGATTTTAATGCTCGGGGAAGTATGTCTAGCAATGGAAAATTGTTTAGAATGTTTTTGAGAGATGGAAATAAAATTGATATAGCAAAGTTCAACCAACAAAGAAGACACTCATTTTCTTTCTTTTTTTTTTTGCATGAATAATAGAATTGGTCCTTTGATTTTTGGCATGATAGTGATTTCTTCCCTTCTGAGGAGGTGAAATTTAATGTCTGTCTTTAAATTTGCTCCTCTCTCATTCATCCCCATTGGACTTAAGTCCTTTCTGAAGACCTTAGTTGTTTCTTCAGTCTCCTCATAGCTGACTTCATCTCCTGGTTCCTCAGAGTGTAGATCATAGGATTGAGCAGAGGGGAGATGACAGTGAAGGTGACAGAGATGGCCGTGTCTGTGGGGAGGGCGGTGAAGGGCCGGGCATAGACATAGATGCAGGGCACAAAGTGCAGGGTCACCACGGTGATGTGGGAGGTGCAGGTGGAGATGGCTTTCTTCCTGCCCTCCCCTGCCTGAGACCTGAGCATCATCAGGATGACTGTGTAGGATATGAGGAGAAAGAAGAATATGAACCAGCTGACTAATCCATTGTTGGAAATCATCAGGAGCTCCAGAGTGGAGGTGTCAGTACAGGCAAGTTTGAGGACCTGGGGGACGTCGCAATAGAAAGTGTTAAGGACATTGGGTCCACAGAAGGGCAGCGGGAGCAAGAGGGAGATCTGCACGATGGAGTGGACGAAGCCCCCCACCCAGGAGGCCACGATGAGGGCAGTGCATCTCCCCCGACTCATGATGGTCACGTAGTGCAGGGGCTTGGAGATGGCTATGTAGCGGTCAAACGCCATGACAGAGAGGGAGAACACATCGGCTCCCCCTAGAAGGTGGAAGAAGAACATCTGGGTGACACAGCCACTGAAGGAGATGGTCTTTCTCTCTGACAGAAGATCTATCAGAGCCTTAGGAGCTGTGATGGAGGAAAAGCAGATGTCAAGAACAGAGAGGTTGCGGAGCAGGAAGTACATAGGGGTGTGAAGATGAGTTTCACAGGTGACTGTAACCATGATGAGGAGATTGCCCATCAGAGTAGTCATGTACACCAGAAGCAAGAAGAAGAATAAGACCCAGCTCAGCTCTCTGGACTGAGTAATTCCCAGAAAGATAAGTTCTTTCACTCTCGTGTCATTTCCTGAATCCATTGCCTCACAGATACTGTTTCCAGGTCATCTCTGGAAGAAATAACAGTATAGTTATTAAAATATGGTCTGAAGTCTAGTGTCATCTTTTGAATTGGGGGGAATATTTTTTCTACTTATGCACTGGGCCTACTATTCAGAGTGTTGCCATTAGTTGAACAATTACCCAGGATTTTGACTCAGTTTTTTAAGCGGACAGATCTATCGCTGAAGTCACCAAAGATTTTACTACAAAATCTGACACCTAAAATAATAAAAAGCAAGCATAAATTTGACCACTTTAACAATTTCTGTTCAGAAGCCATCATTAAGACAGTTAAAAGGTTTCCTGAAAAAAAAAAAGAGAAGACATTTACATTAAACAATAAAACAGTCATGTTCAGAATATGTAAAGAGTTGCAAATCAGTTCAAAAAAACCCCAGATGACCCAACCCAAAATAGCAAAAGGTAGGAATCAACATTTTGCAAAACAGGATATCTAAATTCCAATTCCACTTTTCTTGTTAGCATGGAAATGCAAATTAAAATGACAGGAATCAAGTGCTATATACACATTAGAAAGGCTAAATTGGGAAAGATGAAAAAACCCGAAGGGATGGTGAGGGATGGAACAGTTGCAAGTCTTGCACATGGATGGTGGGTGTGTAAAACTGGCACAACCACTTTGCTGCTTGTGTTTTCTGATAAAACTGTATATGTAATTAGATATAGATGCACATTTCCTAAAGGTCTATTTCTGCATCTGAATCTCTCCTAAGGATATTTCTTCTCCTAAGGAATATGTACACATGTCTACCAAGAGACAGATCCTAGAGTTTTCATAGCACCACTGTTCCTAACTCCCTCAAACTGGGAAAGGACCTAAAAAACTCACTAACAGTAGAAAATATAAATAGTGTCACAGTCACAACAGACTATGCAGCAGTTAGAGTGTCATGCTATATGTAAGAATATAAGTGAGTCTCACAAACACCATGTTGTGCTGGATAACCCACACTCCAAAGGGAACGCACTCTCACTTTGCTCACATGGGCAGAATTGAAGGGAGCCTGAGGAGGCTTCTGTGGGGCTGATGAGATTCTGGGGCTTGTTCCAAAGGTGTATTCAGCTTGTGTAAAAATTCATTGTTCTCTACGTTTATAGGCATTTTTCTGTATATCAGTATATTTCAGGATAAAGTTACAATTTTGTAAATATGTGGTCATTCCTTCACAACATTTTAGTATCATGTCTAAAGAGTCAGTTTCATGTACAGCAAAATGGAATGGGCCACCCAATTTCATAACAGCTGCTTTCATATCACACAGTTATAGTCTTCACCAGCTACAATCTGACAGTCACCCTTGTATTTTCTACTCACTTCCTTTAGGTTCTCCCAAACTCTCAGTAGTTGACCTGCTGTCCACATGTAGTTCTTTTTATGATTCTGATTTTAATTCCTCTATTCCTTTTCATTTTGCTCCTCTATTTTTTTTCTTTGTGGTATTGGAGATGGAAACCAGGGCTTCACATGTGCTAAGCAAATGCTCTACCACTGAGCGACACTCCCTTGCTCTTCTAATCATCTAGGGTGGTTTACCAACGAGCCACATCCACAGCCCTTTTTATTTTATTTTGAGACCAAGTCTCACTAAGTCGCTGAGGCTAGCTTTGAACTTGTAATCTTCCTAACTCCACTCTGCTAGGATTATAGGTGTGCACCAATAATTTCAAAGGGGGAAAAAGGTCCTGAAAATACTATATTTCCCCAAGCAGCACCTTCCTTTTCACTGACACAAATCAGAGCCCCCTTTTCTCATTGCCTTGGCATTAGTTCAGATTTGTCTCAGTCTCCCCACCATGAGTGTCAATGTCAACACAAGAGTGGCAAGAATGATGGTTCTAAATGACCATCCTAGGAGATTTCAGTTTTACAGGATCTTTGAAGGAAGAATTGCCCACACTGTACTTACCACAGCTGGGAAGTGGAGGAAACACCCAAAAGGAAGCTTGGTTTATCTGGAGTGTCCAGACCCCTTTTCATTAAGGACAGCAGCTCACTCTAGAATCTTTCTTTCCGTTTTCAAATCTGCTCAGAAGGCACAGTCCAAGAGCTTCCTGTATTGCATGCCTTCTCCCTCTCTCCAGCTCTTCTTTTACCTATTATCTTTTCTTCTCCCCCCCTTTCTCTATTCATCATTTCCATGACACTAAACTGTTTTTCTTTTCCCAAGGAAAGGGGACTCAAATATAGGTCCTTCCTTAAAAACTTAAGACCGTAAGAATGTTGCAGCTTGGGGAACTGGCAGAAAACAAGGTGGGGCTGAACAAATGATGGTGATATAGACAAAGACAGTTCTCTTATTTGAGTCTATGCTATTTGTAAACCCCATGTTATCCAGAAACTCTGCTGAGCAATATCATGGCCCTCATATGTATTTTGGACACATACATGTAGATCATTTGGAACGTTTATGCCTTTAGGTACTACCACCTCCTATCTGGGGTGACCATGGAGAATTTATTCCATGAGCTTGTACCAAACTCATGAGTTCACAAGACATAGCTTAGAGTCCTCTTGAATATTCAGAATTATAATTTATCTGCTACATAATAATAAAAGACCTTCCTCATACACAGTGCGCTTCTAAGGAGGAGGTGAGTCACTCAGGCCCCAGATGAGTAAGTCTTTCCTTATATAGGCCAGGTCCATCTACAGGGGCTCATCTTGCTATTGACCCTGTGGTTCCCCATACTTCGGGGTAAGGAGAAAATTCCATCTCTTTTCTTGAAATAATTTTCTGTTTTGCTCAGGGACTTGGACTAAGACATGTATCAAAAGAAAATCAGAGTTTTTGTACTCATACGTCTACTTATAAATGTGACTCAAAAAATTTATTTTTGGGGGCTGTGGCTCAGCGGTAGCATACTTGCCTAGCATGTGTGAGGCACTGGGTTTGATGCTCAGCACCACATAAAATAAAATAAAATAAGTGTCTATCAACAACTAGAAAATAAAAATTAAAAATTATTTTTGAAGCAATTATAAGTGTAGATATTTATATTATAAAGTTTTACAGAAAGAAAATATACCATTATCCTCAATAAGAAATGCTGTAATTTGGAGATTAAGTTCTAGAAGGTTCATGCAATTTTCAAACATCATAGACCTGTAGGCAGAATAAAGGAATTCAACTTTGCAAAATTTTTGCTTGCTTTTAGCAAACACTTATGGAGTGATTCTCGTGTGCTGAGCCCATTGAATCATTTTTTTTTGGTCATTCTAAATCTATAATATCTATATGAAATAGATATTATTATCCTGGTATTATAGATGAGGAAACTTAGGCACAGAAAGAGAAAAAGTAACTTAATCAAGGTCTCACGGTTGGCAGAATTTTATTTCAAGCCAATATTTGTCTTATTTCAAAGTCTAATGTTCTTCTGCAAGTCTCCTTCTTTCCAGTAATCAACCATTCCCAGAAAATGCTGTAAAAAAAGAAGCTCAGGAAAATCCTTTGCAAATCAAATTAAAGTAATATTTTATGTAAGATGATGGTGTTAGAAGGTGGCAGGTGGTGTGTGAGAGGAATGGCTGACAGTGACTTAGCCTGAGAGGATGTCAGAGTGACTTTTTATATGCTGAAGTGCTTGAATAAAAGCAGACTCTGAAAAATCAGACTTTGCAGAAACCTTTATAAATAACCTGCAGCAAATACATAATATTCCAAAGGAAAGGCACAGAGATGAAGTCTGAGTAATATCACCTCACATGTGGATTCCCTTGCAAATAATGGATTTGGTGGGTTCCTTTGAATGGTGTCTTTTTGCAGAGGATTCTTTGAAAGTATAGGATTATGCATGTTGCATTAAAACACAAGCACAATAGAAAGAGGGTCAAGGCAATGGATTAAGAAATACAATTTTAAGTGTCTTGCAGGGTCAAAATAAAGATCATGAGAATTTCTTAAAAATCACCGCATAGGAGACCATACTTTGAAAACAAGCTTATTTTGGACAGAATCTGAAGACTAAGTGTTCCCCCTTGGCCCCAGGATTCCACAGAGCAAGCCTGCCTCATTGTCTAGGGTGCCCCTAGACAATTGTGGCTTTTAATTTTTCAAATCTGAAAGTCCCCTACTCTTGATGGAATCTCTAAAAGTTTTAAAATCATTATTCACATTCAGTGGGCATGTGAAGGCACAGATAAACTTGTCATGAAAACATCTTCTCAAAGCCCCAAACTTCCTTTCCCAGGCAAGGAGCCCAGGTGGTCATACTGTATAGACTGAGCTCAGGAACCACCATCCTAAATTCTGTTTTACCAAAGAATCACCCTCCCGACAGAGCTGAGCACTTTCTCAGTTACCCTCAAAACACTTCAAACCTTAATATCCTGCCCAGTAAGACCACTGACCTTCTCGCTGTTTTGCAAGCTACACTTTTCTTCTTCCCACTACTGAAAAACAACTGCTTTTCTTTGCTTCCTTAAAAGCCTTGGCTTTGACAGGAGTATTCTACACACGCAGCGTTGCTGAAAAAAATCAACACTAACAATTTCTCAGTTTCAGAACTTCAAACACACCAACACTAGCTGTTGGCTTAATCTCCAAGTGGGAAATCGATCGGCTTATAATGCTTGCACTGCATCTTAGAAGTGCGTGCTAGGGGAATTTTGGGTTTAATGTAAAGCCTACCCCAAGGCCAGGGGTTTTGTTATCTTCTTCCTTCAGATGGGAAAAAGCAACCTCAGGGAATCACTGTTCTCACTCTTCTCTTCTGCTTTCCAGTGCCTTGGACACTGTATTAGTCCCTTAGCCACAGCCCGATATAGGAATTAGCTAAAGGAATACAGTTGGGGATGAATGTGGAGGCTGAGTGGCCAATATGGTGGAGTTCCCGGGGGAGTCATTAAAATGTCACCAAGGTCTCTCTCTCTCTCTCTCCCTCTCATCTTTCTCTCTCTCTTCCTCTCCCTCCCCTGCTCCCCCTCACTCACCTCCTCTCTGTCCCTTCTCTCCCATCCATGCAAGGGGGACATGAATACATGCACATTCAGGGCACATCCTTTCCCCTAGAGGAAGCACAGAGTGCATTTCTTCTTTGACTCAGGAAGAAAGTGTTGTATTAGATGACACTAAGGACTGTGCTGTCTTCCCCTTTACCAAAGTCACTTTAAAGGCCTGAAATCAGTTGGGAAATAAAGCCTGAATAAAAGGGTAGTTGTGGAAAAATGTATCCAAACACCCATGTTGTACACTGTAAATTTGTATGATTTTTATTTGTCAAATACACCTTAATAGAGCTGGTTAAAAAAAAAAAAAAAGAAAAGAAAAAAACAACCCTGGGCAGGGGTTGTGTCTCAGCAGAAGAGCGCTCACCTAGCACCTGCGAGGCCCTGAGTTCGATCCTCAGCACTACATAAAAATAAAATAAATAAAATAAAGATATTGTGTCCAACTATATCTAAAAAGTAAATATTAATAAAACCCTGATTTAAATGGGGAAAAATGCAGCCCAACTAGTGATTTTATGTTATCCAGAAAAATGCTTGCATGATCAGATGCAATTGCTTTCTCCTTCATGTGTGTGTTTGGACATGGTTTGAGGAGGTCATCAGGGATAATGACATGACAAGAGTTCCAGAGTACTTGTCCCCCTTAGAATTACACTTTGGAGAAACAGTGACTCAGACTTTATACATCTTTGGTATCATCAGATTCTATCATAGAGAACAAAAACATGATTGGAGTGAATCACAAGAGATTGGAAAGAAAGAACACATTTGCATGAAATGGACTATTAAGTGATTCTTGGTGCTCATTTCTTATAGGCAGTTTCATAAAGAAAAACCTAGAGTCTTGAGACCAGAGCTACTGGGGTCAGGGAACCATGAATCTATGACTAATGAGGTGGCAAATGTGAATCATTCTTAGAATTTCTATGTGTGGGGAGGTAAGTTGATATTGTAAAAACTAGAGTGGATCAGGGGGCAGGAAGTGGCAAACATTTGAGATAGTTGTTTGGAGGCATCGTGAATGCTTCTGGGGCCAGGCCAGGGCCAATGAGGGACACAAATGAAGTTTTCCTCCACATGCTATGATTTGCTTTCTTTTCTCCATCCTACTGGTCCTGTCTTCTGGATTTATATTTGATCCATTGCCTCCTTTTCATCTGAAACTGACCTGTGCTGTATCTCTCAGCTTGTATCAGCTTCAGGGTGGCTCTGAACCTTAACAAAATAACAAGGAAACCGATTGTCATGCTTTAATGCTAGAAAGCAAGAAATTTTTAAAAAATGTTTTTAGTTTTAGATGGACAAAATACCTCTACTTTATTTATTTATTTATTTTTATGTGATGCTGAGGATCAAACCTAGTGCCTCACACACGCTAGGCAAGCGCTCTACCACTGAGCCACAACCCCAGCCCAGAAAGCAAGAAATTTTAAGATGATAGATGTTTTGAATTCATTGTACATGCCCGTGTTTTCTACTCCCTCACTTTTTAAAAAGTTATGAGTGCGGGCCAGATAGGAGAAGATTAACAGGACAAGAGGGGACAGAAACCTTATTAGGCAAAGCTGTAGGGCAATATTAACAGTGACATTTGCCTTTCACTAAGCATTTACTATCTTCCAGATAACTAATGTTTTATACACACTATGTCATTTTAACTTAACCACTCCATGAGATGGATAGTTTATTTGCTCTAGATCACACAGCTGATGGGAGGCAGGCAGAGATTTGCATGTAGGTCTGAAGGTGGAGCTTTCAGCTGCCAGGCTTTGCCACTTTCAGTAGCAAATAACACTAGCCTATAAAGGGACATTTTCAGATTCCAACAGTTTGAAAAATAGACTGGTCAGAGTATTATCTTCTTTAACATTTTTACTTTTTCTCCAGTGGGAGGAAATATGAACGGTGAAGCTGAACCCTAATAAGGCTGCAAATCAGTCCTTGGATAGTAGAGATGGATTGCATCATGGGTGGGGCCTTTGGGGTTTCTGCCTTTGTTTACTCTCTCACAGGAATGTGCATCTGACATGTCTCTTCTGTGTTGAGACAAATCTCTTTTTGCCATTATGATAAATCTTCCCAAGCTGCTTCATTCTTGATGGGGATCCAGGAAGGCAACGATTATGTTCTGAGGAGTTTAACTGAGCAGAGGAAGATTTCTCAATCTGTGATAGGCCATCCATACCCACATATGTGTACTTCAGAGGGCTGATCACGAGTCCTGCTAGAACATGGTTACAGCTTAGTACAGACAGATCCAATAGTGTAAGAAATGACACTCCTGTGGTATGAGACAATGACGTGTCTAGAATTAACTTGATTGAAAATCTTGAACAAATCACCTTTTCTTTCTGGGCTTTTATTACTTTATCTTCTGTAAAAGGAGTTGAACTAGATCATGCAGTCATTTTGACTGACATATTTTTACTTTGATTTTGATTGGAAATATATACATCAGCTCAATCCCATCATGGTAGTTACTTCATGTGAAACAGAAGCTTAGGTTGTTACCTATTAATCTAAATAGGAAGATAAGTGGCTACCTAGGATGGCAGTTGGTTAGTTGGCCATGCGTTTGGGTACACAAATCCATGGGAAACACAGGAAAGGACTCCTTGGTGATAAAGCGTTGGGATTCTTTTTCTACTCCCTTTCAGAAGGCAGGAGCCTTCTCTTCAGTCTCCTCATGGCTGACTTCATTTCCTGGTTCCTCAGAGTGTAGATCAAGGGGTTCAGAAGAGGGGAGATGACAGTGAAGATGACGGAGATGGCCTTATCTGTGGGGAGGGCGGTGAAGGGCCGGGCATAGACATAGATGCAGGGCACAAAGTGCAGGGTCACCACGGTGATGTGGGAGGTGCACGTGGAGATGGCTTTCTTCCCGCCCTCCCCTGCCTGGGACCTCAGCATCATCAGGATGACTGTGTAGGACACAAGCAGGAAGACAAACCACAGGGTAGTGACCAGGCCATTGTTGGAAATCATCAGGAGCTCTAGAGTAAAGGTGTTGGTGCAGGCGAGTTTCAGGACCTGGGGGACGTCACAGTAGAAGGTGTCAAGAACATTGGGTCCACAGAAGGGTAGTGGAAGCAAAAGGGAGATCTGCACGACGGAGTGGATGAAGCCCCCCACCCAGGAGGCCACGATGAGGGCAGTGCATCTCCCCTGACTCATGATGGTCACGTAGTGCAGGGGCTTGGAAATGGCCATGTAGCGGTCAAAAGCCATGACAGAGAGGGAGAAAATGTCTGCCCCACCAAGGAGGTGGAAGAAGAACATCTGTGTCATGCAGCCTACGTAGGAAATGGTCTTCTTCTTTGACAGAAGGTCCACCAAGACCTTAGGAGCCGTGATGGAGGAGAAGCAGATGTCAAGGGTGGCTAGGTTGCGGAGCAGCAAGTACATGGGGGTGTGAAGGCAGGACTCACAGGTCACAGTGACCAAGATAAGGAGGTTTCCCAGCAGGGTTGTCATATACACAAAACACAGAATGATAAATAAGACCACACTCAGGTCTTGGGACTGGGTAAGTCCCAGAAATATAAATTCTTTTACTGTGGTGTCATTTCCTAACTCCATTGAATTGTGTTTCCTCTTCTTTGTACATCTTGGAAAAAATTGAGAGTGTTATTTCAGAAGGTGTTGATTCTCCCTTAGTCTAAATGCAGGTTTATAGGGTCAGGAATTAAGTCTGAAAACTCAGGAGGCATTGTTGCCGCATGGATTGCTGTCTCAGGGTAACTGCTGATGTTTCCAAATGACATGACATCTTATTTCACAAGCATAAATTTGATTACTTTTTCTCCTGTAAATGGCATTTATTGTAGAAAATGTTTAAGAGATCATGTTCTAAGTATATAAGTTCTAAGTAGCCAAGATAATCAAAGGTGGATGCTAGATATTGATAAGTGAACTATTTGTGGCTTGGGAATTAGAAAGTGGAGTTATTATTATTTTTTTAATGTGGTATAATTAAAACACTTGGGTTTTACAGGAATTTCCCCCCTCCCAGACTGGATAACCCATTTAAGTAGTTCTAAGAACCCCTATCTGCAAAATGATGATCTTTGGATTAAATTCTGCAGAAGCATTTCCTCCTTTTTAATTGCAAGTTTCATTCCATGAAGAATTAGAAAGTTTAAAAAGACATAAAATTTCTTCTTTTACTCATTTTTCCTTAAGGGGGACTCATTGGTTCTACCTTTCCTTTGAATACCAACACTCCTGCAAAGTGAAAAATCTTCAGCTACCGAAATGAAAGTTTTAATCAAAACTCCCTTTCTGTTCATTGTTCAAATTTCTTAAAGATTAATTCTTTTATTGAGCGACCATTGACTTACAATAGATTGCACATATTTGAAGTGTATGCTTTGATAAAGAATGACCTAGGTTAATAGCTATGGCACTATCACTATGGTTAAGAAAGGGAAAAAATGAACATTTATGTATGGGTTGTTGTGTGGACATATGGTTCCATTTTCTTGGGCAAATAACTAAGGGTGGAATAGCTGTAGATTTTAACATTCATTAATAAGGAAGTAAGCATTAGGCTGGGGATGTGGCTCAGTGGTAGAGAGCTTGCCTAGCAAGTGTGAGGCCCTGAGTTCCATCCCCAGCATTGGGCCAGGGAGCAAGTACAATTTTTAAAAAGGTTAAATGGTTTGAACAGATGCTTCAACAAGAAGGTACAGTCATAGAAAATTAGTACATTAAAAGATGTTCATCATGGTTTATTACTGGGGAAGTATAAATTAAAACCACATTGTAAATTGAAAATGGTATTCACCTATTAGAGCGACTAATATTAAAATTGATCTATCCAGAGTGGGTAAAGTTGTAGAGAAACTAGAATACTGGTGAGGATGTAAAATGGTAAAACCACCTTTAAAAACAGTCTGGTGGTTTCTTAAAATGTTGAACATATACTTACCATAGAATTGTGTTGCTTTGGGGTTCTTGTTTTTTCATGAATCCTTGAAATGGTCCTTAATTTCTTAATTTCTTCCCAGTTTATCTCCCTTTTCGTCCCATAATCAGAAACAAACAAAAAGAGTGAAAGTCACTTTCTTCCCATTTTTTGTATGTCTTTGTTAGTCCAAATGAAGACATTTCTTTTGACACAGTTTACTTTCCATTCAAAATGTTTTTTCCTCAATATGCAACTTTGTCCAAGATCTACTTAATTACAAAGACTTAAAACCAGCTGCCGAGAGGTGGTTTAGAGGTGGCTGCCTGGTGAACTCTGGCACCACATGCCCGTCTGTCCAAAGCCCATCTGGGCACTTGCTGGTTATGCCGCTCCACTGAGACACTTACCCCATTGACCTCAGTGTATGCAAAGGTCATTTGGAGGCAGCAGCATCTTCTTCATATGATTTTTGTGGAAACTAAATGAATTAATCTACATAAAGCGTTAGTACTTAGAATACTGCCTAATTCATAAATGATTATATGTGTGTAAGCATGAAGAAAAACTCTGGGTTAACAATTCACATACACACATTGCTTCTTCAGAGACTCAAACATCATCAGATTATACTGTTTTACAGAAAGTAGGAGGTTTTTTCCTTTCAGTGGCAATAAAAGCAGGGCGGAAGTTGGTGACCATGTATGAGGTGAGAAGACCACTTGCCTGGTGTGGCTTCCATCTGGCTTCGTGAAGTGGTGCAGTGCAAGGGCTGGGTAGTAAAAGCCATCTGGGTTCAAGTCCTGGCTTTGCATATGTGGGATCTGGGCAAGTGTGTGCCCTCACTGGATCTGTGCTTCCTCTGTGGAATGGAGATAATAATAGCACCCACTCCACGGGGAGGTTGTGAGGAGTTGGTGAATTGCGTATGTAAAGGTTTCCATGTGCAGGCTGGATATTCCTTTTGTCTAGAACTGTGCTGGGTAACTTTCACGGTGGGGGCTCATGGGTAGATGGGGCATATTGAGCCAAATGGTATCTGAATGCTTCTGTAGAATTTAATCCAAAGAGCATCCTTTTGAAGATAAGGGTCCTTAGAACTACTTAAATAGGGTTATCCAGTCTGGGGGGAAAATTCCTTTGGAACACAAAGTGTTTTAGTTATACAACACTAAAAAAAATCAATCAGAGTAGCTTAAAGAGAGCAAATGGTCACCAGAAAGCACCAACTCAGTCTAGTTGTTGGAGATGCTCAGGGGAACCACCTTGGTTATAACAGTCTTCCACTGAGACCTCCAGTTGTACAGCAAACGTGGTCTACACAGAAGGGTAGAAAATCAAGGAATAGATTCTACCTTTAAAAACTACCTTTGGTAATTCAAAGACAAGCTCCTTCAGCTTCTCCATCCTTCTGCTTTTTAAAATCCATCTAACTATTTAGCAAATCCTGATAGAGCATGGTCGAGTTCCAGGTTATTTGAGAAAAAGGAGTACAATCCAAACAGTGGGAAAAGTGTCACTATCTATAGTTATAGGGGAGTGACAGGGGCTGTCTCAGGACAGATGAAAAGCTGAGTGTGAGAAAAGGATTTCTCACCACGAGGCTCAGAAAATTGCACAGAGGAGGTGACCCTTACATTTTGGGCACTTGGGGATGGGAAGAAAGTGCTGGGGGACCACTGGAAGTTGTTCATGAACAGGATGCTCAATGAGAAAGCTAATTTCTTGAGTTTCATGTGAACTTCATGTAGGTGTTAATTGTAAGTCGTTCTACTTTCCTGAGAATTTGAAATACTTCATTTTTCTCTCTAGGTTAAATTTGGGATAAGAATTATCTCTGTAGATTTCAGTCTGAGGAGATCCATCCGGATAGAGGGAAGAAATACAAGACAACAATCTCTTTTCTGTACAACTCAAGAAACCCCAGAGACAAAAGTTGCTTTCCCTCCAATTCCAGTCTGATCTCATTTCTTTGTGTCTCATTTCACAATGTCCTCATTCTTAATATTCTTAAACTTTATTAATCTTAACAATTACATCTGGATTTCTTTTTTAAAAAATGTGTTTTCAGTTGCAGATAGTTACAATACCTTTGTTTTATTTATTTATATTTATGTAGTGCTGAGGATCGAACCCAGTGCCTCACATGTGCTAGGTGAACCGCTCCACCAACTGAGCTACAACCCCAGCCCCTACCCCTGGATTTCAATAGTTCTTACTATTGTTTGCTCATCTGGTGACCAGGCACCACAGGCACATACAATCTTGTGGCACTGTCTCTTACCTGTGATCTCCAGCCTTCTTTCAAGAGCTCTGACATCTTAACTAAAGTTCACATGAAACTTGGGAAGCATTTGGTTTCAGAATGTTCTGTTAAACACCCTTCCGGAAGCCACTGATTTCAGTGGCTTCTTTTTTGCATCGAAGTGACAAAGGGCAGACTCAGGGAATAGTATTGGTTCTTCAACACTGGTACCCAGTGCGCTGTCATATTTACCAATTTCTTAATCCCAGAACAAATGTGAGAATTGTCAGAGGGATTTTGGTGGATATGGTGTGCAAGAATTCCGGTGATGGTGAGGTTGTTTCAGTGGGAGTAATTAAGAAGTTACTTAGGCACATTCGCTTAGGGATACACACTCTGTCTAGACTCTACACTTTTTGTAGAGGCAGCCTAAAGAGAGAATCCCCTCAGGCTCTGGCTTCAACAGGGGGAGAGGTTACCTTAAAATATGTCAACGTGTATTTCTTACAAAACCCAAATTGCACGGTTCTTGATCATCAGAGGGGCTCTTTGCCCTTGAATCCATGAAGTTGACATAGACTTATAGCTGGCAGGACATTGGTTCCTGTTCTATTTCGGTATCTGAAAATTCATATAAAGAATACTGGATTTTCAGGGGCAGGAAGATTGGGGGAAGTCCCATGCCACCCTGTATCTCAGCACTTTGTTTACAAGGGGTTCCCCCTCTGGGGAAGAGGATAAGGCAGGTACAGGAAAGAGCACTATTGCTAGCTGTTCACATTAAGAAAAAGTGAGCAAAATGAAATAAGACACCAAGATGTCCACACAGTGAGAAATGTCGAAATAGAGAAAATCGATAGCTAGCTATGCTGTTTGACCATATCTACTCTCCACAATTCTAAGGCCTTCAAAACTGGATATTGTCAAGAGTTGCTTCCTCTGCCTACCTGGAATGCTTTCGAAGCAAAGGGCAGCCTGCCGGCTTCTTCCTCCTTAGGCCCTAGACAGCCTCCAGGCAGAAGGGATTCTACGGGCAGAAGTCTCCCTAATGTCACCTAAAGTCCAAACCCAACTCCTTCTCTCTAGTTGCAACAGAATTAAGTTTAGTGTATCCAGCTCTTTCCCAGTGAAGATCAGCAAACTGAATGCTTACAGTGCTAATTCTGAGTTACTCTTTGGATTCAAGACCTCCCCAGTTGCAATTTGCAGGGATTTACTTTACATCTGCATGATTCAGTCAAGGTGTCCCTTCAAATGACAAACCCCAGCATCCAGCCTGAATAAGTTAATAACAAAATGCAGGAAGCAGAAATTTCTCAGTTTCCCCAAATGGCACTTTGGCAGGATATTACTTCGTAGTATTAACCAACAGTCTCCACCACCTCCCTCTTCTCATTCCCAAAGGCTTTAGGGGAAGAAAAACATTTTAAATTGAGGAAAACAAGTTTTGGAAAATCATTTTTTAAAATTTTTAATTGGTTATTTTTAGTTATACATGATAATAAAATTTATTTTGACATAATTATAAAAGCATGGAATATATTTTGTTCTAATTTAGTTCCTGGAACTTTCTCTTTGAGCATCATCTTTATAGAAAAATAAGAGAAGTATTTATTAAGTATTCTTATGTGCTAGGTATTTCTTTTTTAATACCAGGGATTGAGGCCAGGGACATTCAACCACAGAGCCACATCCCTAGCCCCCACTTTTAAATATTCATTTAGAGGCAGGGTCTTGCTGAGTTGCTTAGTGCCTCCCTTTTGCTAAGGCTGGCTTTGAACTCATGATCTTCCTGCCTCAGCCTCCCAAACTGCTGGGATTACAGGCATGTGCCACCATGCCAGGTTTCTAGGTTCATTTAACAAAGTAAAATTTTAACTTTAGGACAGATTTACAGCAAAACTGCAAGAATATTATTAAGTTTCCATATACCTGACACACAGTTTCCCTGTGAACAGTATTACAGTAATTTTGTCACAACTAAAAAAACCACATGTTGATAAATTATTACTAAATAAAATCTATGTTTTATTTAGATTTCCTTACTCTTAAACTTAATATCCTATTTTTTTTTTGTTATAGGATCTCATCTAGGATAATACATTGCATTTCTTTGCCCTGCTCCTTAAGCTCCTCTATATGAAAAATTTCTCAGATTTTCCTTGTTTTTGATGGCCTTGACAGTATTAAGGAATTATATATTTTAGAGAGGGTCCATAATTTTGCTTGGTTTAGTGATTTTCCCTTGGTTAGACAGAGGTCATAGGTTTTTGGGAGAAAAGGTATAGAGCTAAAGTGCCCCTTCATTCCAGCATGTCAAAGGGCACATGCTGTTAAAATGATTTGTCACCAATGCTTTTAGTGTTGAATACCGGGCAGAAGTAGTATTAGGTCTCTCCAGATTTTTTGTTCTGCTCCCACGTTGTGCTCTTTGGGGGGACATCACTATTCAGGACTCCCCTGCAAGGAGTTGGGGGTTAGGCTACACCTCTTTTTTTTTTTTTTACCTTCAGAAGTTTTATTTTTTATTATTTATATTTTTCTTTAGTTGTAGATGGACGCATGACTTTATTGCATTTATTTATTTTTATGTGGTGCTAAGGATCAAACCCAGTGCCTCCCACATGCTAGGTAAGCGCTCTACCACTGAGCCACAACCCCATCCCTCAGAAGTCTTATTTAAAAGGTTCCCCAAATCACCTTCACTAAAGAACCCAAACTGGGCAGTCTCCATCCCATGTGAGCAAGAATTCCTGAGCCCCAACTGAAAAAAGTACAAGTGGGTCCTCAACATGGATACGGAAATACATCAAGACCTACTGACCCCTAAGCCAGGCAGAACAATTCTCCAAGTATTCCAGGGATCTCAGGGTAGCCTACATATCTTTGAGGGTGGAGAATCCACATAAGTTATTTGGAATTCTACACCATGTGATACTTGTTCATTACCCTCCATTGATTTAAAAAAAATTTTTTTTTTAGTTGTAGATGGACACAATATCTTTATTTATTTATTTATTTATTTATTTTTTAATATGGTGCTGAGGAACAAACCCATGCATGTAAGGCAAGTGCTCAACCACTGAGCTACAGCCCCAGCCCCTCCACTGATTTATTTATTCAATCATTTATTTACATCATCATGAACACATGGGTATTTATTTTATGCTTTGGTTAATAACCCAACACTACGTTGAAGCATGGGTTAGTTCACCTCTGGCCCCTGGGAGCTCCTGTACTTCTGACAAGTGCTGGTAGGGCCTGTTGTAACTCAGGGAGTGCTAACTACAAGGCACCTGCCCTCAACCAGTGGAGTGTGGACTTGAGACTAAAAAGTCTTTATAGGTGGGCATCATTAGCTTATTCATATTACAGAAGTAGCAGAGGAACTTAACTTAGATGTGACGACCGCATTAGGACGCGATTCCCACCTTGCAGAACCCCAAGGCCTGAGCTCTCTTCCGGCTGACGGTGCAGAGATATGGTGGGAAGACCTGAGTGATTTTAATTCTGATTCCTTTATTTCTTCTGAGGCTGTGTAGCAAAAGCAACATACATCTCTCTGCTAAAAATTTTATTTTTCTTTTCTGAGACACAAAGCACATCTGTTTACTTTGGGGGCATGGTGATCAGAATCTTTGAAAGTCATGCTTATCTTAGTAGAAACAGAAAAATTAGTTAGAAATCAGGTAGCAGACCGAGTCTACCTGATGTTAAACATTCTCAAAGGTGGTGTCAGGAGGGAACTACTGGTCCATTCTGTCAGAAGGTCCAAGTCTTTTCCTGAGTCTCCCCATGGCTGACTTCATCTCATGGTTCCTCAGAGTGTAGATCAAGGGGTTCAGCAGAGGGGAGATGACAGTGTAGGTGACAGAGATGGCTTTATCTGTTGGGAGGGCGGTGAAGGGCCGGGCATAGACATAGATGCAGGGCACAAAGTGCAGGGTCACCACGGTGATGTGGGAGGTGCACGTGGAGATGGCTTTCCTCCTGCCCTCTCCTGCCTGAGACTTTATTAATAATAATATGACCAAATAGGACACCAGGAGCAAGAAAAACCACAGTGTGGTGAGCATCCCATTGTTGGAAATCATCAGCAATTCAAGTACAAAAATGTCAGTACAGGCGAGTTTGAGGACCTGGGGGACGTCACAGTAGAAAGTGTCAAGGACATTGGGTCCACAGAAGGGTAGCGGGAGCAAGAGGGCGATTTGCACAATGGAGTGGACAAAGCCCCCCAGCCAGGAGCCCACTATTAACCCAATGCAACTGTTTCTGTTCATGATGGTCACGTAGTGCAGGGGCTTGGAGATGGCCACATATCGATCTAGAGCCATCACTGACAGAGAAATTACATCCACCCCCCCAATAAGATGGAAGAAGAACATCTGAGTGAGGCAGCCATTGAAGGAGATGGTCTTCTTGTCAGAGAGAAGGTCCACCAGCACCTTGGGAGCTGTGATGGAGGAAAAGCAGATGTCGGCAATCGACAAATTACGGAGCAAAAAATACATGGGGGTGTGAAGGCGTGACTCCCAGGTCACAGTGATCATGATGAGGAGGTTTCCCAGCAGAGTCGTCAGGTACACCAGAAGTAGGAAAAGGAACAAGGCAAAGCTCACGTCTTGATTCTGGGTGAGTCCAAGGAAAACAAATTCTTCTACCCTGGTGCAGTTCTCCATCTCTATGGAGTCATCCTCCTTTTGCTCTTTGGTTCCAAGGTGTGTCGAATGAAAGAAAGGACAATTTATTTTGTTGTCTGTCCAAGGTCCTAGTATGCAACCAGAAGCTTCCCTGCATGGCTGCAATTTGTTAAGCTGTCCACATTTTAACAATGGCAGTCAGGTTTTGTGATCAAATCACATTTTACACACAATACCATTCATTTCTTTTCCTATAGAACTATTTTGGGTAAGAAAGTCCATTAAGGAGTGACATTTACATAGCACATTTGAGGAGATAAACCCACCATGGTTGAAACTGATGCTTTGGTACCAACCTCCAATATCATAAAAACATTTCTGCGTCTATTCTGCTTTAATAAAATTGTTTCAACTCTTGTCCATTGTGCTTCTCTGAAGGGAGGTAGTGAAAGTTTCTGGCTTCCTTAAAGGCAAGATATAAAAGGACCATCTGCACTTTCTTATTTTTGTTTCAACCGCTCCTAATTTGTGATTATTATCTGTTATTTCTCCACACTACCAGAACCTGTGGATATTTTGGAAATCTGAAAGATGCTTTTGTAAATTCATCAAGTCTGAATGAATGCTGAGAGAGGCTGTGGGACATTGTGCAGAGAGCTCTGGACTGGGAGACTGCAGCACAGGTTGCATCTTGTCCACACTCTGGATCTGATTGAATGATGGGGGCTGTGACCCTCAACTCTGAACTGCGTGGACACTCTAAGTTGGAGCCCACAGAGAGCAAGAGGAATCTGAACTGAGGGGGAGATTCACTTGACAGGCTACAAAATCGAAGAAAGTTCTGATGCAGGAGCTCAATTTTAGGCTCTGCCAAAAGGCGGAAGCAAATTGGAAACCTACTTCTCTCCTGCTTTGCTCCTCCTTCCCCTGTCTTGTAGATATCAGTAGATCCATCTCTTAAGTGGTTGAGAAAAAACATCTGGAGAGTCCGTCAGGATGCCCTCTGTAAGCTTCCCATCTCAAGACATAAAGTGTCTTGTGAATAGTTCTCTCTTATGAAGAAGTGGTTTTTATTTCATTCCTACAGAAAAAGATACAATGTTCAAAAAAGGTGAGCTCATTTCCCCAAACACTAGTAAGCTGTTGAACGGATGTGATTCTGTTTAGTTCCCAAACCTACATTCCATTTGCTACTAAGAACATGCAATAGTTGTTTAAGCATTCAATTCGTTAGAATTATTTTCTACCTCAATTTTAGGGTAGAGGTGAGAGAAAAACAGTCCCAGATGAGCTGTATGTTTAAAAAGGTCATAAAGTTTTCAGATAAATCAGGACCTAGCATAGGTTCAACCTAACCTCCCAGGCATCTGCAGCACCCTCGATAACATGGTGCAGCAGAAATTGATGTTAGAAAAATGGAACCCGAGGGCTGGGGCTGTGGCTCAGTGGTAGAGCACTTGCCTTGATGCGTAAGGCACTGGGTTCGATCCTCAGCACCACATAAAATAAATAAATAAATAAAGGTATTGTGTTCATCTACAACTAAAAAAAAAGACTATTAAAAAAAGTGGAACCCGATTCTGTAAAGTTAGATTCAACTGCATTCCTGACAATGCCTTTATTTATCACTGAGGCTGCATCTAGCCAAGGAGTCCTTTTGTCCTTCCACACACATTCTGTGACCCTCCCAGCATGTGGGGATTGGGCTGGTACTAGCAATACACACACACACAGTTTGGCAAAGTCCTACCTTTGGGGAAATTTTCTGTGTGCTGGAGAGCACATACATTTAAGTGTGTAACACTCATGGGACACAGTGTGGCCTGATCAGTCCTGTGGGAGAATGGCGGACCTGCGTCGGAAGTTTTCCAGAGGAGACCAAGGTTTCACTCAGGCTTCATGAATTTCCAAGAATCAGGAGCAGAGATATATCACACAGAGGCAAGAACTCATGAAAGTTCAGTAAGCGGTAAAAATAACAGGACTGTACAGGCAGCATTGGGGAACACAGTGCGGTTGGCACACTGTAGGAGTGTAGAATAAAAGCAGGTTTTTATCACTGAGAGAAATCTGTCTTACCTCATGAATGAGTGTGTTGTCACATTCAGTGTACTAGGTGCACTTAGGCATTACCTAGGTATTTTTGGTTGATGAATGATTGAGCTAAGTCCACTGACTCTTTGATCTCATCCTCAAGATTTCAAAATTTTTAAATTAAATTTTTTTTTCTTTTTCTGATGGGTGGTAGCAATGCCCTTGGACTTTTTCACCTTCAGTTCCAGTGCGTTTATCTAGTATTGTTCTGTCAGGGAATATTCTGGAAAGCAGTCATGGAAAGTTGTGGCTCTTGCTTGAGTGCGGGGGAGAGAAAAGAACAGGGACCTGGTACTTCACTGTACCAGTCACACTTTTCTCTGCTTCTTTCCCTCTTTGAATCATGCTTAGAGAATGGGGGGATCATACAAGCATTGAGAGGCATTGGTGTCACCAGAACAATGCCTGCTTTTTTATAAGGAAGTTTTATGATTATTATGACTTGCTCTATCTCATGCATAGCCAGCAGACATTTATTGTAATCTTGCTATGAACATGGGTAAATGGATGGAACTGAATGACATTATGTTAAAGGACATAAGCCAGACACAGACATGCAAGTAGTGCATGGTCCGTCTCATATGTTGAAGCTACAAAAGTTGACCTGAAAGTAGAATAGTGATTCATAGAGACTGGAAGGAGGTGTGTGTATTGGGGGTGGTGGTGAACAAAGGGAAGTCAAATTTGGTCAGTGCAAGCTGGTTCTATGCATATGTGGAAATATCACATGAAACTTCTTTAATATGCATAAGTAATATTTTAGATAATATTAAATACAAATATTAAGTAAAAATGGATGTAGATAGATTGGGTCACACTGCTAAAGTGTTTGCAGTCTAATAAATGTGGATGATTTGTGCAAGTTAAAAGCAATGCATGATAAGAAAGGGAGATGTTGTGAGAGAAGTAGAGAGATTTGGATAGTAAAGGAGAGAAGGTAGATGATAAAATCATTTCTAGCAATAATAAAAACTACTACGTTCTGAGTGCTTTTTATGCAATGTGGCATAGAATGTTGATGTCTTTAATTATTACCTTCACCCATTAGGTCAGAAATAGTGTTATTCTTGTTTTTCATGATATAGCAGGCGTCTAGTTTGGATACAAGGAAGGAGTAAACAATGGAGAGAAAGAAAGAGGATAAAAGACAATGCTGTTCTCTTTCATATTTCCCCACTTCAATCCATGTAGGTTAAGATCTCACATTGCAAGGGCATTTGAAAAAGTCCATCTGAAGAAAAGCACTTGGCAGAAACCCTTCATCCATTAAAGTTAGTCTGAGGAAGCGTCACCAAGAAGCAACTCAAGGGCTCTTGGCAAATGCGTGATGACTTTGCTCACACCCAGACTGTATTCTGCATCCTTCTTAACACACCCGCCCTCTTCCCAATGTCTGACACCCACCGTTTTGCTTGTCAGTGAGACGATCATCTTGGCTCTGAAGCATTTGCTATACCTGGAATATATTCAAGTCAAATTAGTGATACCTAATCAATAACAGCATCTTGATTTCAATGTGCATGACTCAGTCTTAAGTAGAAGTCTAATGTCTTTACCTACTTCCTTCAATCCTAAAATTTAAACTAAAAGCTTTATGCTGTTGGGTACAGTGCATAATAAAGGGAAACACTAATTCTTTTCTTCTTCTTTTTTTTTTGGCAGTGCTCAGAATTGAATCCAGGGTCTTGGGCATTCCAGGAAAGTGCTCTACCACTAAGCTTTATACCTTCAGCTCCAACACTAATTCTTGAAGATTTTGTTTCTAACATCTGATGGAGGATTAAGTATCTTAATATTCTTGCTCTTTTTTTTTTTCTTCAGGAAATATAGGACAGACTCAAGGAATCACATCTTTTAAGTTTCTTCCTCTGTATCCCTGTGTTATGTTCAAACCACTCAGCCTCAGGCATAGTACAAGAACGGCAAAGAGAATACTATTGGACAAGAAAGTGGACGTTGTGTGGCTGATGGCAGTTTTGGTGGTGTGGTTTCAATGGGACTTATTAAAATGTTACCAAAACATGCACTGGTGTGTGTGTATGTGCACAAATGCACAGAAGGACACATTTTGGTTGGTGTCCAAATTGTTTAGAGACAATAGAAAAAAATCTGACTTCTGTCTATAATTTATTCCACTGTGTCCCTGCCTCTGGTACTAGTCCCAAAGTCTCAGGCCTATTATGAGAGATAAGCAGAGGAACATTTTTGGACACGGGAGTGGAAACCAAGAGGCTAGTTCCTCTGGTGGTGATGGAGTTTCTGTGGGAGTTATTAAGTTGTTGCTAATACATATGCAAGTGTTCCATTAAAGGAAAAAGCCCCTTTGGTCTGTGTCCCGGTAATCAATGGCAAGAGAAAAAATCAATTCCCTTATCCTCAACTTAATCAGGTCTTTGTCAAAGAAGGTCAATATGCCTAAAATCTTTCCAGAGTTCGTTTTTATGTTTTGAAAAGTGTAAGAAAATTATATTTTTGAATTATGCATGACAAGTATGTACTATGTAAAAAGGATCTCAGGTTGCCAACACAGACATATTAAATATGCAAAGGACCTGAGGGGAGGGGGTCTTTGAACTGTGCAATAAATTTTGCTGAAGAGAATTCTGAATCTATACTGGACTATTTTTTTTACATGAAAATGGAATTTAAAGAGTACAATCAAACCAGAACAAGAATACTAGCAAATGTCATAATTTCATTCTTTTTTATGACAGTAGAACTCCACTGTGAATCTCCTTCCTTTCCTGAGATAATCCTTATCTGAAAGTTGGATGTATAATTTTCATGAAGATTTAAAAAATATTTATTGCTTAATAAATACTATTATTAGCTATTATTAGTAGATGGATATTTATATTATTATACTTATGTTGAATTAATACTTATATTATATGTGACCAACTGATTGAATTCTTTCACTATTTATAATAAACTTTATTGTTTATTGAATACCTACCATATATGAGCTATTATTAATAGACTAATATTTACATCATTAATATTTATATTATTTTTATATTAATTTTATTTGTGACAATGTAGTTGAATTCTTTTACTATTTTTATAATTAAAGGTGAATTATTTTTTTAAATTATTATTTTTATTTATATATGACAGTGGAATGCATTGCAATTCATATTACACATTTAGAGCACAATTTTTTCATATCTCTGGTTGAATATAAAGTATATTCACACCAGTTTGTGTCTTCATAATGTTCTTTGTTGTTTTTTTTTTAATTTTTAAATTGATTTTTAAAAAATACATGGAATGCATTACAATTCTTATTACACATATACAGCACAATTTTTCATATCTCTGGTTGTATATAAAGTATGTTCATACCAATTTGTGTCTTCATACATGTACTTTGGATAATGATGTTCATCACGTTCCACCATCCTTGCTAACCCCCTGCCCCCTCCCTTCCCCTCCCACCCCTCTGCCCATGCTTCCCCTCCCTACCCCACTATGATAAGCCTTCTTATATCAGAGAAAACATTCAGCATTTGTTTTTTTTTGGGGATTAGCTAACTTCACTTAGCATTATCTTCTCCAATACCATCCATTTACCTGCAAATGCCATGATTTTATTCTCTTTTATTGCTGAGTAAAATTCCATTGTGTATATATGCCACATTTTTTTATCCATTCATCCACTGAAGGGCATTTAGGTTGGTTCCACAGTTTAGCTATTGTGAATTGTGCTGCTATAAACATTGATGTGGCTGCTTCCCTATAGAATGCTGATTCTTAATATTTTGGATATATACCAAGGAGTGGAATAACTGGGTCGTATTGTGGTTCTATTGCTAGGTTTTTCAGTTCTTCATATATTCTGGATATTATTTCTGTCAGAGAAGCAACTGGCATTTTTCTTTTGCCATTCTGTAGGCTCTCTCTTTACACTGTTGTCTCCTTTGTTGTGCAGAAACTTGTTAATTTGATGCCATCACACTTCTTGATTCTTGATTTATCTACTTCTTATGCTTTAGGAGTTTTGTTAAGGATACTGTGCCTGTGCCAATATGTTGTAGTATTGGGCTTACAATTTCTTCCAGCAGCTTCAGAATTTCTGGTCTGATTCTTAAGTCTTTGATCCACATTGAGTTAACTTTTGTGCAAGATAAGAAATAGGGATCAAATTTTATTGTTCTGCATATAGATAACCAGTTTCCCCAGCACAATTTGTTAAAGAGTCTGTCTTTTCTCCAACACATTTTGTGAAGTATCAGATTACTGTGAGTATGTAGGTTTGTCTCTGGGTCTTCTATTCTATTCCATTGGTCTTCATGCCCATTTTGGTGCCAATACTACATTATTTTTGTTACTGTAGCTCTGTAGTATAATTTGAGTTCTGATGTTGTGATGCCTCCAGCATTGCTTTTCTTGCTTAGGATTGGTTTGACTATTGTGGGTCTCTTATTCTTTCAGATGAATTTCAGAATCACTTTTTCTAGTGTTGTGAAGAATGGCATTGGTATATTGATGGGTACTGCATTGAATCTGCACATTGCTTTTGGTAGTATGGTCATTTTGTCAGTATGAATTCTGCCTATCCAAGAACATGAGACATGAGAGGTCTTTCCATCTTCTAAGGTCTTCCTTGATTTCTTCAGGGTTCTGTAATTTTCATTGTAGAGATCATCTACCTTCTTGGTTAATTCCTGAATTTTCTTCTTGTGAGGTTAATGTGAATGGGATAATTTTTCAATTTATTTCTCAGCAAAATCACTTTTAGTATAAAGCTATTGATATATAATGTAAATATTGATTCTGCTATTTTGCTAAATTCATTTATCAGCTCTAGAAGTCTTCTAGTGAACTTTTTTGGGGTTGCATTTTCTAATAAGGGTCATATCATCAGCAAATGAATAATTTGATTTCTTTTCCTGTTGTACGTCTTTAATTTCCTTCTCTTGCCTGATTACTCTGGTTAGAGTTTCAAGAAATGTATTGAATAGAATTGGTGAGAATGGACACCCTTGTCTTATTCCCAATTTTGGAGGAAATACTTTTAGTTTTTTTTTTTTTCTTTTCAGGATGATGTTGGCTTTGGATTTGTCATATATAGCCTTTACAACTTTGAGGTCAGTCTCACCAGTGTTTTTCAAATGAATGTGTGCTGAATTTTGTCTAAGGTCTTTTCTGCATCTATTGAGATGATCATATGATTCCTCAACTGTATGTGGCAAATTACATTCATTGATTTGTGTATGTTGAATCAACCTTGCATTTCTGAGACAAAACCCATTTGAACATGGTGTATTATCTTCTTGATGTGTTTTTGAATGGTTTGCTAATATTTTGTTGAGGATTTTTGCAAATGTGTTCATCAGAGATATTGGTTTATAGTTTTCTTTCCTTGATGTATCTTTGTCTAGTTTTGGTATCAGGGTTATATTGACTTCATAGAATGTATGTGGGAGGGCTCTCTCCGTTTCAATTTCATGGAATAATTTGAGAAAGACTGGTATCAGTTCTTCTTTAAAGGTCTGGTAGAACTCAGCTGAGAATCCATTTGGTCCTTGGCTTTTCTTTGTTAGATGGGTTTTAATTTCTGTTTTAAATTCATTACTTAATGTTGGTCTGTTTAGGCTTTATATTTCTTCTTCTTTCAATTTGGGCAGCTCATATATGTCTAGAAATTTGTAATCTAGATTTTTCAGTTCATTGGAGTGTAAATTTTCAAAACCATTTCTAATGATTCTCTGAATTTCATCTGTGATGATATCTCCTTTTTTAACTCTAATTTTGTTTATTTGATTCTTCTCTCTCTTTTGATTAAGGTGGCTAAGCATTTATCAATGTTATTTATCTTTCAGAACCAACTCTTTGTTGGATTAATCCTATGTATTTTTTATTCTCAATTTCATTAATTTCAGCTCTGATCTTAATTATTTTCAGTATTCTCTGGATCTTGAAGTTCATTTGTTCTCCTTTTCTGAGGCTTTGAGGGGGAGTATCAGTTTATTTCTTCGGAATCTCTTTATTATTATTATTTTTTTAATGTAGCCACTCAATGCTATAGTCTTCCTCTTGGAATGCTCCAGAGGTATATATTGTATCTCTGTTCTCATTTTTTTTTCTAAGAATTTCTTGATTTCTTCTATGATCCTCTCTTCCTTTAAGAGTATAGTTCAATCTCCATACACTTGTGTGGTTTCCATTATTTTTCTTGCTGTTGACTTCTAGTTTCATTCCATTATGATCTGATGAATGGGATTATATGAATTTTTTTGTATATCCTAAGACTTATTTTGTGACCTAGAATATGGTCTGTTTTGGAAAAGGTCTCATGAACTGCTGAGAAGAAGGTAAATTCAGTGGCTCTGGGGTGAAATATTCTGTGGGATGTCTATTAAGTCTATTTGGTTTATAGTATTTAGATAAAAATATCTTTGTTGATTTTTATGTCCTGTATATTGAGAAAATTGTGTGTTGAAATCACTCATGTTAGTGCTGAAATCTTTATTATTGTATTGGGATCCATCTCGGATTGAATGTCAAGTTTTTTTCTTTTTTGGGTAATAAGATGCACTGAATTTGGGGCACATATTTTTACTATTGTTACAACTTCTTGAAAGATTGTTCCCTTAACCAGGATGTAGTGGTCTTCTTTGTCTCCTATGATTATTTTTTGCTTGAAATATGCTTTGTTAGATATAAGAATAGCTACTATTTTTTGGTTTTGGACCCCATTTTTCATGGGATTTTTTCCCTCATTCTTTTTCTTTCAGTGAGTGTCTGTGCCTGTGAGTCTCTTAAAAAATAGCATATAGTTAGATCTTATTTTATTGGCCCATTTTGGTAATCTCTGTGTTTTCATTGGGAAGTTGAGACCATTTTTTAAAAATTGATGCATGATAGTTGCACATAATGATGGGATTTGCTGTAGCATATTCATACACGAACACAATATAGCATTATAATTTAGCCAATATTGCTCCCCAGTACTTTCCTCCTAGAGGAATCCTTTTGCTGATCTCCCTTTGATTTGTAGGAGATCCACTACCCACATTTATTTTCATTTTTCCTCTGTAGCTTCTGTATATGACAGAAAATATTCAACTTGTGACCTTCTGAGTTTGACTTATTTTCCTTAACACTATGGTCTCTTGTTCTATCCATTTTCTTGCAAATGAAATTTTATTTTTCTTTATGGTTGAATAGAATTCAATTGTGTATACATATACTACATTTTCTCTATTTATTCATCTGTTGATGGACACCTAGGCTGGTTCCGTAGTTTATTTATTGTGAATTGTGCTGCTATTAACATGGGTTTAATGTAGTATTGTGACTTGAATTCTTTCGGAAAATATCAGGAGTGATATAGCTGAGTCATATGATGGTTCCACGCCTAGTCTTTTGAGAATCTTCCATCTTGATACTAATTTAAAATCCCACCAGCAGTGTAAAAGTGTTCTTTTTTTCCCTCCACATTCTCTCCAAGATTTATTACTTGTATTCTTATTTTTAAAAATAGCTTTTTTAAAAGTTAATATGTGCATTACAGAAAAAAAGAAAAAACAAGAAAAGAACAAAGTCTTCCAGTCACAAGCAGCTTAGTTGGCTGTGTTCCTCCAGATTGTGCATATACATTCATACCCAGCATCCCATTTTGTGTTGTAGTGTATATCTTGCTTTTCCATACATCACTAATATTCACCAATTCAGAATCCCAAAGCTACGTGTTTTTTGATAACCAATTATACGTGACACCAACTCAATCTGTTACAAAGAATTGTAATCCTTTCTTCAGGACAAAAATTTCATTGAAGACGGAAATGGCAACAAGACTTTAGATAGATTTATTGACAGAGTTACAACTAAAATATGCATTCTCTTAATTTTCAATTTAAAATGAGACAAAGCACAGAATACACCAAACCTGTTTCATTACCAGATTTCTTCAACTAAAATATTAGCAAGAATGCATGTTCCCAGTGAATTAAAATATTCTTATGGTACAGCCAGAAGATGCACACACATCAATGGTTCAAGTGTAAATCCTTGAGCACTTACTCCCATCTTTCCTTGTATGCTTCCTTCTGGCTCTCTGCTGCCAGCCTAATGAACAAGTTCTGCCCAGAAATCTAGTAATTCCATGTCCAAGATGCATCTTTTCTATCAACTGTGACAACAAGTTACTTACAAGTTGGATAATTCATTCGCTCTATCTTTCATGATACATTGTCACATCAGGACATCTAGAAAGTTAGATGTTGTGAAATAAAGTCTAAAATTTGTGCAAAATAAAAACAATTACTTTACCAAAAATGCATATATATAACTGTGGGTATAATCTAAAACTGTCTTCCAGATGTGGAGATATGAGCAAAGAGTACTTCCCCTCGCCCTTCCTTTCTCCCTCTTCACCATTCCAGTGACTAATTTTAGGAATACCCCTATCTCCAAGAGGTGGATTAACAGAAGTCATTTCTTCCTAAAACCTATCAAAATATATTTATATAGAGATTATTTTGCTGCTTTTAACAAACTCTGAGCATTAGGACTTGTCCTCTAATACCCAGCAATATTAATTAAAATGCACATATAACAATGGCTAGACAATCTGAAGTAATGTAAGGGGCACAGATTGCTTCTTTATGCATACTTTCCTCACCCCCACCCTCCCACCAGTGAACCTTCAACATACTCTCCAAGACATGAAATTCAACAATCCCATTCCCCTAAATGGCATTTCTAGGTAGTAATGAAAATTCTCAAAGGACATGTCTTTAGCGCTCTACTTTTTACCAGGTGCCCTTTTTAACATCTGGAAAAACAAGATGTTTCCAACAAGGACTTAAAGTGGCAAAGTATAGACTATACACACTTACTTAACAAAAGCTAGACTTTGAAGCAAAAAAATCCCCCCCTTTAAAGCTAGAATTTGAAAGTATCTTCCAAAGAGAAACATTCTGACCTAGAATCCTTCTCTTTCTCATATCTTATCAACCTACGGGTCGGATATATACATCCACAATGTTTAGAGATGGCTTTGACAATTTCACTTCCTAAGTGGTTTTAAGAACAGTCTTTCCTGTGAATTTTAGCACACGGTGTACTCCATGTGTTAGTTTACTAACTTTACTTTCATCATACACTGGCAACTTCTTTAACACCTAATTAGACCAGGTGTCAATTAGGACTCGATTTGTCTTTATATACATTATTTACACAGCATAGTAAAACAAAACCCACAGACATGAAGGACAATGGTCATTCTTGTTTAACATAAAACAGAAAAAAGCCTTTTTTTCCTTCTTCCTCCCTGAACCAGCAAACTGTAACATGCCCTTCTCTGAGAAGTGTTTTGACCATTCTACTTCCAAAAGATAGTTATTCCATTATGCATTTTAATAAAAAGATATCTACAAAATGTTTTATTTATTACCTCTACTTTAATATATTGTATGCACATCTAAGCATCTAGAAAGACTATATACATATTAGTGTTGAATCAACTACACACATGTCACAATGGTTATATCTGAAAGTCTCTTTTAAGTAGGATCATTCTGGCCTAGAATCCTTCATTTCTTCCACATCTTTTCCTATGTCTCTTGTGATATAAGCACATGGGTCACTCAGATATGATGTTACAATTACACTTCCAAAAGTCCTTCTCAGAAGACTGCCTTTTCATGAATTTTAACACAAAGTGTACAAAATGTGTTAGTTTATTAACTTTACTTTTGTCATACATTGGCCACCTCTTTAATATCTAGAGACCAGATATTATAAAATTATGACTCCTTTGTCCAGCAGATACACAATATATACAGCACAGCAAAGTTAATGAAACACATATTACAGGGCAATAAGTAAGCTGAAAATTTCTAGCATACTCCAACCAAATGCCTTTTGCAAATATCTTCCTCTCACCTCTCTTGACCCAATGAACAAGTACAGACAATATTCTGTTCAGAGGTGGTTTAATAATTCCAAACACAGTATTTCCCATCAGTTTTTAAAAGCTATTTACAAAAATTTTTATCCTGCTACTTCTACTTTTAAATATATCAAGCACTACTAAATATATAGAAAGACTAGATATCCCACATAAGTAAGAACCTGTCCATTATACACTCAGAACTGATAAATAAAATTGCACACATAACAATGGTTATAATCTGAGGTGTCTCCTAACTTGACCATTTTGTCCTTGAACTTTTCCCTTCTCACTTTCTTTTCTTTACTTTTAGTTAAGGGGCAAGTATAGGCATGTACTGCTTAGATATGGTTTTCATATCCAAAAGTCATTTACAGAGGACAAACTTTCCTACGAATTTCAACACAAAATGTACAAAATGTGCCAATTTTACTAGCTACTTGCTCACGCAGTGGCAATTTCTTTAACATCTAGAGACTAGATATTGGAAAATTGGGACTAATTTTCCCATTATATCCACTATATACACAGGAAAACAAAATGCATAAAACATGTAAAACTGATATCAGAAGATGTCCAGTTATGAACCCACTAATAGATTACCTTTTGCAATTGCTTCTCTCCCACCTCCTCCACATCACCAAGTACAAATAGTACTATGCTGTTCATAGAAATGAAATCTCAGTGTAGTTTTGATGTGCATTTCCCTAATTGCCAATAAGTTTGAACATTTTTCCATATATTTATTGTCCATTTTTATTTCTTCTTTTGAGATATGTGTTTTTAATTCATTGACCCATTTATTAATTAGGTTATTTGATATTTTGTGTAAAGTGTTTTACAGATGTTCTAGATATTATCCTCTGTCAGAAGAGTAGCTAACAAAACTTTTCTTCCTTCTGTAGGTTGGTTGTCTCTTTGCATTCCTTTTTTTTTTTTTTTTGGTGTGCAGAAGCTTTTTAATTTGATGCCATCCCATTTACGAACTCTTGGCATTACTTCCTGAGCTATATGTGTCCCATTGAGAAAGTCATTGCTTGGGTCTAAAAGCAGGAGTATTGATCCTACATTTTCTTCCAGGAGTTACATAGTTTCTGGCTTAATTCCTAATTCTTTGATCCTTTTTGAGTTGATTTTTGTGCAGGGTGAGAAATAAGGGTCTATTTTCGTTCTTCTACATAAAAATAACCAGTTTTCCCAGGACTACTTGTTAAAGAGGCTGCATTTCCAATGTATGTTTTTGGTAATTTTGTCAAGGATTACAGACTTTAGATAAGTAGGTTTGTCTCTGTCTTCTATTCTGTACCATTTGCCTATGTGTTTTTATGTTAGTATAAGACAGTTTCTGTTACTGTAGCTCTGTAGTACAAGTTGAAGTCAGATGTTGTGATGCTGCTCCAGCATTGTTTTTTTGGCTTAAAATTCCTTTGGCTGTTCTGAGTCCTTTAATTTTTCCGAAATGAATTTTAAGACTTTTTTTTTTTTTTTTTAGTTCTGAGAAGAATGTCATTGGTATTATTTTAGACCATTTATATGCAGTCTTGTTATGGATAAGTATTTGTAGTTTGCATTCATCTTGTTTTTTTCCTATATTTATTTCTGTCTCCATTTTCATTTAGTTAGTTGGTCTTATATTGATCTTTATTTATTTGGGAGAATTGGGGTTTGTTTTGGGGTTCCTCTGTGTGTAGTGTATCTTTGAATATTCTTTGTAGTGCTAACGGGGTGGTCATGAATTCTTTGAGTTTATTCTTGTCATGGAAAGTTTTTTATCTCTCCATTGATTTTGAAAGACAGCTTTGCTGGATATAATGACCTTGGCTGGCAATTGTTTTCTTTTAGAGCTTGGGATATCTCATTCCAGACCCTCTTTGATTTTAGGATCTGCGTCAAGAAGTCAGAGAAGTGGGACTTATTTGTTTGCCTCTAAATGTGAGTTGATGTTTCTCTCTTGCAACTTTTTTTTAAAAAATATTTTTAGTTGTAGATGGACATATTTATTTATTTATTTTTATGTGGTGCTGAGGATTGAACCCAGTGCTTCACACATGTGAGGCAAGTGCTCTACCACTGAGCCACAGCCCCAGCCCCTCTCTTGTAACTTTTAATATTCTTTCCATCTTTTCTGTTAGGCATTTTAATTGTGCTGTGTCTTGAAGAGGTTCTATTCTTATTTTGTCTAGATTGAGGTTCTGTATGACTCCTGTATGTGGATGTCTATCTAACTTTTACCATGCAGAAAATTATCTGTTACTATCAGATGGAAGATATTCTTAAAGCCATTTGCTTGTATCTCCATGTTCTTTTCTGTCCCAGTGACTCTCAGGTTTGTTCTCTTGCTGCTCTCCCAGAGTTCTTGTATATTCTGATCATGGTCTTATACCCCGCCCACTCCTCTTTATTGCATACTGAGTATTCAGGTTCACATACACTGCCTTCAAGGCCTGAACTTCTATTTTTTTTAATGCAATGTAATCTTTTGGTGATGCTTTCAAGTGAATTTTTAATTTGATTTATTATGTCTTTAATTTCCAGGAGTTCTGATTGGTTTCCTTTCATTATCTCTATTTCTTTATTGAAGTGTACTCTCATCTCCTGCATTTGCTCTTAATTCCTTAGATCTTCTTTTAGTTCATTGAACATAATATTAAATTCAATATATTAGTATTTGTTGAGGCTCAGTTAAGGCTAGAGTGTGTGTGGGGTGAGATCTGCTGTTATTGACTGAGTTGTGAGTATTGCTTGGCAGCAGGAATTTTACTCTTTGATCGTGAAATATCTGAAATGTCCCAATCATTTTCCAGAACCTCTTAGAGAATGCAGAGAGCCAGGAATAGCACTAGCGCACAGCCTTAAGATAAATGTCTAGTGTCTGCTTTGACATCTGTGACACTAATTGTTACAGTGTTAACTCGGAATAACAGTTAACATCAGCATCAACAATCAAAAACTGTTACTAGAGTAGGCATTGAACAGCAGGTGTCTACTACGTCATCCACCGTATTAATCATCACAATATGAATGACATAGGTATCACATGTACTATATAATTCTATTAGATATTGGGATTTCAATTTCTCAACTATGGGGTAGGAAGGCACAAAATTTGGAAATATTTAAAAAAGGGAAGAGAAGAGAGGAAGGAGATAGGTAGCAGATGATGGCTGTAAAGAAGGGGAATAAAAATGAAGTAGAAGATAGAAAATGAAAGAAAGGAGGAAGGAACAGGAAAATTTGGCTCTTTGTGGTGGGAGAGAGTGAGGAAGAGGAAAAAAACCAAACAAACAAAGAAACAGGATCAAAACAACTCAAACCCACATATAATTATACCTCACCCAAGTCAAACCATGATTAAATAGTAAACAGGTACAGAAAAGAATCAATTAAAATATAAGTAAATTTATATGAATATTTGCATACCCATATCTATCTATCTTATAAACCTATTTGTGCAGTTAAGCATTAACACTCCCCCCCAAAAAATCTCATAGAACCAAAAAAACCAAAATATAATAATTGTTGAAAAAATATTTAAAAAATTAAAATAAGACAGGTAAAAAAGGGGAGATACAGAAAAGAAAGAATAAAAAAGAAAAGAAATGAGAGAGAAAAAAAGAAAACATCTTAATGGGAAATAAAATGTTTTTTTCCATTGATGGTCAAAATTGTTGGCAGGGATGGATTTTCATTCTTTCTGTTCATTCTTGACTGTGTAACCCTGGCTCAAGGGCTGGTGTTTGTGAAGTCTGATGTCTTTGTGTTCCTCACCCAGCTGCCAGCCACTGTGGCTAGGAGGCAAAGCTGGATGTGGTAGCTCTCAGTCTCCTGTCTTTCAGCACAGGGAGCCTAGACAGGTGAATGCTGACAGATGGTGTAATCCCACAGTGTGAGTGGTGCAGAGTTTGAACTGGAAGTTCCAGTAGCTGGGGTTTAGCTTTAGCTGATCTTTGGAACTCTGTTGGTGGCTATTTCGAATTTGATCCATGTCCCCCAAAGCTGGGGAGATGCTGGTTTCTAATGGATCTCTGAAAGCCAGAGACCTCCAGTAAAATCCAGTTTTAGGGCATAAGGACAAACTCTCCAGAGGCTTCACATTTACCTCCATGGATGTGAATTGCCCAGTACTCACCCTGGAGTGCAGCCTTTCCTGTGTGGCTGCTACAGGCATCTTCCCAATAGTTCTGATGGGGTGTCAACAGCAAAGGGAACTCTCTTTCCTTGGTATCTGGAATGTGTATTCTCCAGGCAGAATTTTCCATGTGCCTATTTCAGTCACTCTGGTTCAGGCACACTCTGGGAATCACAAATAGGCAACTGCTGGGTGCACCTGCAACTTCCTTTATGAGTTCCCGATTTCCTGACTCTGCTCATTGCTGTGCTGCAGTTATAAATAGTTCCTGTCAGACGGTCTGCTGTAGGCTGAGTGATTTCAGTTGATTTTCACTGAACCACTTGTCCCACCAGCTCTGGTTCCATTAAGATCAACATGTGTCTCTATGCCACAGGTTCCTCCCCACCAAGCCAATATTTTAAATTCCATCAGCTTTTCTGTCTCTCTGCCTGTGGTCCCCTCCCCTCAACAGCTGAGGCTCCCCCAGGTGCCAGTCAAGCTGGTGCATCTCTGATGCATTATTTCTTTTATAGTAAAAGTTTCTGACTTTCTGTGTCTCTGTGGTTTCTTTTACCATCCAGTATTGGATCTCAGTGAATTCCCTTAGTGAGCCACCTCACTGATAGCACGGTTTCTGCTGTTTAAGTCTGGTGCTGAGCATTCTGGGAAGCGTATCCTTCCTCTAATCCACCATTTAGATTGTATTTCTAGACCTTAGTTGTTTACTTTCTTCTGGGACACGAAGCACATCTGTTTACTTTGGTGGCATGCTGATCAGAATCTTTGAAAGTCGTGCTTATCTTAGTAGAAATAGAAAACTTAGAAATCAGGTAGCAAACAGAGTCTACCTGATGTTCAACATTCTCAAAGGTGGTGACAGGAGGCAACTACTGGTCCATTCTGTCAGAAGGTCCAAGTCTTTTCCTGAGTCTCCCCATGGCTGACTTCATCTCATGGTTCCTCAGAGTGTAGATCAAGGGGTTCAGCAGAGGCGAGATGACAGTGAAGGTGACAGAGATGGCCTTATCTGTTGGGAGGGCAGTGAAGGGCCTGGCATAGACATAGATGCAGGGCACAAAGTGCAGGGTCACCACGGTGATGTGGGAGGTGCACGTGGAGATGGCTTTCCTCCTGCCCTCTCCTGCCTGAGACCTTATTAATAATAATATGACCAAATAGGACACCAGGAGCAAGAAAAACCACAGTGTGGTGAGCATCCCATTGTTGGAAATCATCAGCAATTCAAGTACAAAAATGTCAGTACAGGCGAGTTTGAGGACCTGGGGGACGTCACAGTAGAAAGTGTCAAGGACATTGGGTCCACAGAAGGGCAGTGGGAGCAAGAGGGCGATCTGCACAATGGAGTGGACGAAGCCCCCCAGCCAGGAACCCACTATTAACCCAATGCATCGGCTTCTGTTCATGATGGTCACGTAGTGCAGGGGCTTGGAGATGGCCACATATCGATCTAGAGCCATCACTGACAGAGAAAATACATCCACCCCCCCAATAAGGTGGAAGAAGAACATCTGAGTGAGGCAGCCATTGAAGGAGATGGTCTTCTTGTCAGAGAGAAGGTCCACCAGCACCTTGGGAGCTGTGATGGAGGAAAAGCAGATGTCGGCAATCGACAAATTACGGAGCAAAAAATACATGGGGGTGTGAAGGCGTGACTCCCAGGTCACAGTGACCATGATGAGAAGGTTTCCCAGCAGAGTCGTCAGGTACACCAGAAGTAGGAAAAGGAACAAGACAAAGCTCACGTCTTGATTCTGGGTGAGGCCAAGGAAAACAAATTCTTTTACCCTGGTGCAGTTCTCCATCTCTATGGAGTCATCCTCCTTTTGCTCTTTGGTTCCAAGGTGTGTCGTATGAAGAAAGGGCTATTTATTTTGCTGTCCTCTCAAGCTTCCCTGCATGGCTGCAGTGTATGCAATTTATTAAGCTTTCCATATTTTAAACATTGCAATCAGATTGTTGAGCAAATCACATTTCACACACAGTACCATTCATTCCTTTTCCTATAGAACTATTTTGGCAAAGAAAGTCTGTTAAGTAGTGACATTTACATAGCACATGTAAAACATGAAATCACCAAGGTTGAAATTGATGCTTTGGGTACCAGCTTCCAATATCATAAAACTTTTCTGCATTTATTCTGCTTTAATAAAAAGACAATGCATGATAAAAAGGGAGATATGTTTTTTTTTTTTTAGAGAAGTAAAGGGAGATTTGGATAGCCAAGGAGAGAGGGTAGATGATAAAATCATTTCTAGCAGTAATAAAAGCTACTATTTTCTGAGTGCTTTGTATGCCTATGTGGCACAGAATGTTGATGTCTTTAATTTTTACCTTCACCCATTAGGTCAGAAATAGTGTTATTCCTGTTTTTCATGACATAGCAGGGATATCTTTTGGATTCAAGGAAGGATGCTATTAATGGAAGAAAAGAAAGAGGATGGAAGGCAATTCTGTCTTCTTCCACATTTCCCCACTTCAATCCATGTAGGTTAAGATCTCACATTGCAAGGACATTTGAAAAAGTCCATCTGAAGAAAAGCACTTGGCAGAAAGCCTTCTTCCATTAAATTAGTCTGAGGAAGCGTCACCAAGAAGCAACTCAAAGGCTCTTGGTAAATGCGTGATGACTTTGCTCACACCCAGACTGTATTCTGCATCCTTCTTAACACACCCGCCCTCTTCCCAATGTTTGACACCCACCGTTTTGCTTGTCAGTGAGATGCACATCTTGGCTCTGAAGCATTTGCTATACCTGGAATATATTCAAGTCAAATTAGTGATACCTAATCAATAACAGCATCTTGATTTCAGTATGCATGCCTCCGCCTTAACTAGAAGTCCTATTTCCTTCAATCCAACTCCAACTAAAAGTTGTATGCTGTTAGGTACAGTGTGTAACAAACAGTAGCATTGATTCTTGAAATATTTGTTTCCAAATGTAAAGTTCAATGGGGGATTAAACATCTTCTTGTCCTTGCTCCTTTTTCAGGAAATAAAGGACAGACTCCAAGAATCACATCTTTAAGTTTTTTTGCACTGTGTCCCAGGGTCATGTTCAAGCCCTTCAGCCTCAGGCTCAGTATGAGAGTGGCGAAGGGTATATATTGGAAAAAAAAAGTTCAAGTCACATGGCTGATGGCAGTTTGTTGGTGTGGTTTCAGTGGGACTTATTAAAATGTTACCAAAACATGCGCGCTTGTGTGTGTATGTGTGTGTGTGTGTGTGTGTGCACGCATGTGCATACACAGAAGGACACATTTTTGTTGGTGTCCAAATTGTTTAGAGACAATAGAAACCAACCAGGTTTTTGGCTTCAATTTGTTCCACTGTGTCCCTGCCTCCGGTACTAGTCCCTTACTCCCAGGCCTATTAGGAGAGCTAGGGAGAGGGATATTTTTGGACAAGGGAGTGGAAAGCAAGTGGCTAGCTCTGGTGGTGATGGGTTTCTGTGGGAGTTATTAAGTTGTTGCTAATACGTTTGCAAACAATCCATTTACTGGAAAAAGTCTTTTTGGTCTATGTCCATGTTATCAATGGCAAGAGAGAAAAATCAACCCCCTTATCTTCAGCTCCATCAGTTATTTGTCAAAGCAGGTCGATGTACCAAAATCTTTTCAAAGTCCATTTGTATGTTTTGAAAAGTATAAAAGATGATGTGGTCGAACTAGATATATTTGTGAATAAGCTTGAAAAAGAGAACTGGACTTCAAGCCCTTTCATTGCCCTTTGTTTTCTCATCCAGCAGAGAAGTTGTGGCTCCTTACCTGGATGTCCCTTTGCACAGCATGTCGTAGGTGACAATTAGAAATGTACGCATGTTGACTGCTTCTCACATGATGTCATACAGAGACCTTTACTGTGGGGAGAGTTAAGTAAATTCATAGCTAGATAAAGATCAGTTGGTAAATTGCCTACACAGTACCATTTGATTTTTTATATTAACTCGATTATCCGTGGAACAGCAAGAGTGTGAAGTAACATCGTTGCACCTGGAATAGGAATTTTTGGTTATTGGTATTTCTAGGGTCATGGAGTCTGGTCCAGGAGATCCAGAATTCAGTGGATCCTTAGTTCTACTCTTTCCATCTCAGCCATTATTTACCCCTTTAAATGAAAACCAGCAGACATAAAGAAAGGAATAGACCTACACATGGAAGGGACAAATATGTATTGTATGAGAAGAACCTCAAGTTGTCAACCCTGACGTATTAAATATGCAAAGGAACTGAGTGAGGTCTTTGAATTGTTCCATGAGTTTTACTGAAGAGAATTCTGAATCTATATTGGACTTTTTTTTTTAAAATGAAGATGGAATTTAAAGGGTAAAATTAAATCAGAACAAGAATGCCAGCAAATGACATCATTTCATTTTTCTTTATAGCTGAGGAGAACTGCATTGTATATTTATATATTGCATTTTCTTTATATATACACAGTGGAGATTTACTTAGCCATAAAGATGTGTGAACTTTGGCATCTTTAATATATTTTAAACATACAGAATAATTTAAAAAAGCTAATGCTCACTAAATAATGTTACTGAGTGGCTGCCATATACCAGGCAAACATCTGTAGGTACCAGAAATGTGAGACAGTAAAATGTTCACATTCTTGCTCTCATGGCACTGATATCCTAGTGGGAAGATGTGTGTGTATATGCATGTATTTTTTTTCATTTTTTTAAAAATTATTTCTTTGTACCAGGGATTGAACCCAAAGGCACTTAACAACAGAGCCTCATCCCCAGCCCTTCTTATTTTTTATTTTATTTTTTTAAAGATAGAGAAGAGAGAATTTTTTAAAGAGAGAGAGAGAAGAGAGAGAGAGAGAGAGAGAGAGAGAGAGAGAGAGAGAGAGAGAGAGAGAGAGAGAAAATTTATTTCTTAGTTTTCGGCAGACACAACATCTTTGTTTGTATGTGGTGCCAAGGATCGAACCCGGGCTGCACGCATGCCAGGCGAGCGCGCTACCGCTTGAGCCACATCCCCAGCCTGAGAGAGAGAATTTTTTAATATTTATTTTTCAGTTTTCAGTGGACACAACATCTTTTATTTTATTTTTATGTGGTGCTGAGGATCAAACCCAGTGCCCCACACATGCCAGGCAAGTACATTACTGCTTGAGCCACATCCCCAGTCCTTATTTTTTATTTTGAGACAAGGTCTTGCTGAGTTGTTTGGGGCCTTGCTAAGTTGCTGAGGCTGGCTTTGAACCTGCCACCCTCCTGCCTCAGCCTCATGAGTTGCTGGAATACAGGCATGCCCTACCATGCCCAGCCAGGAAGACAGGTATTTGGTAGAAGACAGATATGAGGATGGTGTCTCCATGACCTCCAAAGTAAGGGACTAGAGACAGCACATTTTTATTTCTTTTAAAATGAAGCAAAATCTGAGTTTCAATCTTTCTTTTAATATCAGGCAACTGATGAACTGCATATAAATAATGTAGTGTGAGTTGTAGATGACTAGAACTTGTCTGTGAGTGGTCTGCTTCTTACTAGTGAGTTAATGGTTGTCTTAGGTGGGTCTACATCCCTAGAACACAGAGATGACAAAATAAAACTTGTTTGTTTTCATTTATCTCTTTTAGGAAAGTGTGTGTGTTGTGTGTGTATGTGTGTGTGTGTGTGTCACAGTGGCCAATTACCTTGTATCTTAAGTTCTAAGATGGAGTATTTCTTTCCTTCATATTTTAATGTCCCTGAAATTAAGATGTGCTTAAAAGTCAATGAGTCCATGTAATATATCTCATGAAAATGTTTTTTCTTTATTACATGTCTTAGTAAAAGTGACAAATTCATCTGACAGTGGATGGCATTTTCTATTTAAATAAGAAGGTAATTTGCTGTATGCATACTGGAAATGCTGTTTCTGTGTCTCTTTCATAAAGTGTGGGAGTGGTTTGCTTGGTATCAAATAAATCAATTACATATGAAGTTTCAGAGCGTTTGACCGACACGTCACATTCAAGTGCTTGATTCCTTCCCATGTGGAGTCCATAAAATAGTGACAGCATGAGAGTGGCTTCTCTAGCCCATGGCACTGGTACCTGAGATTTGTGCCTGGGAATAGTGCACATTCCTAGGCTCGCAGGCCACCTCCCTGGGTTGGCAGAGAGCTGCCCGCCCACCCCTGGCCCCTGCTGCTTTCATCTTTCTTTCTCTTCCTTTCCCTATTCACTTCCTACTGCCTTTCCCCCTTCAACTGAAGCACAATCCTCGTGTTAGTTTTCTATTACTTCTGTAACAAAAGCATCACAAAATGAGAGGCTTAAAACAACAGTAACGATTTATTGTCTTACAGAAACCTGACACAGGTATCACTGGGCTAAAATCAAGGTGTCAGCAGGCTGCTCTTTTTTCTTTTTTTCCTGGTGGAATCCATCTCCTTTCTTTTTCTAGCGTCTAGAAATTGACTCATATTCCTGTCCCTCGTCAATGCCAGCAATGGCAAGTCAAGTACTTGTCACATTATAACACCCTGACATCGGACATTGTCTTCTAATTTGACCACTTTGAGGGACACTTTGACCTTGGGTTCACATTAGGATAACCATCCTAATTTTATCCACTAGCAACCTTAATTCCCCTTTGCTATGCAGTATGACACATTTGAAGAGACTGGGGATTGGGATGTGAGTACCTTTACAGGGGATTGTTCCACCTACCACACACTACGCCCTCTTTTCCAGTCTCTGCCTGTGTTGCCAGTCATTCTGATATCTTCAGATGCTGAGTGTTGAAAGATTTTTAGGAAGTCATAAAGTCGTAGAGCTGGATTTGATCTGAACTAATTTTGAGTCAATATTCGGTCTGAATTAATGTTTTGTTCATTGCACTTGGTCAGAGTATGTACACATTTTCCTTTGGAAATATTAATGAGTATGGGTATCAGCTGCTCCATATTGGAGAAACAATTGTCATATATAAGAATGTCATATATAATATATATGTCATATATAATAATGGACTGTATTGTCTTTCTAAAATCTAAGACATTTAACTTCCAAAACCTATCTGGTCTCACTAAATTTTATAAGGAATATGATTCTGTAATAATATCATCATTAGAAGTAGTTTTTAATTACATTTCAATGAATGCCTTATCTGGATCTTGCTAGATTTGATGCTTTAGAAGGAAGAAAGAGGTGACCTATTCCATCCCTGTACATGACTCTCTTTAGTTCAGGTCTACTGGGGCTATCTGTATATCCTTGGAGCGCAGGCTAGTTAGAACTCTGGATGCATGAGCATCTGTGTGCACACTCATTTGTTCTAGGATATTCCTCTTCTATTGTATACACGGTCCCAACAAAACTTTTGAATGTACCCTTGATTTGGTGGCCTCATGAAGACACACAGAAGGATGTTGTATTCTTGAATAAAATATCACAGTACACTCTGATTCAGTCATTTCTATTTCAGTTGGGTTCCATGAAGAAGTATCTAAGTATTGATGTGGGGGATCAAACCCAGGGCCTTGTGCATGAAAGGCAGGCTCTCTACCACTGAACACCCCCAAATAAAGTTAGTTTTAAATAGTAAAGCTAAAGACTAACTATTGTTTTGGTATTATCTTCATACATGCATTCATTTTGTTTCTTTCCAGAGAGTCAACTAACACTGATTTAAAGCTTCCTATGGATCAAGAGTCATTCTAGAGACTGGAAATAGAAAGGAGAAATAGGTTACCAATTGGACATTTTAATACACACAGGAAGGGAAATGACAAAGAAGTACATATATGAAAAATAAAAACATTATTGGGTGATAGGTTTTATTTCTTCAATGAGTTAAACTCGTTTATGGCTAAGGTATAGCTGGTATGAACAGTGGGGTAGATAGCCCCAGATTCTTGCCATTTCTGTATTTCATATATTAGGGATTTATAAAATCAGTCTTTATAAGTCCCAGGTCAGACTCAATTCTGACAAGGTCACAGGGAGCGAAAGACCATAGGAAATCCTTAAGAGTTAGGATTGTTTAACCAAATGGTTCTGGGGGTTGTGCTAGTACATGTCATAGGTGAGTTAATTTTAAAAAGGACTCCAAAATTACTGACAAAGCACAAGTGATAGAGAAGAATATTTTCCAACAGTGTTGGGTACATATTAGGTGCTTAATAAGTAGCCACAGAATTACTAGTGAAGAACTGAGAGCTAGCTGCTGGAGCCTTGCTATGTTGAGACAGCTGTCGCACTCCTGAACATCATCACAACGTTAACCTTTATCCCATTGCCTGAACACCAAGAACTCCTCTTATATTTCAGGATTAAGACCTGCTTGTTGTCAGTTGGTCTTCAAGGGCTGCATTTTTCCTGTTAAACTTTCTACTGATATATTTTTTTAAAACCAGTGTTCCAAGTCAGTGATCCTTTGTGTGTGTGTGCTACTCTGCTATAGTTAATCTGTGTGTGGCTGAGTCTCAACCTTCAACAGCTACTATTTTAAGAAAATAATTCAATGATGTTACTCCCACTTTGGTCTGCAACCCATAAGTAGACTATTCTCTTTCAGAGAGCAAGAGTCTTTTCTCCAGTCTCCTCATGGCTGACTTCATCTCCTGGTTCCTCAGGGTGTAGATCATGGGGTTCAGGACAGGGATGATGACAGTGAAGGTGATGGAGACAGCTCTGTCCATGGGGAGGGCGGTGAAGGGTCGGGCGTAGACGTAGATGCAGGGCACAAAGTGCAGGGTCACCACAGTGATGTGGGCTGTGCAGGTGGAGATGGCTTTCCTCCTTCCCTCTCCAGTGTGTGACCTCAGCATGGTCAGGATGACTGTGTAGGACACAAGGAGAAGGACAAACCACAAGGTAGTGACCAGGCCATTGTTGGAAATCATCAGGAGCTCAAGGACAAAAGTGTCAGTGCAGGCGAGTTTGAGGACCTGGGGGACGTCACAGTAGAAGCCATCAACAACATTGGGTCCACAGAAGGGTAGTGGGAGCAAGAGGGAGATCTGCACGATGGAGTGGACGAAGCCCCCCACCCAGGAGGCCACGATGAGGGCAGTGCATCTCCCCCGACTCATGATGGTCACATAGTGCAGGGGCTTGGAGATGGCCATGTAGCGGTCAAACGCCATGACAGAGAGGGAGAAAATGTCTGCCCCTCCAAGGAGGTGGAAGAAGAACATCTGGGTGATGCACCCATTGAAGGAGATGGCCTTTCTCGTTGACAGAAGGTCCACCAAGACCTTAGGAGCCGTGATGGAGGAGAAGCAGATGTCCAAGACAGAGAGATTGCGGAGCAGGAAGTACATGGGGGTGTGAAGGCGGGATTCCCAGGTCACAGTGACCATGATGGCTACATTTGCTAACACAGTTGTTGTATAAACCATAGATAAAAAGAAAAATAAGAGCAAGCTCAGCTCTCGGGACTGGGTCAATCCTTGAAAAATAAATTCAGTCACCCTGGTGTGATTTTTTAGAGCCATTGAATGATGCTTTTTCCTCCATGGACATCTTTGAAGGAAATATTAATGAGATGGTGAAATCAAGCATGGTTTATCTCTTACACAGAAACAGAATATGCATATATGTCTGGTTTTGTCATTGCTCCATGTCCTCCGGAACTGGCTGTATCATCTGGGAAAATCACTTGCTTCCCCTCCCCTTATCTCCGTGGTTAGTGCATGTCATGGTTTGGAGTAGGTCACTTGTTTTCTTACTGTACTAGGAGGGAGGGTGCCCATGGATCTGCTAAAACCAACTTCTGGAATTTACTAAGGAAGGAACCTGAAGAAAGGCCTTGTGGAAGGGCCTCTGGGTTTCCTGAATCTTCCTGAATCAGAGCAGCTCTGATTTGATGCACTTTCTATTTTCTTTCTATGGCTTAAAAGCCATTGGGATGAAATAACACCCACTAACAACATGATGGGGATCCTTTTGAATAGCACATGGTAGTTTTTAAAAAGTAACTGTATTCTGAAATACAGTAGCATCCCTCTGTGGTCTGAGGAAAGATACTATTATTCCCACTTCCGTAATATCAGAACTGAACACAGTAAGAACAAGTCAATTTTCTAAGGTCATAGAGAAAAATCAGTGAAGGAGAAAAAAATAAGACAAATTTCCTCCTGACTCTTCATTCTAGGATCTTTCTACTATCCCACACTGGCCTGCCAATTTCAGATGCATAAATCAAGAATAATTTTTACAAAAAAGTCTTAAAAGAACTTTTTTTTTTTTTTTGTGGTGCTGGGGATTGAACCCAGGGCCTTCTGCATGTTAGGCAAGCACTCTACCAACTGAGCTATATCCCTAGCCCTTAAAAAATTTAAATTTTTTAAAAAATTGTAGTTGTTGATGGACCTTTATTTATTTATTTATATGCAGTGCTGAGAATCAAACTCAGTGCCTCACACATGCTAGGCAAACACTCTACCACTGAGCCACAATCCCAGCCCTTAAATACATTTTAGTGGTGGATTTCACCACTCCTTCAATTTTCTTTCTCAATCACGGTAGAAGTTTATGCCAGTGCCCTTCTATGAGCTTCACATAATATGTCGTGCAAATGACGTCTCTTCTCTTTGCTTTTTATTTCATTTCATGGCTACTCAGTTGTTTACATAAATGGTTTAACACAAAGAAGATGAGGTGGATGGTTAGAGAGAGGAGGCAGACAGCTCTATTCATGAAGAAAGTTGCATGCAGATTTGGAGAAATGACATGAAATGCAAGAATACCAGTGAGGTAGGCAGTCAGGTCAAGATAGGCTTCCTTCCGCTCCCCTCCTATCTATGGTAAGCAGTGTCTGTTCAGCCTTGGACTTGCCTTTTCTGGCCCAGTGCAGATCTGCCCATTCACTTCAGCACAAGATGGAAACAAACAGTGCCCCACCCAAACTGCCCGCTAAGCATGTAGATTTACTTATTATGAACTCTTGGGTGGGGAGGAAGGGGCAGATGCAGCAGAGAGAATCATAAATCCCTTTTATTCCTCCATTTGAGTCAGTTTGGAGAGATCTCTTGTGGCTTCAACGACATATAGAGAACAAGATAGCAAACTAATGGTGACATCATTCTTTGACTTTCAGCCCAGGGCATTTTCTATGCATGTCACTTCAAGAATTTCTTGAGGAGACTTATGAGAGTGGCAACATCACATAAGTTAACTCAGAGAAAAAAGCCATGCTCAGCCTGAGCATCTGTCTGAGTCGTCTGTCACAATTGCAGATAGAAAGCTCGAAGGTCAGTGTCCAGCTGGGAGGCATCGTGCGTGGGCTGTGTCAAAGTAAGCTTTGGAGGATGATAACCTTGAGAAACCAAGTAGATAAACACACTGAGGCTACTTGTCTTGTTCTCCCGGTTCATTCAAATGTGAGGCATAGTCGTCTCCACCATCTGTACTGACAGGTGGCACAGTTCATACAAGAGACTTGCCCTGAGCTACTCACGTTGCAAAGAACCAGGATCCCATGCAAAATTAGCGCTCCCGAGCATGACACTTGTCTTGATTTGTTCCTTCTTCTTTATCCTCAGTTAAACCCTTATATTCTCTCTTTAGACTAGAGTGGGAGTTCCCTAACTGATCTCCTTTTCCTGGGTCTACATCTTTAATCCATCCTCTCTTGTTTCCAGAAATACCTTGATGCCATAAATGGATCACTTTATTCCTTTATTTGAGAATTTTCAATGGTTTGCTATTGCCTGCTGAACCAAGGTTAGCTTCTTTTATAAGAGCATTCCTGAATTTCCTCCATCTTTGACCTGTTTCTTTTGATTTTCGGTTTTAATGGCTCAAACTTTATGCAATTTTTTTGCAGTCTACTCCTTTGAATCTGTGTTCCTCTGGCTCCCTCTGTCCACCATCTCCTGCCCACTTTCAGACTCTCATTTTATCTGCCTTGGCAAACACCCATGTTCATATTCAAGTTCATGGTGTTTTCCTCTGTGAAAATTTTCATGACGCCCCTTAACTAGATCCCGTCTGGGTATTCCTTTTTTATTCCCGAACCCTCTTCTCTTCTGGTACCTGTGACAATTTACTGTGACTGACTTCTTATATGCCTAGCACTATTTAATTCAGTGTCATTTCCCTATTAGACCCCAGATTCCTCCAGTCTGTTCAAAGTGTTGTCTATCCTAATGCTGTCAAAGGTTTGCCTAGTCTGAGGCACGTGTGAGGGTTCAATACATGCTTTTCAAATTAATGAGTAAACCTGGGTAATAAATGCATCTCATGAATTTTAAACATTGACATTGGAGTCTGGATGAGAAAGATCACAACAAGCACAGACGAGGAATCTATTCTGCTTATATTTTTGATTGGGTCTCAGGGATGCCAGGGAATTTTAATTTTTATTCTTTTTTCCTGATGCAGGCTATAAAATAGCTCATTGACCTTGAGGTATCTGCTTTGGCTCTCTGTACCTCAGAACCTCAGTTGTGACACTCAGGAGCCATTTATTGTGAGGGAGTGTTGGACAATGTGAAGAGCTTTGAAAGGGCACAGCTGGGTTGGAATTCTGAGTCTTGCTCCTTTGTTACCTGGAACAAATCCTTCACTTTCCTCCATAAGTTGGGAAGCACAATCCTTATTTTACTAAGTGACATAAGGAAATATGACAATGTTTGTGAAGTACCTGACCTGTAGTAGACTTTCAATTAAATCGGTTTCTCTCCCTTTCTGAAAAAACATCTTCCTTGCCTAACACAAAGCATTATGAAGTCATTTGCAAAATGTAAGATACTGCTCTATAAAAGAACAGTTGGTTCTCTTTGAACCAACTTGCTTATTTTTGTTTGAATGAATTTGCGTAAATTGACCAAGTGAAACAAAGGCTTCAGGGCTGGGTCTGTGGGTTTGAGAATAGAGCTATCTCTAGATGGAAGGGAAAGGTGAACCGGTGAGCCCTGGGCATAGTATGCCTATAGAGCGGCCTTTGAAACCTCCATGGGTTTTAAGGGAACTTGGATTTTTTTTTTTAAAGAAACATATATTTTGTAGACAGAGGCTTCATGATCCCTGCAGACAAATTCTAAAATCTTTTCTTTTTATGTAACTCAGTTTGTTTTTTTTTTCACAGATGGGATATAATTTCTCATTTTTCTGAGTGTACGTGTTGCAGAATCACATTGGTCATGCAGTCATACACATACATAAAGTAATACTGTCTCAATTTTCCTATCAAAATCTGCCTTCCCTTTTACTGTGCCGACCCCACCTCTGTGGCTTCTTCTTTAGAAGACATTTTTCACTTCCCAACATTTGACATCTACTTCTCTATAGCCTGTGCTAAAGTTTTCCACTATTTCTGCAGAGTCTTAAGGTATCTGGCACATTTTAGTGCTCATGATATTCATGTATAATATCTATAATATTAGATACTATAATATCTAATAATATCTCAGACCCTGAGTGTTCAATCTCCTTACCCAAATTCTTCAGTGTCCAACCGGTGCACGTGATGGAGGGGAACTATCGAGTTTGAGGGTGAAGTACTTCTGAAGAGTAGTTCTACCAGACTTAAGTGGCACCTCTTCAGCCTTCACCTTGGGAAGGCAGATACTCAGGGAGCCACATCATCATGACTCTTCTGCCTGCTCCCACCTGTCCCTGCCACGTGCTCTATTCTCTCAGGTCTAAGCCTAATGTAAGAATTAGCACAGGGGGTTTGGCAGTGAGTGTGGAAATGGAGTGGACATTCTTCTGAGTGTCAGTTCCAGAGGGAGGTAGTTAACAGTTTCCAAATGGTTACTGCAAGCAAGTACACACACACACACACACACACACACACACACAGATGCTCACATTTCTCTACTTTCCAAATTTTTACAGGGCCTCAGAAGACATAAATCTACCTTGTGATTCTCTGAATTTTAAGGAAACATTGGTCTAAGAAACATGCAATGTCACATTATTATTAACTCTCAATGGGGACAGTATGCCCAAAGGGACAACCCGTTCTTGGTGAAAGCAAAAATATCTTGGCTTTTTCAATGATGTGTGGCCTTTAAAAGGGCCTCAGTACATAAAAAGATGCATGCTATATCTTTGGTATTAAATTTTGGGACAATTCAGAAAACATATTTAATAAAGCTCCTTGAAAGGGTTATAGACTAAGAAAGGCTGAGAAGGACTCTCATGCGATTGAGTCTTGGCTCAATGTGTCTGTCTTCTAGTATTCGGGGAGGATCACAGATGTGTGTCACCTACCAGGACCTTCTTGGCCAAATATAAGCATATTATAGCAGTCAAAATAACTGTTCAATGTGTTGCAATTTTCTGAGTTTCCTTACTTCTCATGGCTTACATTTGAATGACTATTGTAGATTGAGGGGTGGGATCTGAGGCAAGCACAGAGGAGAAGGGCGATCCATCATCTCTCTACATACCCACTCCACTGCAATCGTTCCCACTGGGAGAGAGGTGGCTTCCAACACAGGCCCAGGGGTCATTCATCAATGACCCTGTATACAAAGTGCTTCTTTTCTCTCCTGATACCAAAAATAGGCCTCAAGGGCAAAAGGTATATTTTTTGGTAGTTTTTTTTTTTAATTTACAACTACTTGTCTTGGATTGTCTGTGCATACATTGACAAAACCTGTAGTTTTACTCCAGTTATAAAAGCTCTGGGGATAAAATGTGAAGTGGAGACAGAGGGGAAAAGGAGGTGCAGGTTAACATAAAAGACATTGTCATCGGGGATTTTAAGAAAATATGCAGATATTTTATGCAGATATTTTATATAAGTAACTTTGAGATTAATTTCAGGAGGCAGATCAATAGAACGGACCTGAGAATAGGAAGCCATTAGTTCATGAATACATTTGTTCATGCATGTATCTGACCTGGCACAGCTTGAAACATTCCTTCTCTTTCCACTAGTTGACAAAATATATTTAAGATACTATACTCAAAATATAAAACCAAAAAGTGATTTTAATAATTGACTGGAAATAACAGAGTCAGAAGAAGCATGTGTGTAATGGACATGTCTATATGCTGTGTGCATGCGTATTTGGGAGTAGAGGGAAAGGTATTTGGGAACATTCATTGAATGCTTGATTAGTGAAGGGAACGGTAACTACCACAACTATGGTCCTCGTAATGATCATATTTCATTCTCAGGACATTTTATGAGTAGCTATTTATTTATAATAGGTGGTAAAAGGGAGGTCAGTGTCAGCAAAAGAGCAATAGATAACACAAATATAATATCCAGGTTATTGATTTCAATCTTCTTCCCAGGCCACGGACCAGATGGCCCACATAGTTCAGTCTCATCTCCTCCTTAGAGTTGAGTGGCTATAAAAGTATGCAGTGGAGTGATGATGAGAAAAGAGACAGCTCTCTCTTTCTCTTGGGCTAGCAGCTGGAGGAAACTAAACCAGTCTTGGACTTCCAGCCTCCATGCACCTGCTCACCCCCATTTACTGTTCACTGAAGGCACAAGCCTCCTCTGCAGTCTCCTCATGGCTGACTTCATCTCCTGGTTCCTCAGGGTGTAGATCATGGGGTTCAGCATGGGAGTGATGACCGTGTTGTTGATGGATATGGCTGTGTCCATGGGCAGGGTAGTGAAGGGCCGGCAGTAAATGTAGACACAAGGCACAAAGTGCAGGGTCACCACCAGGATGTGGGAGGTGCAGGTGGAGAGGGCCTTGTTCCGCCCCTCCCCAGAGTGGGATCTTAGCATCACCAGAATGATGGTGTAGGAACCCAGGAGCAGGAAGAACCACAGCAGGGTCACCAGTCCATTGTTAGAGATCATGAGAAGCTCCAAAACAAAGGTGTCAGTGCAGGCCAGCTTCACAACCTGGGGCACGTCGCAGTAGAAGGCATCCAAGATGTTGGGTCCACAGAAGGGGAGAGGAAGCATCAGAATTATCTGGACAATTGAATGCAAACCACCACCCACCCAGGAAGCCACCACCAAGGCCACCCATACCTCTCTCCTCATGATGGTCACATAATGCAGGGGCTTGGCGATAGCAAGGTATCTGTCATAGGCCATCACAGAGAGAAAGAAAATATCTGCCCCACCAGCAAAGTGGAAGAAAAAGATCTGGGTCATGCAGCCATTGTATGAGATGGTTTTCCTCTGTGATAAAAGATCCACCAGGAACTTGGGGACCGTGATCGATGAAAAGACAATATCCAGGACTGATTTATTCCTCAGGAGAAAATACATGGGAGTGTGGAGGCGGGGCTCAGAGGTGATGGTGACCACAATGAGAGCATTTCCCAGCACAGTTGTTAGATATACAAGAAGGAAAACCACAAACAAAAAGAACTCAAGCTCCCGGAATTTAGTGAGTTCCAGGAAAACAAATTCCTTCACATTGGTGTGGTTGATCTGGTCCATGGTGGGGGTGACCCTCTTCCAAGTCTACCTAGGGAGAGGATGAGTTAGGGTTTGGAATGTGGCATCATGAAGTGGCAACATCATTTATCACATATGTTACAAGTCTCCCTCAAGCATTCGGATAATCCTGACTACTCTGGAAATGTGGGCTGGAGTCTTCCCTTTGTGCTCTAGAAATTCTTTATCCTTATGGTTCTTCTTTCCTGTTAAAAATACTCTGGGTTTGCAGGCAGAATCGTCAGACTCTTACCTGTTCACTGGCTCCAGAGAGATGAATGGACTATGGTCATTTGCCTGTGGTTTATCTTCTGACCTGCAAGGGTCTTTTCATATGTGCTAAGCTTTATACTTTACCAAGCGCGTTCACCTACAAAAGCAATCTTATCTTGACTGCTTCTCCTGAAGGCTCTGTGCGGTCTTCAGAATGGTCATGATCACACCTACTTTGTGTATAGGGAAGCTGAGGCTTAGAGCAGTTAAAGACTTACTCACACACCTGCATAACTGCAGATGCATACCATGTACGTGGTAGATGGCAACTCAAGGACTCAACTCAAGGACTCAAATCTCAATCATTTTTTGGCAAAGACTTCCTCCTTGTCCAAATTTTGGTTAACTTCCTCTGAACTTCTCAATGTGAGCTCAACCTTGGCCTTCCATGTCTTTCCTTGCCAAGCCCAGTTTCCGCTAGAGTCCTGCTAAGTCAGTTTAGTGAGAATTCCCCGCCTTGGTATCTAGCCAGATTCTTCACCCTCCATCATGGATAGGAAAACCCTTGTATCCCAGTCCCTGGCTACTGTTAGCAAGAGTCCATTTAAGCCAGTTTAATAAACAGCATCTTACTCTTGGTGTCTCCTCTTAGTGACTTCCTCTCCACTGACTCTCTCACCTTGCTTACTGGCTACAAATCTCCCCTTGCTTACTGGCTACAAATCTCCCCTTGTCCTTGTTATATTTGGAGTTGAGCTCCATCTCTCTTGTTGCCATAGTTGTGATAGCTTTTGCAATAGTTTTGAATAAAGTCTACTTTTGTGTATTTAATAAGTGGTCCAGTGAATAGTTTTCCATTAAGCTCTAGTAGTTTTCTCACCATACTCCTCTTCCAAAGTCTGGGTCTTATGTTGGTTTAGTCTGAACACAGATAAGGCTTAAACCATTTACTGAGTGGCCTCATTATTTATTTCTCATCCCCTGCCATAGAGGAAGAAAAGAACCAGGCTCTCGTCAGAACTCCTGTTTGACACTTTGGGAAACCTGGATCTCATGGCAGCATGAGGGCTTTTGGTAGATTTGTTACCTACAATGATTGTTCAGGGCATGTTGAAATGTCACAGAAAAATTGATCATTAAAACCTCACAAGACTTTGGAGGTGACAGCCCACACTTTGAGTTTAGGAATGAATAGAGGAGGATACTGATTTGTCCAGAACCAAATTTGAGTCAGTAAAAGATAAAGACTTTTTGCAAGATTCACTGACTTGTATTCCAAGGATTTTCTCCTATTGCTATATCATGTCAAAAATAGCCTTTTCAAATCAGAAACCAGCCATCAGAGGATAAAATCATTTTCACTAAGAATATCTTTATGTCTAAGAACTCATATTCCAGATAATTTTTAAAAATTCAAATAACTGAGATGGCCAAAATTCATTTCAACAGTAGCAAGCAGACAACTGCATTTGAAGCAATGGGATCATGTCTGCAAGAGGCAGAATCACAATGAAGAGATTCTACCAGATTGAAGGAAAAAAAACAAAAAAATACTTTCCCCGAAATAAAGCAGAGCATAGCAGTCCATAAACAACTTATTAATAACTGTGTAGGTATTTATTTTTCTCAGTTCTGTCTATTTTATGGTCTAATTTGAAAGGCAGGGCATACAGAAAACCTCTTAAATAATAAAAATCTTGTGAGCTCTCAAGGTCCCTAATGTTCTTTCCGTGAACACGAGTTCATTCCTGTAAAAAATGAATTGCTGCTTTTGTCTTTCTTTTTCTTTCTTTCTTTCTTTTAATTTTAAAACTTTACATTTTTTGGTATATATTTAAGATATACGATGCACTTCTACTTTAATATGCCAGCACCCAGTAATACATTATGTAAAGCTGGTTCTTTGGAGTTTTCATTCTTTTCTTTCCTTCCCTCCCATCTTCCCTCCCTCCCTCCCTCTCTCCTCTCTTCTCTCCTTCCCTTTCCTCTTTCTCTTCTCCTTTCTCCCTTCCTTTCTTCCTCCCCCTGCCCCCAATTCTTTCTTTCTTTTTCATTCTTTTACTGCCACCTAGCAAATAGCAGAAAGAATAAATTTGGAACACATTTTATCGAGTGTATCTGTAAGGGTGAGCGCCCATCTTATGATTGTGTTGAGGGCAGGATCTATTCAATTTTCTCCATAAGAAATTTCATTTATTTTTTCATTTTATTGTAGACCCATGTACTAGGGACTCTCCTGGGACACCAATAACATTCATTTTCTTAGAAAATGAGGATATTCTGACTAACTACATATCTCTGCTTTGCCTTCCATGCACTCAAGAGCATGTGCGGCTTCATTTCCTACTCTCTCTCTCTTTTTTTTCCCCTGTGGGTGGCCTCTTTACAGTGTCTCATTTACATTATATTGTTTTATTGTGTGTTTGTCCTTGTTGCTATAAAGTCTCCCAATCCTTTGTGGGATGCGATGGTAATACAGGGTTACTGAGCTGAGACAGGTTTTCATAGGTATATGGGATCCAGGCTGGTCTGACTGGCATTGGTGGGAAAGGCTAGAGTGAATGAGCACCAGTAGGAGAATAGCAGTCCTGGGAGGTCAGGAGTCAGACTTTCTGAATATGCAGGTGGGAGGGGCCACAAAACTATTATTAACCCCTTTAGTTTGCCTGGTTGAGCCCTAATTAGTGTTTTAAAATAATGTTGCACTAAACATTTTATAAATGCATTTTTGTGTGCATTTATGATTTTCTTCTTTCTTTTTTGTACCAGGGATTGAACCCAGGGCACTTAACCACTGAGCCGCATCCCCAGCCCTTTTGATATTTTATTTTGAGACAGGGTCTCACTAAGTTGTTTAGCACCTTGCTAAGTTGCTGAGGCTGGCTTTGAATTCACAATCCTCCTGCTTCAGCCTCCTGAGCCACTGGGATTATAGGCATGTGCCACCAAGCCTGGCTCATCTATGATTTTTTTAGGAAAAATTCCTAGAAATGGACTTATAAAGTCAAATGATATGTCAGTTTTCTAATTTTAACTGATGATTAAGATACCATAAGGGGCCTAATTCTAATAGAGTTTACTTGATTTCTTTTTATAGATATTATGAACTGAAATAAATTGACACACTTCTAAATTTCTCACAGAAAAGGGAAACTAAGGGTTTTGTCACTTAATAATAGATTCTTCCGTAATGATGGATTGATAAAGGTTAAGAAAAGTTGTCCTACCTTATTAGGACATAAAACATTGTGAGTTACAGATGGATTTTCAATTTAGAATAACTGTATAGATAACCAGTGAAATAAGAAAACTATGATTTATTTATTATGGCTTCCCCATTTTATTTCATGTGTTTATTCATTTATCATTGTATTATGTATTCAATAAATATTATCAACTAATGATAATTTTTCAGGAAAAAAATATAAATATAAAAATCAAAGCAAGGAAAATATTAGGAAAAAATTTCAGTAAATGTTTTCATAATTTTTGGAGTAAAAGAGCATCACACTAAAGATTATTATATTTAACTAAGTAAAAATATGAAACTTATGTTTCAAAAGCACTGTAAATAAGTTAACAACTAAATATACTTGAACCCCAGTGCTACAAAACAAAAATGCACTCAATATAAATGAAAAACTTGGCAAAATATCTGCTAAAAAACACAATATAAAACAAGCTTAATGTTTTTGATATAAAAGGGCTCTCATAAATCAATAAGAAACTGACAGATACTTGAAAACAAAATGTATCATGAGTCACATAGAGTAATCATTGAACCTGGGGCCTTGAACATACTAGGCAAGTGCTCTATCACTGAGCTATAACCCCAGCCCTCTGTAAAATTATTCTAAGATGATTGACTTATTAAGGAAAGAGTTATGGGAGGGAAACTAAACCAGTGTTTCTCTTCATATGTTATGGAGCCATGAGTCATTGGCTTGAGGCCTCCGTAGAGACCTGGGACCAGCCAACTTTGGTCTTTGAGAGCTGGTTAAAACTAATTATTATTGGCTTCTCTTTTGAATTAATATTATTCTACTTGCTCTTCTGGTCAATTACCTTAGAAAGTTCTAGACTATTAGACTCAATAACAGGTCAGGATCAAATGGTGACATTTCTATAATTGCACTATCAAAACTAGAGGCAGTTTGATCAAAAGAGTTCAACCTTTGAAATCAGGTTCAGGTGTTTGAAACTTGACTCCATGACCTGGGTCTACTTAACCATTATACTCTTCAGAATCTTTTTGCATGAAATGAGGAACATTGGACTTTCTCTGCAGTGGGATTTGCTTGTGATAATCTAGTTTTTTCTTCCTCCTGCTATCATAATGTCTCTGTTTCTGTCCTTTCCTCCAGATGTAAGTTCCCTGAAGGCAGAACTTATTTTGTCACTATTGAATCTGTAGCTCCCACCTGGTGTATATCCAGTTATTCAATAATTCTTTTTGCACATGTGGATGAATGAATGGGTGTCAGTGTCTGATATGCAGTAGATCCCAACAAGGGTTGGCTTTGCTTTACCCCATTTTCAACCTCGTGCTACATCTACTATTCACTGGTGTTGTGTAAATCACCTAAATGCTTTAATGCATATGAGCACCATTGTAGACTTCAAAGCATGATATAAATGTAGGCTATTAATATCATCATAATGTTATCGTTGTTATATACTTGTGTTTCTCTCCTTGATACCAACACACTTTCAATTTCTGTTTCAGAAAGGTCCCATGTCAGTTATTTGCCTATACATCATAGGTACTTAGTAAATGTTTATGGGATAAGTTTTAATGTAACAATTACCTTTTAATTTAAATATGTCTTAAGAAGCCCAATATTTTACACAAGAGGCAGAAGAACGTAATCATCCTTGAAATTGGATACATTTAAAGAATTGCCCATGGCTATTTTACATTTCACGAACTGAAAGCCAAACACGATCAAGATCATAATTTTTGATGTGTGCTGAAGTTGCTTGCAGGCAACCGTCTTCAGGATGCCCTTACCTACCTGTGCATTAGAAGGATGAGCTTGCCAGTTCCTCCATCTTCACTGAACACAGACACAGCTTAATGTTCCCACAGACATGGAATTAGGAGTCTAATATAGTGTCATCACAGGGAATTAGGATGGATATTTGTAGGAAATGCAATTTTCAATGGCAAAGCTTGCAGATGCAATGGGAGTTATTAAAAAGTTACTAAGCAACACGTACATGTGCTCTCTCTCTCTCTCTCTCTCTCTCTCTCTCTCTCACACACACACACACACACACACACACCCATTATGATAAGACATCTAATGAGGATGTGATAAAACTGTACAGGAAGGCTTAGGAATCCCCAAAGGCTGCTCCCCTAGGCTACCTCAAAATGAACTTTATGCAAAGTCCTCATATCATTCATACCCATTATAGCCAATTTCATCAACAATATTTAAGTCAATTCCATAGGACAAATGTGACAATGGTCACAATTGGATCACATAATTGATTTCCTTCAAAAGGATCAATTATAATCATCAATCAAAACATTTCTTTAGTGTTTTCTGTGCATCAAATAAACAAATATGGTCTCCCTCGTGGAGTCTGCCGTCTGGTGGAGAAACAGGGGTTATGTCATGTGTAATCGTAACTGGGGTGTCATGAGAATGGGGAGAGAAGAGCACAGGGGTTTAGCACAGTCCTGAGCACCTGAGAATGCTTCCTTGGGGAAATGTTATTTGATAATAAGAATCCCTAACATTTATAGGTTTTTAATTTTTTTTTTCTGGGAGATTTTAAAGAATCCATTCTGTGTTTTGGGCTCATAATAATCCTGAAAAGATCCAGGTTTGAATATGACCATCTTCATTATTCAGAAGCCTGAACTGAGACTATGGCAAACTGGGTTCCACTAGATTGGACCCCTGGCCTGGAGGCCTCTGGGGTCATGGGTGAGATGTCAGTGTAGATCTTGGTGGATGAGGCTGGAGGAATCTCAAACTCAGCACCCATGTGCCATCCCATGCCCTTCTGCTCTCAGAGGAGTAGCTCAGGCTGAAGTGGCACCCCTGTTCTGTGCTCCCTCCTCCACTCAGCCTCTTCTAGGAAGGCAGGCAAGGCTCAGAGGATGGCTGAGCTTGGGGGAAAAATCAGGCAATGTAGCCGGGTCCCCTGATCTTTCTTCCATTTCTTTGGGATCTGCCTCTCTTCCAAAAGCATGTCAAATGTTTATTCTCAGCCACCTAATAAGCCCAGCAATGCAGGGTTGCTCCTACTGGGTTAGCCTGACTAATTTGGGGTACAGAATTATAGGGTAGCCATTGGGCCAAATCAAAGTTGTGTCTTCCAATAGAACATTATCAATAACTAAGCTGATATTTTGATTTTCATTTGCTTGTCTCAGGCTATTCTGAAACTTGTTAGAGTACAAGAAGATACTCCTCCGAGAGCAGAAGGGCATGGGATCGCACATGGGTGCTTGTACTACTTGTTAGAGTACAAGAAGATGATTCTGAGTTCCCTTACATTCCAAAGATCTCATTTCATATGATCTGTGTTTTTTAATGTGTTTGTCATCTCCACTAGACCAAATCCTCAGAGGGCAGGAATCACCTCTCACTGATGAACCCAGGTGGATGTGCATGGTCCAAGTGAGGAGAGCTCTCAGGCACACTGGTGATTTCTTGCATTTTCTAAAGCTCCTCTCTTCCTCCTGCCACTGCTTTTCTGCAGTAAAATAAGAACAGAAACACAAGGTGTCTATTTAAACTGCACCTATTTAAGACTTTCCTACATTATTCATTTTTGCCTCCATAGTCACTTCCTGCTGCTACCTGAATATATCCCAGGAATGTAAGGTATCCATGTCACCTCAGTGCTAATATCATTTATAAATGTGTGTTTCCAAGACATCGGGAGGAGGGAGAGTGCTGTTCTGTGAGGCAGGGGCAGGAAAGACAAGCCAGAGGAACATAGGGACAGATGATTGAAAGAGGAAAAGGGCCAAATTCTGCCCCCTCTGTCCCAACCCCCGCAAGCCCTGATCTTTCCATTATCTCCATAGTTTCCAGGATGTCCTACAGCCAGAACTGTGCAGTGGGTAGCCTTGGCAGACTGGCTGTTTTCATTTAGCAATATACACTTAAGTTTCTTTTTTTATTTCTTTCTTTTTTTTTTTTTAATTTGATAGCTCCTTTCCTTGAATAACATTGAATTGTACATATGGAACATTGTTTAGCCATTCACCCATTGAAGGACATCTTGGTTCCTTCTAGTGTTTGGTGAGTATGGAAAGATACTATTATAAAGAGGGTCTTTGGCCAGGTGCGGTGGCACATGCCTGTAATACCAGTGGTTTTGTAGGCTGAGGCAGGAGGATCGCAATTTCAAAGCCAGCCTCAGCAATTTAGCAAGACCCTAAGCGACTCAGTGAGACCCTGTCTTAAAATGAAACGAAGAAAAAGGCTGGGGATGTGGTTCAGAGTTTAAGCACCCCTGGGTTCAATACTGGTACCCTCCCCAAAAAACACATCCCAAAATAAAGAGATTCTTTTGATACCTAAGAAGAGCCAGATATTCATGTGTCAGTTCAAGAACATATTCTTGCACTCACTTCAGAGTGTGTGATTGTTCCTCCTCCTCCTCCTCTTCCTCCTCCTCCTCCTCCTCTTCCTCCTCCTCCTCCTCCTCTTCCTTCTTCTAATGGTTGGGGATTGAGCAGGGAAGTGATGTGGGGGTTTGGCAGGTATGAGTGTAAGGTGTGACAGCCAAGTCTAAGGAATGATGTGACACTAGTCAACCTTTAATAGGTGCGCTGAGAAGAGATGTTAAAAAAATGCAAAGACATATTCTAGGTAAGTGTAATTTAAAAACACTTTCATAGAACTTGAGAGAGGAATAGTGGTTCCAAAGAAATTGAGGAGAAGGAAGGAATAGGGAAGGGGGAGCCCATCAATGGGTAGCTAGGAGGAGCAAGCTCTGGTGCTCTGTATCACAGCAGGGTGAATGAAATTAGCAATAATACATCAAAGATCTCAAAATAATTAGAAGAGAGGAAGTTGAATGCATTCACTACAAAGAAAGGATAAAAGTTTAAAGTGATAGCTATGTTAATTTTCCTGAGTTTGTCACTACCCAATGTATACATGAATCAAAACATCACAATATGCCTCATACATATGAATACATATTATGTCAATCGAAAGAAAACTAAAAAAAATATGCAAGGATATGGGGCGATTTAGTTCAAAGAAGAGAAGATTTCACAAAGATTTGATCTTGTAATTTAAAGACTTCCTTTTTATTCTGACTTCCTCATGATGCTTTCAAGATTTGACTGCTAAATGATTAAGGTTACCAAAAATAAACTATTACTCTCTAAGGATCCAAACATCTGAGTCTTAAATTTTAAGAACGTTTGGGTTCTACTTCCTCAAGGTCTCTCCTGTACCATTTGCCCATTGCTGGTAGATAGAGGCAAGAAAACTTCAGAAAGAAAACCCATAGGACCCACAGAAAACCCATAGCAAATCTACACAAAAAGAAGGAAACAGAGGTTGGAACACACTGGGTGGCATATTTTAAAACTGTGCTGAAAATTTAACCTGAAGCCCTCACCTACCAAGATTGTGAAATGTTGCAGGACAGACACTCTCTTGTCTGCATCTCTTTCTTTCTTGCACTGTCTGATATGTATCAGGTGCTTAGTAGCTCTTGATTGAATTGCTACTGTTACTACCGCTGCTGCTTCCTCTACCTTCACCTCCATTTTTCTTAGCTACCATTTTTTGAGTGCTTATGTGCTGACATGGTGATAATAATTTTTGAGCATTATGATTAACACTCTGATTTTAGCCCTGTTAGACATGATGAGCTCCTAATTCTGGAACCAGGAGGTGAGTTTCTCTAGTATTTTCCTTGGATGCTATATTTGGCTGCCACCAGAAAACATCCACCATCAACCTAATCATGGGCTCATTGGAAGGCAAGGTAACAAAGTGTTGAAGAATTTTTGTCATAGAGTCATATTGTTTGAATCTGAAGTCATATTTTACTCACTGGCTGTGTATTTGGGGAATCAAAGGGTTAATGTATGTAAAAGTCTTTAGAATAGGGCTTGAAACCCAGTAAGCACTCAAATGTTAATGCTCCTCTCTGTGTGCACACACCCACACTCACACACACACACAGACAGTTGTCCCTTGCTATCCATTGATTCCACATCCTTGCACTTAACCAATCATGGAATTGAAATATTCAGAAAGAATTGCCTCTTTACTGAACATGTTCAGGCTTTTTTCTTGTCATTATTCCCTAGACAATACAGTATAACAATTATTTACAAGGCACTTACATTATATTAGGTATTATAAGTAGTCTAGGAGTCATTTAAAGTATATGAGAGGTGAGTATAAGTTATAGTCATATACTATGCCATTTTATGTAATGGACTTAAACATCTGTATTGGGGTGTTTTTGGTCCTGGAACAATTCCTCATGGATACAACAGGATGACTATATGATCTCTAGATCTCATTCTAAGTTTTCTTGGTCTTGGATGGGAATGAATTTAGGATACTGAAGAATTTGGAACACCTGAGACAGAGGTCTCTCTCTTCATGCATAGTTTATGCTCTTCCAGAAAGAATTGATTTTTTTATATGAACAATAAAATCAAATAACATCTCTGCATATCCACTAGATGTACTCTCATGGAAAAGTGTGTTGGGAGCAGTAGAGCTACAAAGGATCGACAGGAGGATTTACCAGGAGAGAGAGCTGTGTTGGACAAATCCACCTTGAAGGAGTAACCATCTGGAGGTGAGGGCGGAGATAGGCCTTCCTGAGATGATGGTGAATAAGTACTGTCCAATGTGGGGCTTCAAGTGTTAATCCACTCAGGTGAAGAAACAGGGATTATATTGGAGCCATGGGTTCAGACAGAAGAGAGTAAGAGGGAGTTGAGGGTGTGGTCATCAAAACAGACACTGGCTGGGAAATGGAGCCTTTTCTCAGTGCCAAACCGCTGAAGGAACAGTAGGGTTAAAATCAAGGAGATACCTGTTAATTAGGTGACCAAGACTGAAAAGAGACAAATACTGGTGTGATATCACCAGACTCAAATTTGCCAGGCCCTTGCAGCGCTGAGATAAAGAGAAATCACAGCAAAGGGTACTGTCCTTCAGCCTCTGCTTCGCAGACTATTCAGTTGCCATTAAGGGAATCCAGCAGGGAGATTCTGTTTAATGGAACAGACATTGAGTTTTGCCTCAGCTAGACACAGTGGATCTTTTCAAGTTTTACCAAATGCTAGAAACAAGAATTTTACCCTAGTACACATTTAGGGCTGTTATCTGTTGAATGTGGAGCGCTGCAGCATTTGGGCAGAGCGTGGTCTCTGGAGTCAGAAAGACCTGGACTGGATCAGAGTTGTGTCCCCTGTATGATGTTGAGCAAGTGAGTTTTCCTGTTGACACCTTGTTTCCTCATTTTGTGACATAAAATAGTGCAATGGGTATTGTAGCATTGCAATGGATATTTGATTAATGGTTTTTCTGCTTGGTATATATCAAGTGTCTGATAAAGCCTAGTTGTGATTATTATAACATTAGTCTATTCTGTTATTATTATTTTTTTTTCCTGAAGAAATTCACTTTTATCTTTGGCCACAAATAGTGGCATCTATAGGCAACTGACCAGAAAGAACAATGAGAGGTATCTGGTGGGGGGAGCCTCCGTTGTCAAATAAGAACACAGGAATGTCTCCCTTGCCTAAGGCCCAGGTGGAGGTGATACCATGGATACTGAAAGTCTCCAGTGTATGGGGAAATACGTTTCCATTCAGGACCTAAGAGAATACTTTCTTCCTCCCCATCACCTTCCACAGGGCGTCCTTGATCTCTCTGTTCCTCAGACTGTAAATGAGGGGGTTCAGCATGGGGATCACCAGGGAGTAAAACACAGACACCACCTTGTCCCTGCCAAGGGAGTAGCTGGAACTGGGTCGCAGGTACATGAACAGGGCCGTCCCGAACAACAGCGTGACCACTATCAGGTGCGAGGCACACGTGTTGAAGGCTTTCCACCGGCCTTCCACCGAGCGGATCTTCAAGACAGCAGCTACTATATAGCTGTAGGAGACCAAGAGGATGAGAAACGATGTTCCTCCCACTGCAACCACCACGAGGAAATTCACCACCTGAGTGAGGAAGGTGTTGGAGCAAGAGAGTGCCAGGATTGGTGGGAGGTCACAGAAGAAGTGGTTGATGACATTTGGTCCACAGAAGTGGAGCCGAAATATGGAGCAGGCCTGGATCAGGGAGCTCAGGAAGCCGCCGATATATGCCCCAACCACCATGCGTACACAGAGGCCCTGGGACATGATGGTGGTGTAGAGAAGGGGGCTGGAGATGGCTGCATACCGGTCATATGCCATAGCTGTCAGAAGGAAGCACTCGGTTAGACCCATGCCAACAAAGAAGAAAAACTGAGCGGCACAACCCAGGAACGATATGGTCTTTTGCTCCTGGAAGAAGTCAGTGAGCATCTTGGGAGCCACAGTGGAAGAGTAGCAGATGTCAATGAAGGACAAATTGTTGAGGAAGAAGTACATGGGTGTGTGCAGATGATTGTCGCCTCTGATCAGAAAGATGAGGGCCAGGTTCCAGGCCAGGGTCACGAGATAGATGCTCAGGAAAGTCACGTAGAGGAAGCCTTGGAGCTCTGGATGGTCTGTGAATCCCAGAAGAATGAACATGGTCACAGATGAGCTGTTCCAGGCCTGGGTCACCAACATGCTTCCCATGGACCAGAAGGGCCAGATGCGGACCTGGGCTGGGGATAATCCATATCACAAGTGGTGTCAAAAAACAAGCACAGGGGCTGGGCTTGAGGCTCAGTGATGGAGTGCTCACCTGGCATGCGTGAGGCACTGGGTTCGATCCTCAGCACCACATAAAAATGAAATAAAGATATTGTGTCCACCACTTACAACTAAAAATTAATATACAACAAAACAAACAGACATACAAACAAAAAAACAAGCACAAATATGTGAGAGAGAGGGCAGAGAACTGCAGACTTACACAGGACTTAAACAAAGATTCTCTTTCTCTGAAGGCAATTGCAGTCATTTAAATATTTGGGCAATAACTATGGTTAGCCCATGTGATTTTAGACTTTGAGTTCAGACTCTCTAGAATCAACTCCTTCCTTTGACATTCACTATTTGTGTCCCTTTGAATGAGATACCTGCATCCATTTATTTAAAAGTTCACTTATTTATTTGCAGTACTGAGGATTGAACCCAGGGCCTCATGCATGTTAGGCAAGTGCTCTACCACTGAGCTACAGTCCCTGATCAACACCTAACATCTCTTGCTTCATTTTTTTCCCCTTTAAACTGGATGTTAGTAATTGCTTCACAGATTTGTTTTCAGAACTGAATAAGGCGACATATGTAGAATGCCTGGCACATAGTAGCTCACCCCGAACACCTGGAGCTGTCTACCACCTGTCAACACAGGGATGTTAGCAGCTCATTCAGCTTTACTGAGCTTCCATTTCTCAACTCGTAAAAGAGCAGTAACAGTGTCTACTAAACAGAGTGTGAGATTATTTAGGACAGTGTGTAAAATGCTCTTGGGTGTTGAGATAAAATGTTGGTTTAATAAAATTGGGACTGTGATTATTTGTTTTGGCAGTAATTACTCCTTAAAGAATTATTTAGAGAACTGACCCTTATTTTGGAAATACTTCCTCCAGATGTTGGAGGTGGAAGTGTGCTTATCTTATGAAAATGAGAATTCACTGATGCACTCCACTAGGAGCGTTTGGAGTATGCTTGAGGAATTTAATGATTTAGGGAATTAGTGGATCAATTGAATCTGTTTTAAAGGGTGCCAGGAATTTTTTTTTTTTTTGGTATTGGGAATTAAATCCAGGGGTAATTGGCTATTGGGCTACATTCCCAGTACTTTTTTTTTTTTTTTTTGAGTCAGGGTCTCACTAAGTTTCTGAAAGCCTCAGCATGTTGCTCTGGCTGGCCTTGAACTGGTAATCCTCCTGCCTCATCAGCTTTCAAGTCAGTGGGATTAGATTACAGGCACGTGAAGAGAGTTAGCTTAAGGGAATGGAAGGGAATGGAAAACTTCATGTTGCTGAATCCTGCTCATGTGGAGGCATTACTTGCCTTAAGAGAGAAAGGAAATTCCCTTCACTCTTGCAAGTAACCCCAGGGAGGCTCAGTTTGGTTTGAGTCTGAACTCCCTAAAGTTTTGTCATGGTTTGAATGTGTTTATTCCCTCACCAAAATTTGCTACAATTTGGTGGCCAATGCAGCACTGTTGGTAGGTGGGACTTTTTAAAAAAAATTTTTAATTTATATATGACAGTGGAATGCATTACAATTCTTATTACACATAGAGAGCACAATTTTTCACATCTCTGGTTGTATACACAGTATATTCACACCAATTCGTGTCTTTATACATGTACTTTGGATAATAATGATCATCATATTCCACCATCATTAATAACCCCATGCCCCCTCCCTTCCCCTCAAACCCTTCTGCCCTATCTAGAATTCATCTATTCCTCCCATGCTTCTGCTCCCTACCCCACTATGAATCGGCCTCCTTATATCAAAGAAAACATTCAGCATTTGTTTTTTTGGGATTGGCTAACTTCACTTAGCATTATCTTCTCTAAATCCATCCATTTATCTGCCAATGCTATGATTTTATTCTCTTTTATTGCTGAGTAATATTCCATTATGTATATAAACCACATTTTTTTTATCCATTCATCTATTGAAGGGCATCTAGGTTGGTTCCACAGTTTAGCTATTGTGAATTGTGCTGCTTATAATGTAACTATACCCAAAGAACTTAAAAACAGCATACTATAGAGACACAGCCACATCAATGTTTAAGCAGTACAATTCACAATAGCTAAACTGGTAGGTGGGACTTTTAAGAGGACTCATATCTTTCTTGGGAGACTGAATTAGTTCTCACAGGACTGGATTGCTTCCGGCAAAAGTGGGTTGTTATAAAGTACCTCTCTCCTTTGTCCCTTCCATTCCATGCAGGCTGGCACATTTTACTTTCCCCTCCACATTATGAAGTAGCATGAGGCCCTTGCCAGATGTAGGTGCTCAATCTTGGATTTAAAGCCTCTGGAACTGTGAACTGAATTTTGTAAACCTATTTTTGTTACACATTATTTGTATCTCAGGTATTCTGTTATAGCAACATTAAACGAACTAAGACAAATCCCATGATTTAGGCAAATCAACCAATTTTACACAATTGAAGAGGCAGAGTCCGAGAGACACAGTGACCTCACTGGATTCCCAGATGCCGGAACTGCATCTTTTGCAAATAATGTGAAAATTTAAGAATACAGTGAAATTAAGCCTCTAGAACAGCATCTTGCCCATAGAAGATACTCAGTAATTGATGGAGACTGATAGAGTCTATTTAGAGTCAGTTCCATCAATATCTGCAACAAGGCATTAAGCTTTATAATCAAATTTGCCTGGTTTAAACTTAGATCCAGCGGGCAACGGAGGACGACATGGATTAATGACAAGGTCAACCTCAGTCAAATTGTGAAGTTGGCAGTGTTCTGTGATTTCCCTGTCTGTCCTGATCTGGGCTCCACCCTTCTCTCATCATGCATCCTTCTCTACCCTGCAGGTTCCTGGGTCCCTCAAGGGCTTGCTCTTGCAGGGCTTTCTTTCATCTAAATGCACACATGACTGATGAATCAGAAGGAGTCTCTCAATGTGGGGAGACAGTTCAAAAGGGGCCAAGGCTTTAATCCAGGAATTAAGACTCAGATGGTCAAATTCAAAGCATCCATCAGAAAAGAGAAGGAGGATTTGAGAGATCAGGGATTTCTGCAGTGTTTAGAAAATCTCCTGTATGACCTCAGTCTGGATTGCAGCCCTTCCAAATCAATTTTCAGACCACTTCTTAATAATCAAGGCTGTGTTCAAGGGCATAGAAGTTCCTTCTGAAATTTCACTGCCTCTTAATCCTCTTTCTAATGGCAAGAGCTCAAATAGATTTCAGAAGCCCATCAAAGAAGCAGTATAGCAGAATCAAAATTGAGCTGTGATTGTAGAATCAGACTCTTAAATGTCAACTCTGCAATCTTTCTCAGATTATTGTGATGAGAACATTTTTCTGTTTGGAGTAAACTTGGTTTTGGAAAGATTGTTTTCATAATTTGTTTCATGTTAGCATGTCGATTTGTTTATCACAAAATTTCTTTTTTTCAATACCTTTATTTTGTTTGTTTTTATGTGGTGCTGAGGATTGATTCTCGAACCCAGTGCCTCACATATGTGAGGCAAGCGCTCTGCCTGAGCTACAAAACCAGCTCTGTTTTTCATAGAATTTCTAATGAACAACTTGTGCATTAATAAAATTAGTGATTCAACTCATGATTTTCTGAACTTTTAAAAATGCTACTGAATATTGATTAATCAACTAATTGCCATTTGAAGAAAATGTGTTTCTTTTTGCTCTCTTGGTCACCTTGTCTGTAAAGACATGATGTAGAATAGTGTTCAGCTTATATGCACATATTAATTAATAGGAAAATTATTCCACTATTAACTGAATTATTTGAGAATTATCTCAGAATTACCTGAGACAGAGAAGAGAATTTAATTACACAATGAATTTCTTTATCTTATTCTGAATTTCAATATTGCATTGAATCAAAGAATGCTCAAATGTGAGAAAAATAAAAATAAAAATAGCATGAGTTTTTTAAGGCTTTGCAAGAATAGTCCATAAATTCAATTTTTTCATATTGTCCTTAAGAACACAAATGATGTTTGGGAACCCTTGAAAACAAAAACATATAGATTAGACATTTTGAAAAGTGACACTTAAAAAGAAAATAATTATCTAGCTATGAAAAAATATGAAGGGACCTTGATGTGCATTGCTGAAAGAAACCTATATGAAAATATGACGTGATATGTAATTTCAAATTTATGCCATTCTGAAATGCAAAACTATGGAAACATTAAAAATATCAGTGATTGCAAAGCTTAGAGGAAGGGATAATAATAGGGAGGAAATGAATGAGGTATATGGGAAATCTCTACCTTCTACTCAGCTTTTCTGGGAACCTAAAACTGCTCTAAAAAATAAAGTTTATTCCTAAAATAGTAGTACCTCCCTCAAACAGATTAGTTTAAATGTGAGGAAAAGCAGAGAGAATTGAGAAGTACCAGGAGAAAAATTATAATCCAAAGTACTGCTTGGATTTGTAGATCTGGGGTGCTCTATAAGTGACATTAATCTAGGCATAAAGAATAAAAATAGAAGATGAAAGACTACACTTACCTTTTTTCTCCTGTTCTGCTTGCTTTTAGCTGACACCTGTCTCGAGTTGTCCTGCTTTGGAGAGTGTAATCAGACTTCAGCTGCTGCTTCCAGATCCTAAGGTAGAGTAAGTTTGAAGAGGGAACTTGGGGATGGTTTGTCAAGAATCAAAACATCTTCGTGATGCATAGAAAGCATGTTTGTGGATAGAGTAACAGAGGGCAAAGATATGCAGAGAAAGGAGGGGGCTGTCATCTTTGGTATCCAGTAATACTTCTGTTTGGGGTTCGTTTTGGAAAAGTTGTTTCAAAACTGGGGTAGCGGGTGAATGTCATGTCGAAGAGGAATTTCCCCCCTCTCTCCTTGGAGATATTTTATTGCATTTGCCCTGGAGGATCTTTACAAAAGAGGAAGAAATGCATTTCCCAAACTTCACAGCTTTGTGGTTAATTGCTCTCTGGGGCTGTCTATAACATAAACTCATAAAATGCTCCAACGACAATGCTTATTAAACTTGGTCTCTTTGGCCAGGTCCTCCAATCCCCTAAGGCTAATCAAGATATCTTCTGGTAGTACATCACCAAGCCCAGGAGCACAGTGGAATGTAAAAACAGGATGAACACTTACTCCACTGAAGAAGCAAGATTGCCCATACATAATTATCTATTTACTAATCCTCTTCTGTTTTGCCTAGAACCTGCTTAACCTGAAACATGCTTAGTTGATGGAAGTTTACTGAGCTCCTACTGTGTGCTAAGCACTGTACTTCATGCTTTTTTTGTGTTAACTCATGAATTCTCCAAAATCCCCCCTTGCAGAGAAGAAAACAGAAATTCAGAGAAACTAAATAAGTTACTCAAACTTTTACAACTAATAAGACATTGAGTCCATTTCTTGGTTCCATTATCTCAGCATGGTTAAAAATAACCCTGCAGAGCTGGGGTTGTCACTCAGTGGTAGAGCGAGTGCCTAGCATGCATGAGGCACTGGGTTCAGCTCCACATATAAATAAATAAAATAAAAGTATTGTGTCCATCTAAAAAAAATAAATAACTCTGCAGTCTCTCTATATTTTGCTTAGACATTTCCTTTGTCAGATATGTTAGTTAATCACAGTTTGACGCCAAAATCTGCATATGAATATATAGCATTGATATTTATTTTGGAACTCAATTGCACATAATTGTGTTGATATGGTCAATCATATCTCTCAATTTATAAATCTAATTTCTTTTTTCAGAAACCTACTATCTTGAAGGGAGATGATTCCATAAGCGGAAGGGATTCAGGGAGAGGGAGAGGGAGAGGGAGAGAGTAGGGTAAGGGAGGACATTTGAGGGTAGATATGATCCAAGTATGTGACATTCATGTACAAATATCCCATTATGAAGCCCATTATTTTGTGTAGTTAATGTGCAATTTAAAAAAAAGACAAGAAAAGAAACCTACCATCTTCCTCCAGGAGAAAGATATTAGGCATGGGGCCTTTTCTTCTTAAAAAAAGTTTTAAAAAACTTATTCTGATATGGCATGATGAAATGTAAAGATGTAAGATTTTTTTCTACAGAGGGCCACATACAAATAAAAAATAATGTCAATTCATAATTCAACAGAAGGCAAGTCATTAATGCACATGCTTGGGGATGAAAAGGAAGAAGAAAATGATTTGGTTCACTCATTTATTAAACTGAGAATACCGAACTTAGGTCTTTTAAAAACAGCCACAACAAATAGTGGCTGATTAATCTTAATACCATGACCAGTTAAGGGAAAGAAGTTATTTAACCAGACAGAAAACTGGAGAAAGAGACAATCAGGGTAGTGAAGGAATAGGATTAAAGATAAAAATATAGGAAAGGAGAAATCATTCATCCTTTCTCTCTGTACATATATATTTATTTATTGGAGTTCGGTTTTTTTCATTAACACATTCATTTATTTACTTTAATTGACAAATGGCAATATGTATATTTATGGACACAATGTGATGTTCTGATGCATATACACATAGTAAAATAATTAAATTAGGCCTGTTAACATATCCTTCATCTCCCCTACTTATCATCTCCTAATAACCTGAGGACCTCTCTTTAGGTCCACCTCCTGAAGGTTCTATTACACACATTTTCCTTTCCAATAGTGGGGCCTGGCCTTTTAACATATAATCTTTGGGGTAACTTCATTCAAATTATAGCAGGTTGTATTATGCCTCCAACTTTCTTCTTATTCAAGATTGCATTGACTATCTATGGTATTTTGTGGTTTTTTAGAATGCTTTCTTTCTATTTCTGTTAAAAGTACCTTTGGAATTTTTATAAGAATTGTATTGAGTCTGGTTATAACTTTGGGGAATATGGATATTTTTACAATGTTAATTCTTCTAATCCATATTTCCATTTATTTGTATCTTCTTCAATTTATTTTATCAACATTGTATAGTTTTCAGTATACAGATTTTCACTTTGTTAAATTTACTGTTAAGTTTTTTTTTTTTTTGGTATGCAACTATAAATGGGATTGTTTTCCTAGTTTCATGTTTGGATAGTTCAATTTTAGTGTATAGAAATAGTACTTTTTTGTGGGTGTTGATTTTGTATTCTAAAAAATCCTGAATTTGTTACTTCTATTGGCTTTTTTTTGGTGGAGTCATTATAATTTTCTAAATATAAGATCATATCATCTGCAAACAGGGACAGTGTAACTTCTTGCTTTCTGCCTTGAATGTCTTATTTCTTTTTCTTGCTTAATTGCTGTGACTGGGATTTAAAGTACTATGTTGACTAGAAGTAGGAGCGGACATCTTTGTTTCATTCTTAATTTTAGCAGGAATGTTTTCTTCTTTTCACCATTGAGTATGGCTGTGGGCTTGCGTTACGTGCACTTTATTGTGTTTCGTTACATTCCTTCTATATGTAACTGCATGAGAGTTTTATTATGAAAGAACATTAAATTTTGTCAAATGTTTTTCTACATTTATTAAAATGATCATATAGTTTTTGACCTTCATCCCATTATTGTGGGTGTATCACATTTATGGATTTGTTTATGTTGAACCATCCTTACATTCCAGGGATAATTCCACTTGACTGTGGTGAGGGATTCTTCCAAAATACTATTGAATTCACTTTGCTACTATTTCATTGAGGGTTCTATAATTATTTATTTATGACTATTCTTGGCTAGGTATTGTGTAATTCACCAGAGACATGTAAGAACTTTGCATGTGGGAATGAAGGGAAAGGAAGAGGGATTGGATAGAGAAAGACACTGAAAAGAATCTGACCTAACTTTCCTATGTACATATGTGAATATACCACAGTGACTCTCACCATCATGTACATCCACAAGACACAAATTAAAAAAAAAAAAAAGAACTATAGCAAATAGCAGAAATATCAGTAGAGTAGAAGGGGAAAAAGAGGTGGGTGGAGGGGAGGAGAAGGGAAAGTGCTGAGGACTGAATTAGAATAAATTATATTCCATGCTTTTGTAATTATGTCAAAATGAATCCTATTGCCACGTATAACTAAAAAGAACCAATAAAAAATAATTTGCGCTCTCTCTCTCCTGCTAGCCCTGAGTAATCCTTGCTGCCCTGCCGGGCGGTTAGTGGAGGGAACCAGAGAGGGGAGCCGTCTCGGACCTGGTCATAGAAAAAGCACTGTGGAGGATCCAACATGGCGGCCGGCGAGGAAGCTGCACTTTCAATATCTCCACATTAACGGGATCAGAAACACCAATTAAAACAGCTACATTCTACCTACTGAGGATCTTCTAGCAAAATTCCGTTGAAAGGAGACCTGCCGAGAATTAGTAAGTTTATTAGACGTGACAGTTTGCCCCAAACAAGTGAAACTTGACTGGCAGCGCGGGCTCAGAGTCCAATCCCGCGGCCACCCGCCGCTTCTGCAAGCGGCAGGCGGCCCAGAGCAGCGCGGCAGAAGGGTCCCCGCCCAGCCAGCAGACAGCGCCCGCCATCCCGGCTACCCTGGCGGCCCTGCTTTCGCCCGGCGAACAGCCACCCCACCCGGCTGGTTCTTAGCCACGCCGCTGCAGACACCCGGCTTTACAAGCACCCCCGGCGGCCCTGCTCGGCGAGAAGGGTCCCCGCCCTGCCGGCAGACAGCTCCCGCCAGTCCGCTCTTGTTCTGCAAGCAGCTACCCCGCCCGCTTGGTTCTTAGCCACGAGGCTGCAGCCGCCCGGCTTTACAAGCGCCCCCGGCGACCCTGCTCTGCGAGAAGGGTCCCCGCCCTGCCGGCAGACAGCTCCCGCCATTCCGCTCTTGTTCTGCAAACAGCTAGCCCGCCCGCTTGGTTCTTAGCCACGAGGCTGCAGCCGCCCGGCTTTACAAGCGCCCCCGGCGACCCTGCTCGGCGAGAAGGGTCCCCGCCCTGCCGGCAGACAGCTCCCGCCATTCCGCTCTTGTTCTGCAAGCAGCCACCCCGCCCGCTTGGTTCTTAGCCACGAGGCTGCAGCCGCCCGGCTTTACAAGCGCCCCCGGCGACCCTGCTCGGCGAGAAGGGTCCCCGCCCTGCCGGCAGACAGCTCCCGCCATTCCGCTCTTGTTCTGCAAGCAGCCACCCCGCCCGCTTGGTTCTTAGCCACGAGGCTGCAGCCGCCCGGCTTTACAAGCGCCCCCGGCGACCCTGCTCGGCGAGAAGGGTCCCCGCCCTGCAGGCAGACAGCTCCCGCCATTCCGCTCTCGTTCTGCAAACAGCCACCCCGCCCGCTTGGTTCTTAGCCACGAGGCTGCAGCCGCCCGGCTTTACAAGCGCCCCCGGCAACCCTGCTTGGCGAGAAGGGTCCCTGCCCGGCCAACAGACAGTTTCCGCCATCCCGGCTACCCTGCCGGTCCCGCTCTTGCCCTGCAAACAGCCACCCCGCCCGCCTGGGTCTTAGACACGCGGCGGCAGCCGCCCGGCTTTACAAGCGCCCCCAGCGGCCCTGCTCGTCGAGAAGGGTCCCTGCCCGGCCGGCAGACAGCTCCCACTATCCCGGCACTCCTGGCAGCCCGCCCGCTCTGCGAAGGGTTACCCCACCCGGCTCTTAGCCACGCGGGCGCCATCTGCCTGGCGCTGAGGGAGCCCCCGGCGGCCCAGCGCAGCCAGAAGGGTCCCCGCCTGGCCCGACAGAAGGCACGTGCCCTTCCGGCTCTGCTAACGGCCCTGCCCACCCAGGAAAGGGCTCCCCACCTTGAGAGGATGGGAAGGAAATCTAACCAAGCCTCTATGAATTAGCGAACTGGGATCTAAAACCAGAGATTATATCAGACCAGAGACAAGCCAGTTCCACCTCCCCCTTCGGTCACTCCTGCAAGGAGCCAGGGGCCCGCCATAGCAGAGAGGGGAAGTCACCAAAGATCGGCCAAAGAGATTCCTTCCCAGCGGACTCTAAATTAGCAGGAGCAGCGAGGGAGCCGGACGGAGCTGGCGGGAACCGCGGCAGCGGCACGGGAACCGGCGGGAGCTGAGGCGGCGCTGACGCAGGAGCCGGCGGGAGCCGCGCGGCGCGGGTCTCCCAGCTACAGCCCCCACCAGTGCTGACAACTGAGGTCTCTTGCACCAGATACGGGGGCGTGGCTACCAGAAGAACGAAACGCGATCAGTATGAAAAGACAAGGAAAGAAAGGACCACAAGCAATGCAGGTCAACTCAACTTTAGAAGAGGTAATATCTGCAGCAGATGGAATGTCAGATAAAGAATTCAGGATATACATGCTTCAGATGATCTGGAGTCTCAAGGAAGACATTAGACAGCAAAATCAGACAATGAAAGACCACTTCGACCACTTCGACAATAAATTACACAAACAAATCCAAGAAGCAAAAGATCAATTATACAGGGAGATAGAGGTTATAAAAAACAAACAAACAGAAATCCTGGAAATGCAGGAAACAATAAACCAACTTAAAAACTCAATTGAGAATACTACCAGCAGAGTAGAACACTTAGAAGATAGAACATCAGACAATGAAGACAAAGTATTTCAACTGGAGAAGAACATAGACAGCTCAGCAAAGCTGTTAAGAAACCATGAGCAGAACATTCAAGAAATATGGGATAACATAAAGAGACCCAACTTAAGGGTCATGGGGATACAGGAAGGTATTGAGGTCCAAACCAAAGGAATGACCAATCTATTCAACGAAATAATACGAGAAAACTTCCCAGACTTGAAGAATGAGACAGAATCCCAAATCCTAGAAGCCTACAGGACGCCGAATGTGCAAAATCATAAGAGAGCCACACCTAGACACATTATAATGAAGATGCCCAACATACAGAATAAGGAGAGAATTTTAAAAGCTACAAGAGAAAGGAAGCAGATTACATTTAGGGGTAAACCAATCAGGATAACAGCTGATCTTTCAACACAGACTCTGAAAGCTAGAAGATCCTGGAATAACATATTTCAAACGTTGAAAGAAAAGGGGTTCCAACCAAGAATTGTGTATCCCGCGAAATTAAGCTTCAGGATGGAAGATGAAATTAAAACCTTCCATGATAAACAAAAGTTAAAAGAATTTGCAGCTAGAAAACCAGCTCTTCAAAACATCCTCGGCAAAATATTACAGGAAGAGGAAATGGAAAATATCAATGAAAACCAACAGCGGGAGGTAGTACAGTAAATGTGGGGGGGAATAATCAAAGAGGAAAACAAACCATGTTTAGTAACATAAATAAACAAATATGGCTGGAAGAACAAACCATATCTCAATAATAACTCTAAATGTTAATGGCTTAAACTCACCAATTAAGAGACACAGGCTAGCAGAATGGATCACTAAACAAGACCCAACAATATGCTGCCTTCAGGAGACACATCTGATAGGAAAAGACATACATAGACTGAAGGTGAAAGGTTGGGAAAAATCATATCACTCATATGGACTTCGCAAACAAGCAGGAGTGTCCATACTCATTTCAAATAAAATAGATTTCAAGCCAAAGTTAATCAAAAGGGATGAAGAGGGACACTACATACTTCTCAAGGGAACCATACACCAACAAGACATAACAATTATAAATATATATGCCCCAAACAATGGTGCAGCTATGTTCATCAAACAAACTCTTCTCAAGTTCAAGAGTCTAATAGACCACCATACAATAATCATGGGAGACTTCAACACACCTCTCTCACCACTGGACAGATCTTCCAAACAAAAGTTGAATAAGGAAACTATAGAGCTCAATAACACAATTAATAACCTAGACTTAATTGACATATATAGAATATACCACCCAACATCAAGCAGTTACACTTTTTTCTCAGCAGCACATGGATCCTTCTCAAAAATAGATCATATATTATGTCACAGGGCAACTATTAGACAATATAAAGGAGTAGAGATAATACCATGCATATTATCTGATCATAATGGAATGAAATTGAAAATCAACAATAAAAGAAGTAAGGAAAAATCATGCATCACTTGGAGAATGAACAATAGGTTACTGAATGATCAATGGGTTATAGAAGACATCAAGGAGGAAATTAAAAAATTCTTAGAGATAAATGAAAACACAGACACAACATATCGGAATCTATGGGACACATTGAAAGCAGTTCTAAGAGGAAAATTTATTGCTTGGAGTTCATTCCTTAAAAAAAGAAAAAACCAACAAATAAATGATCTAATACTTCAACTCAAAATCCTAGAAAAAGAAGAGCAAAAAAACAGCAAAAGAAGTAGAAGACAAGAAATAATTAAAATCAGAGCTGAAATTAATGAAATCGAAACGAAAGAAACAATTGAAAAAATTGACAAAACTAAAAGTTGGTTCTTTGAAAAAATAAATAAAATCGACAGACCCTTAGCCACGCTAACAAAGAGAAGAAGAGAGAGAACTCAAATTACCAGCATACGGGATGAAAAAGGCAATATCACAACAGACACTTCAGAAATACAGAAGATTATCAGAAATTATTTTGAATCCTTATACTCCAATAAAATAGAAGATAGTGAAGGCATCGATAAATTTCTTAAGTCATATGATTTGCCCAGATTGAGCCAAGAGGATATTGACAACCTAAACAGACCAATATCAATTGAGGAAATAGAAGATACCATCAAAAGACTACCAACTAAGAAAAGCCCAGGACCGGATGGGTATACAGCAGAGTTTTTCAAAACCTTTAAAGAGGAATTAACACCAATACTTTTCAAGCTATTTAAGGAAATAGAAAAAGAGGGAGAACTTCCAAATTCATTCTATGAGGCCAACATCACCCTGATTCCTAAACCAGACAAAGACACTTCAAAGAAAGAAAACTACAGACCAATATCTCTAATGAACCTAGATGCAAAAATCCTCAATAAACTTCTTGCGAACCGGATACAAAAACATATCAAAAAAATTGTGCACCATGATCAGGTAGGATTTATCCCTGGGATGCAAGTTTGGTTCAATATACGGAAATCAATAAATGTTATTCACCACATCAACAGGCTTAAAAATAAGAACCATATGGTCATCTCGATAGATGCGGAAAAAGCATTCGACAAAGTACAGCATCCCTTTATGTTCAAAACTCTAGAAAAACTAGGGATAACAGGAACATACCTCAACATTGTAAAAGCAATCTATGCTAAGCCTCAGGCTAGCATCATTCTGAATGGAGAAAAACTGAAGGCGTTCCCTCTAAAATCTGGAACAAGACAGGGATGCCCTCTCTCACCACTTCTGTTCAACATAGTTCTCGAATCACTGGCCAGAGCAATTAGACAGACGAAAGAAATTAAAGGCATAAAAATAGGAAAAGAAGAACTCAAATTATCACTATTTGCAGATGACATGATTCTATACCTAGCAGACCCAAAAGGGTCTACAAAGAAACTATTAGAGCTAATAAATGAATTCAGCAAAGTGGCAGGCTATAAGATCAACACGCATAAATCAAAGGCATTCCTGTATATCAGCAACAAATCCTCTGAAATGGAAATGAGGACAACCACCCCATTCACAATATCCTCAAAGAAAATAAAATACTTGGGAATCAACCTAACAAAAGAGGTGAAAGACTTATACAATGAAAACTACAGAACCCTAAAGAGAGAAATAGAAGAAGATCTTAGAAGATGGAAAAATATACCCTGTTCATGGATAGGTAGAAGTAACATCATCAAAATGGCGATATTACCAAAAGTTCTCTATAGGTTTAATGCAATGCCAATCAAAATCCCAACGGCATTTCTTGTAGAAATAGAGAAAGCAATCATGAAATTCATATGGAAAAATAAAAGACCCAGAATAGCAAAAACAATTCTAAGCAGGAAATGTGAATCAGGCGGCATAGCTATACCAGACTTCAAACTATACTACAGAGCAATAGTAACAAAAACAGCATGGTACTGGTACCAAAACAGGCAGGTGGACCAATGGTACAGAATAGAGGACACAGAAACCAATCCACAAAACTACAACTATCTTATATTTGATAAAGGGGCTAAAAGCATGAAATGGAAGAAGGATAGCATCTTCAACAAATGGTGTTGGGAAAACTGGAAATCCATATGCAACAAAATGAAACTGAATCCCTTTCTCTCGCCATGCACAAAAGTTAACTCAAAGTGGATCAAGGAACTTGATATCAAATCAGAGACATGGCGTCTGATAGAAGAAAAAGTTGGCTATGATCTACATACTGTGGGGTCGGGCTCCAAATTCCTCAATAGGACACCCATAGCACAACAGTTAATAACTAGAATCAACAAATGGGACTTACTAAAACTAAAAAGTTTTTTCTCAGCAAAAGAAACAATAAGAGAGGTGAATAGGGAGCCTACGTCCTGGGAACAAATCTTTACTCCTCACACTTCAGACAGAGCCCTAATATCCAGAATATACAAAGAACTAAAAAAATTAGACAATGAGATAACGAATAACCCAATCAACAAATGGGCCAAGGACCTGAACAGAAATTTCTCAGAGGAGGACATACAATCAATCAACAAGTATATGAAAAAATGCTCACCATCTCTAGCAGTCAGAGAAATGCAAATCAAAACCACCCTAAGATACCATCTCACTCCAGTAAGATTGGCAGCCATTAGGAAGTCAAACAGCAACAAGTGCTGGCGAGGATGTGGAGAAAAGGGTACTCTTGTACATTGCTGGTGGGACTGCAAATTGGTGCGGCCAATTTGGAAAGCAGTATGGAGATTTCTTGGAAAGCTCGGAATGGAACCACCATTTGATCCAGCTATTCCACTACTCGGTCTATTCCCTAAAGACCTAAAAAGAGTACACTATAGGGACACTGCTACATCCATGTTCATAGCAGCACAATTCACAATAGCAAGACTGTGGAACCAACCTAGATGCCCTTCAATAGACGAATGGATAAAAAAAATGTGGCATTTATACACAATGGAGTATTACTCTGCATTAAGAAATGACAAAATCATAGAATTTGGAGGGAAATGGATGGCATTAGAGCAGATTATGCTAAGTGAAGCTAGCCAATCCCTTAAAAACAAATGCCAAATGTCTTCTTTGATATAAGGAGAGTTACTAAGAACAGAGTAGGGAAGAAGAGCATGAGAAGAAGATTAACATTAAACAGGGATGAGAGGTGGGAGGGAAAGGGAGAGAGAAGGGAAATTGCATGTAAATGGAAGGAGACCCTCAGGGGTATACAAAATTACATACAAGAGGAAGTGAGGGGAAAGGAGGGAAAATATAAGGGGGAGAAATGAATTACAGTAGAGGGGGTAGAGAGAGAAGAGGGGAGGGGAGGGGGGAGGGGGGATAGCGGAGGATGGGAAAGGCAGCAGAATACAACAGACTCCAGAATGGCAATATGTAAATCAATGTGCAACTGATGTGATTCTGCAATCTGTATATGGGGTAAAAATGGGAGTTCATATCCCACTTGAATCAAAGTGTGAATTATGATATATCAAAAACTATGTAATGTTTTGAACAACCTACAATAAAAATTAATTAAAATAAAAAAAAAAAAAAAAAAAAAAAAAAAAAAAAAAAAAAATAATTTGCTCATATGATGCTTACACGATAATTAAGTTGCTTAAAATGAAATTCTCATTAAAGACAATCCTTGGAAAATCAAGCAACTGCTACACCTGATCATTATAGTAGTAATGATGATACCATAACTATTAGATGGCTGGATATTTCTGACTTTACTGGAGCACTTAAAGAAATAAAGTAAAAAATTTGGGATTTTAAACTCAGTCACTTCCCAATTAGACAACGATAGAGCCTCTATTGAATCTCCAAAATGAATTATTTTATTTTTTGTAGGTTCACTGTTGGTAAGATGTAAAACAAGCTCAATTGTTTATGGTGCAAGTCACAGAGCCTATGACATTAAATTTATGACATGTTTGAAAATATTAAGATCCTGAGATTTGGAATGAGGATGTTTAGGTAGACCCAAAGAAAGCTGATCACCTTAAACCCTCAAGTGACTGATCCTTCCTAGCCATGGAAACAGTCTCTCTTGACCTGAGGAGAGGAACCATTCCTTCCTTGATGATTATTTCTTAAATTCATATGAAGCAATTTCTTTACAAAGAGGTACCTATTGATCTCAAGATCCACTAAACCAGCCCTGGTTGTCGCTGAACCATAATCAGGTTCAAATATCAGCATGTTCCAGGAGGACAAGAGTATGACCTTTGAGAAGAGAAATGATTTCTCCCAAGCTTGAAAGATATTGCAAAATTATTTGGGGAGTATCTTGGGAGTTCATGTTCAGCAGGCTATAAAAATGTTAGCAAGAAGGACATTCTCTAACATTAGTTTGGGTACAATTTATTTATATACTCTGTATTTTGTATTTAATGTCTTAAATCATCTGGGAGTGGCTGTAGCACGGTATTTACTGGATTACATAGTAACCACTGCTGAATAGATCATTATGGCTGATATTTCCTAGTATAAGTCAGTGGAAAGAATTCAAATTTTCAGGGAAATGAGCATATTAATTTGAGTTTATTATGCATAGTCTCCATACTATTTCCCCTCCAAACCATGTCTACCTACAGGACTAAGAGTAAAGCCCCTTAGTTAGGGCATTGAGGGGAAAGTGAGAGAAAGGAGAAGCAACATTTCTAAAATTAGATCATTATAATTAGATCATTATAATTATAATTGCATTTATTTATTTATTTGGGAACCAGGGATTGAACTTGGGGAGACATTGCTACTGAATCACATCCCCAGCCCTATTTTGTATTTTATTTAGAGACAAGGTCTCCCTGAGTTGCTTAGCACCTTGCTTTTGCTGAGGCTGGTGATCCTCCTGCCTCAGCCTCCCAAGCCACTGGGATTACAGGCATGTGCCTCCAAGCCTGACTAGGTTTGTTTTGAGAAAATCTCCATTCCCTTCCCCCCCTTCCTCCTCCCCCTATTCTTCCTCCTCTGCTCTACTAAACTTCCTTTCTTTTACATATACATAAAGATGAAATTCCCTTTGGTACCTTTATATATGCATGTAATGTGGTTTTATTAAATTTGTCCCCCATTTCCTCCTCTCTTACTCTTGTTCTCCTTCTTCTACTCCACTGATCTTCCTTGTATCTCTATGATATCCAATCCCATCCCCACTTTCTTTCCCTTGTGTTGCTCTAGCTTGGGCATATGAGAGAAAACACCGGACCCTTGATTTTTCTGAGTCTGGCTTATTTCACTCAGCATGATTGACAGACCACATTTTTGAGAAGCACTGTGGTGGGAGGACAGTAACAGATGCTGTTATTTAGAAGGTTCCCTGATTTTGCTGAAGACAAGTGTCAGAGGTGGGTGGACAAAATTAACATTGGAAAGCAGGAAAAGCTGTTTTTTTTTTTTTCCACTTAGTAGCATGCATTTGAAATTCTCTCATACTGTTCTTGTGTGTCATTAGCAAGAATGAGTCCACTCATTTTTATTGTTTTATAAAATTCTATTGTATGGATAGAACACAATTTGTTTAATCATTCTGCAGTTTAGGGACATGAATGGTTTTTAGTTTGGGACCATTATGAACATAACCATAAAAACACTTTCAAACAGGTTTACTTGAGATATAGATTTTTATTTCTCTTGGGTAAATATCTAGAAATGAGATTGCTGGGTCATATGGCAAGGTTTTCCAGAGTGGTTGTATCATTTTCCATCCCATTCCTGTGTGTGTGTGTGTTAGGGAAACAGAATGAGCATGAAATACATTAATTGTATTTTTCAAGGATTCTCCCTTCCTCCACCCCCATACATGTAGTGGGTATTTCTCAAAGTCTTGTTTCTGGTCCTCTATTTTCCACCCTCTGTACATTTTACCTAGACTATATCCTCTTTGCTCAGAATTGAAGTTAATAATGCAATGTTAATCAATGTTCTTGCCCACAACAAGTGGAATACTAAAACATGACCATAATAGTAGTCACAAAAGACATTTTCCAGGATCTTAAATTTGAATTCCAGATTCCTTTGAATTTCTTTTATTACCTTATATTCCTCTAAGTTTCTTTTAGTGCTAGGAACCATTGGGGGTCTCTCGCATGCCTTTGTATAATTACCTATCATTGCAATATCTACCATTTTGCTTCTGTCCTGGTGTGGACCAGGATGGATTTCCACAGATACCCATCATATCACTAACACACCTTCAGTTTCATGGCCGAGATGCTGGCATTGAAGACACAGGCATCTGCTCCGAGAGCATCATCCCCTGGTTCTGTCCAGTTGGCCAGTATCAGCACTCTTAGCAATTCAGTATCAGCCCACACTCCTCAGTCTCTTCTTTCCACCATTCTTTTCCCAGTCCCTTTGCATCAGGACTCAGGGATTTGAATCTGGGCTGGGCTGGAGGTGATTGAAGTGGTAGAAAATTGGCTCTTTCTAGAATCTCTTCTCCTTTGAAGCATGACCATCATCTTGAAACCAGAAGAGTTTCCTTTGGAATACTCCCTTTGACTGTTCCCAAGGGAAATTCAGATCTGGGGACATGTAGTTGGAGTAATGTTCAAAGATTTCTCAGAAGATTCATACTCAAGAATTTATTTATATGTGTGTTGATTTATATGTGTCTCCAAATGACTCAACCTGTAGGAAAAATTTTGCACAAAAATTATCTTAAATCTTTATTGCAATGTTTACTATAGTGATGATTAAGGGTGTTTTCATTTGATTTAGGAATCAACACCTAAAATGTCCTAATGATTCCTTTTCAATTTAAGTCTTAGCTGGCAATTCCAAAAGAATCTAATATTTTAAGTGCTTTTCAGGAGCATAACATTTACATTATTCACAAACAACTAGTTCTCATGAGATAATTAGGTATTTGAATAATAAAAACGACAAGTATAGCAAAAGTGTTATAAAAATAGTAAGATTCACTAAACCTCAGAGTCTTTTTAAAACCTCATTCAAGTTAGATGGCATTTTAATTAAAATATAGAGTTAGCTGGTATTTAATAAAAACATATATATTAGCTTGGAACAGTAATTATATATTACCATCACCTTTATCTAAACATATTTTCTTATTATTTCAACGCACCGTTTTCATTATGTTCAATAAGTTGCCCATCTCCCTGGTTTGGTATCTTCCTTGAAATTTAATTGCACAATCATATTGAGTTCAAGTGCTCAAGGAGCATCTAAACAGTTCTTGGAGCACAGTGAGCACATTATGGGTTTGGAGATGGTTTGATCCCTATTTGAGATGCTGGGATCTTAAGTTTTAATTAAAACTGACTACAATTTAGGAACACTTTCAATAGGTGGCAGCAGCATTCCACAGAGATCTAAACCAGCAGGGCTTTGTGCAGATAATAGTTTGCTAATATAGTTATCTTAGATATAATCATACTGTTTGGGATTTTTAGAGGTCACCTGCTTTACCTCTTCAGATTCAAAAAGAAGCCCAGAGAAATCAATAGCCCAATTTGTTACAGTATAATGGGAAATAGAATTCACATCCTCTGATTTCTAGGATGTGAATGTTTTCCTCTTTGCATATATATTTAAAAGATTTCTAAAACTTGTAAATGTACTTTTATCTTGGATTTAGTAGGGCTGCCTGATAAAAGACTCTGTATCTACGTTGATCTGAAGTTTTTACTAGTTGCTAGTGGAAGAAATACAAACTGAGATTACTTTTCAAATTCCAATTTGAGAACAAAGATAGCATTTTACTGCTAAGCATCTCTGGAGTTTTCTCTGGTCTTTGCTTCAAAGCAATTCAAATAAACTCATTAAAACAACTACTCTAAAATGTTAAATGAACATAAAAGCAAATCATCTTTTAGGAGAATCTGCCAGAGAACATACTCTAAAGTACATGGAATCTTAGCAAGATAAATTTTGAGCTCAATCTCGAAGCACTGTTTTTTTTTTTTTTAATTCTAAACATTTATAATTCTATGGGGAATGTATTTGCCTTCATTTGCTGTTTGTTTTGGTGCTTATTTTCCTATGATAAAACCACATAACATTAAATTAACACAAGGATTAGTCAGAGTTCTCTGGAAAGAACAACTTGGCTGTGTGTGGACGAATGGATAGATAGATAGATGATGGGATTTATTAGGGGATTTGACTTATGATTATGGGGTGTTAGACAGTCCCACATCAGGTTGGCTGGAAACTGGAGAACCTGGAGGCAGTAGTGTGGTTTATTCCAAGCCTGGAAGCCCCACAACCAGGGAAACTGATGGTTACCTCTTCAGTCTGAGGCAAAGGCCTGAGAACCAGGGTTGGGGTTGGGCTGCTAATGCAAACTGCTGAGTCTGCAGGCTGGAGAACCTAGAGTTCTGATGTTTAAGGGTGTCTCAGCTCCAGAGGAGATATATAGAGAGAATTCACCTTTCCTCTGCTTTTTTTGTTCATCCTCAGCTGGTCGAATGATATCCACTCACATTGGTGAGAGCAGATGCCCCTCATTTTGTTTAATGACCGCAATATGACTCTTTTCCAGAACACCCTCACAGATGAACCCAGAAATAATGCTTTACCACCTATGTGGGCATCTCTTAACCCAGTCAAGTTGCCGCCCCAAATTCACCATGACACCATCTGAATCTTTTTCAAGACACACTGAATAATGTTAAGTATACATGATGTTTTACAATAGATTTGCTTTGATACTTTTTGATGTTTACTGAAACTTCTGCTTTACCTCTTCAGAGTCAAAAAGAAGCCCAGAGAAATCAATAGCAGAAGATTTTTTTTTGTGTGTGTACACATTTAGTTTTATTGTAACAAAGCAACTTGTACACTTTTAACTTTTAAAACTGAGCATCATCTTTCCTTTCCAGTGAAAACAAAAAAGAAAATTTAAAAATAAACAAACAAAATTACAATAGAGAATGTCAATTCCAAATAAAATCCTATAGGTTCTGCTGATTCTCCCATTGAGTGGCAGGGCTCAAGTCATCTTTAGGAGAGAATTTTATTTTAAAAGTGTCATCTTAAACTGCAAGGATTTCCATTAAACATCACAATTAAACATGCCAAAGGAGAAGCCATGTTGTCAAAATGCCCACTTAACCCACCCAAACATCTCAAACCCACCCTTTGCTGACCTTCTATAACCCCATTTTTAAATTTTTTTTTCTTTTTTTAAACAAGAAAAAATAGACAGATACATGTTGATAAATGTTAACTGTCCATATTCACATAGAGACACAGTGTAATCTCTGAGCCCAATATACAGAGAAAGGAGGAAAAAAGCTAGAATTCTATGCACTACTACACAGGGGCCTAGCACCCTCCAGCTTCCAGCAGAGTGAAGGGAGCAGAAGGTTTTTCTTTTTTCCCACAGAGCACGGTGGTGTTGATTCCATACAGTTTTTTGTTTTGAGACAGGAAGGGATAAAAATGAATTTAGAACAGAATTTTTTTAAAAAAATAAAAGTATGCTGAGTTTATAGTTTTGTTCAGGGAGATTTAATAAGGTGACTTTCTTCTTCATTCTCAAATTTCTTATAGGATGGGTTGACAAATACATTGCATGTTTCCACTCTTCATTTACACGTCTAATGCGAACATTGTTATGTTTACAGATTGCTTTATAGTCTTAGGAGACTTCAACTTTTATCTGTTTTGCCATGACAGATTAAACCTATTACTATTCTTTCTTATTATCTTTTTCTAATCCTAAGAAAATGTCCAAATAAAAATTATGGGGTTCACTTTTAAATTTCTCAGATCTTAATTAACTTTTCATTCTTGGCTTCACCCTCTCAGCCTTGGGATCTCCTGGGCAATTTATCTCTAATCCTGGATAAGAAAGTTTATTTTGGCAAAGTTGCATGTTCATGTTCACAGTTGATTTGGGAAGTCATTGACCTCTTTTTATTTTAATGATCTCAGTTACTCAATTTCTTTCCATAAGTTAGCACTATTATCTTATATATCAAGGGTCTCAGGAATGGTATTCCTTTGTAGAGAGTATTTTTGTCATTTATTCTTATCTTTTCAGACTAAGGATGGCTAATTTGATTTGCAGGAAACAATATTTTTTTGGGGGGGGGGCAAATGTTATTCCTGAAGAAAATACTTATCAAAACACAAAACTGATGTTTTAAAATATCAGACTTTCAGATCTTCACAGGTCCTTGGAGAATGAGCACAATCTGCTTGGCCCAGAGGAGTTAATTCACTTTCCCGTAGTGACATGTGCAGGTTGTGACAGTGCCCGGAGCAGCACCCAAACCTTCGGGAGAAAGTGCATCATTGTCATCACATGGAAAATGAGTCACCATAAAACGTGAACTGCAAGAAAGATGCTTCTTGGCCAGACCCAACAGATGAAGTTAATGACACGTTTACATTCTTTCCATCAGGCGCTGAGTTAAGCCTTTCTTTAAAAAAAAAAAAAAGTTTTATTTGTAAAAAATTTTATTGGTTCTTTCTAGTTATCCACCACAGTAGAATCCATTCTGACGTAATGGTACAAGGATGGAATATATTTTGTTATTCTTATCCACATCTTATTTAATTGTCACAACAACCCTCCTGGGGTAGTCATTATTATTATACCAGTTGTTGAAATGAAGAAGTTGATATGAAAGATTAAGCAACTTCATACGTTTATATTGATAAGATAGCAGCTTTCTCAGTTAAAATTGAGATTTATATTGACAAGATAGCAACTTTCACATGTTTATATTGATAAGATAGCAATTTTCTCAGTAAAAAATCGGTGTCATTAACCACTGTTTTAGTACAGTGTGTTTGTGTTGTTTTTTTTTAACTTCCAACAAAAGGGATCATAAAGTAGAAGATTGCCCACTAACATGAAAGGAAGTAGGAAGTCTTTCTGAATCCAAATCAGTGAAAACTCAAAGGAGAATAAGACAGAGGACTGGAAAGAAGGTTCTGGTGGTTGGCCCCTTTCACCATCCATCTAGAGAACAATTAGTCTTCTAACGATTGCTGGGATTTTTGCATTGGACCCTGGAGTGAGTGACAGAGGGTAGCCTCTTGGAGAAAGAGTGTGGTGACCTCTGCCCATTAAAATAATGAACTCCCATAGGCCATTAGGAAGGCTTGGTAACAAGGATCCCGGATTCCACAAGCAGATGTTTAAACAGAGGCCAGTATATAAAACATCGGCAGAACCAAAAACCAGGCACAGAGCAGAAAGAAATGCAGATTAACTTAAGTTTTTAAAAGATGTGAAGGTTGCAAAGCAACCAATATTTTTTTTTCTCTTGTAGCACAAGATCTCAGGACACTTCTGCCTAAAATAATCCCGTAAGTCCAGTTTATTTTCTCCTACCTCATTCATCCAACAAATGACAACTATAAATTCTCAGTCTATTCCACCTCTTATTTTGTAAAAGGGGAAGAGTAGTTGCCACTTCCTGAAGCTGTGTGGAGAGGTAAATGGGTTTGTATAAATTGAGTCCAACAATGTCTGATACACCATAAGTACTAAATAAGTGTTTGTATTTAATTATGATTATTATATTATTATTTTGGTATTATATATTTTATTATTATAACAGACTAAATATAATAATCTATAGCCACGCTATTAAACTCTGAGAAAAAGCAATGAAAAGAATTAATTCATTCAATAAATATTTAATGGGTCCGTACATCCAAGTCACTGTTACAGGTAAATAGATCCAAAAACAGAACAGACAAAACTTTCTGCCTGTTTTTGAGTGGCTTATATTCTTGAGAGAAGATTTCATTAACATAAGAAACACCAAACTCATCTTTTTTTCTTTTTTCTTTTTTGATGGTCACAATAGATGTCATGGTGAAGAACAGTCTTGGCTTTTTTCAGCTTTGACATTCAATCGGTGATTTATAGAGAGCTTTTAAAGTTTTAGAAAATACAAAGTGAGAAGCAGTTTTTAATATGATGGGTGATGGAGAAACACAATCAAACAGTTACACTCAACCAAATTCCATGGCCAAATTCCATACAAATGAAATACCAGCAAATTCCATTTCACCAATGAGTCCTCCCAGGGTACTTCTGCTTTTTTACACCCATTTATATTTCCTCATTTTGATCTCACATCAGGCCTCGCCTTGTCTTTCTCAATTGTCAAATGTGATGGGCTCACCTCATGTTTTCAAAGTGATAATCTGATGTGGTCTTCTAACATCAAAGTGGTCTTCGGCTGATCATTGTCCTTAACTATCTAACAAACTCTCTCTTGCCCCAGCTTTTCTTGTTAAGGAAATATAAGTTCTTGACCACCATCGTCAGCCCATTTGAATCAGCTCTGGGATGGTTCCCCATCTCTAACTCCATGATGGAGCCAATTGGGCCAGTCCAAGTTTTTATCTTTCTATGAATTTTATGTGAATTTTATCATAAATGTGTCTAGTCCTTACCATATACACACAGACACACATATTTTTTTTTTCTTTTCATTTTGCAATCTAGAAGAATGATTTGGATGATTGGATTTCCTTTCCCCAAATGGAATATGTTAAAGATTATAGGCCACTGGAGTTCTTATACTGAAGATATATAAAGCATAAAAAGTCTGTTTTTTAAAATCTTAGTTTGGTTTATGTTTTTAAGTCAGAAATTCTAAGAGAGCTCCTAGGAAATCCAGTTCTAAAAGGACCTTGAAACTCCTCTGACTCAACCCTGCCATCTTGAGAAGTGAGGCTCTTAAGGGATGAGTGGCTTTCCACAGTCCTCACCTATGAAGGAATGGAGCTGAAGACAAATCATCTTTCTGATCCTGGCCACTTTCTACTCCATTCATCAGAATCTATTTTTTTTTCCAAGAAGGCATATAAAATAAAAATTTAAAATAACACCAAGGTATTATTTAACCCTGGCTTGCTCTGGGAAGATTTTTCTTGGAAGTTGGTGGGAATCGAAACGGGGTATTGACTGTACAATCTTCTAGGACATTTCTGATCTTGTAATAATGAACACAATTGATCTGACACAGGGTTTCTTCTTTTCTTCATGCAGGACACCTATGGTGGTACAAAGGAACAACACAGTTGTGACAAAATTCATCCTTCTAGGATTCTCAGATCATCCTCAAATGAAGACTTCCCTTTTTGTGTTATTTCTGGGGATCTACCTCCTGACTGTGGCCTGGAACTTGAGTCTTATTGTCCTCATCAGGATGGACTCTCACCTGCACACACCCATGTACTTCTTCCTCAGTAACTTGTCCTTCCTGGACATCTGCTATGTGTCCGCTATAAGCCCCAAGATGCTTTCTGATATCATCACAGAGCAGAAAACCATTTCCTTTGTGGGCTGTGCCACACAGTACTTTGTCTTCTGTGGCATGGGGCTGACTGAGTGCTTTCTCTTGGCCGCCATGGCCTATGACCGCTATGCTGCCATCTGCAACCCGCTGCTGTATGCGGCCCTCATTTCCCACACGCTTTGCTTAAAGATGGTGGCTGGCGCCTATGTGGGTGGGTTCCTTAGCTCTTTGATTGAGACATCCTCTGTCTATCACCATGATTTCTGTGGGCCCAACATGATCGACCATTTCTTCTGTGACCTTCCTCCGGTCCTGGCTCTGTCCTGCTCTGATACCTTCACCAGCCAGGTGGTGAACTTTATTGTGGGTGTTGTCGTTGGAGTGATACCTGTCCTTGTTATCCTCATTTCTTATGGTTATATTGTTGCTGCTGTCCTGAGAATCAGCTCAGCTAAAGGTAGGACCAAGGCCTTCAGTACCTGTGCCTCTCACCTGACGGCTGTGACCCTCTTCTATGGTTCTGGTCTCTTTGTGTACATGCGACCTAGTTCTAGCTACTCCCTGAACCGGGACAAGGTGGTGTCCATATTCTATGCTGTGGTGATACCAATGATGAATCCCATCATCTACAGTTTTAGGAATAAGGATATTAAAAGTGCCATAAAGAAAGCTGTTCATAGGGATAATGGGCTTTCTCAAAGGCATTCATTTTTTTGACTTTGGGCTAATATTCACAATAAAGCCATGAGCTGGGTCAGTGGCACAGACATTTATGTAGTTTTGGACTATTGAATCTATGTAGTGATTTTTGTGGATCAAGCTCTTTTCCCCCTAAGACTCTATTAACCAATTTATCTATTGGTGATTAGAAAATAATTTGTCCATCATTGGTTTCCAGAATTAACAGTGTTGCATAGCACACTGTGCTTGAGAATCATGGTGACCGTGAGCCAGTGTGTCTGATGGGGCTGGGTTAATGCTCTTTAGAGGTATTAAGGCAGCAAATCTGGTTTGAGCCTTACTGACTGAACATGTGGGGCAATCTCTTGATCAATTCAATCAACTACACAAGAAAGTAGTCACTCTAATTTAAATTTTAAAAATAAAACCAAGGAACTATTGCATAACTCCAAAGTGACAGAGGATTCTAAAGAGAAGCATACCCTCATTTAGGATGAAAAGCTCTCTGTTTTTACCAAGTTTGTGATCAATTCTATTTTATTTACTTATATTTTATGTGGTGCTAAGGATCAAACCCAGTGCCTCACATGTCTAGGCAAGCACTCCACCACTAAGTCACAACCTCAGCCCCTTGTGATAAGTTCTAGATGAGAACATAGCCAAGGAATGAAAGTCTGTGATTTTTCTCTTTCACCTTTTCTCAGAATATATTATGTGTCTGTGAATGGGCAGTTAAGAACTGATAAACATATTCAGCTATAGTGTTTCTTGGGTTCTCACTAAATAAATGAGAAAATAATATCTGTGTGTCCTTGGACAAGTCCCTTGGGCTCTGTGGGTCTCAGTTCCTCACCTATAAAATAGGAGTAATTGTAACTGCAATTATCCTCTAGCCTTATTATGAAAAACTAAATGAATCATTCAAATAAACACTTAGAACAGTGCCCTGCATACAGTAAGTGTTCAAGAGATGCTGTTATGATGATGTGATGATTTATTACAGTCTAAGCCAAAGGAATAGAAACATTTTATGGCTATTTGAAACAAGATAAGACATGAGTGTCTTTAGGGAAGGCTGGCTAGCAGGAGAACTCACTTTAGTGAAGCTGCCGCAATCCAGGGTGTGGTTCTCATTTGTGCAACCTCCTTCAAAAATATTTTCCAGATGGACTGGAGTTAACCAAGTTCAGAATAGCTCACTGCATAAAGCCAGAATGCTATTTTTAGCTTTCAGGGAAGAACAAACTGCCAAGATTGTACTTGTGGGAGGGGTATAATTCTCCATATGCTGAAGAAACCACACAGGGAGGCAAATTACAACTAAAATTCTATTTGGAGAGAGAGGAATCAAAGCCACTTGGATAGGTGTGTCAGCACCTGATATGCCCAACGTCAGGTCCTTCCAGCCGGAGGCCCTGGGCCAGGACGCTGCCAAGTGTTCCCAAGCATTCTCTTTCCTCTCTCCCAGAGGGCCATCTTCCCTTCTAAGCAGTGCACTCTGAATAGATAAATGAATCGACAGTTTTTCCTTATTTTGTTCAAGTAATATCTTTTTCCTGTTATGTACTTTATTTGTCTGTGGTGGGCTGATTTTATGGTTTGATCTGGAGAGTTTTGCAGACATCTGATTGTTGTCCCTAGGTACCACTAGTGTTCCCTGAACTTTTTTTTGTAATTCTGCATGATTACACACTCATGAAATAGTGAATGTGTTTATTAAACAGACTCTGATGAGGTTTTTACCTTTTTTGCTTAATATGAATAGTCTCTCTTTTTTTTAAAGAGAGAGAGAGAAGAGAGAAAGAATTTTTTAATATTTATTTTTCAGTTTTCAGTGGACACAACATCTTTATTTTATTTTTATGTGGTGCTGAGGATCGAACCCAGCACACCGCACATGCCAGGCAAGCGCGTTACCGCTTGAGCCACATCCCCAGCCCAATATGAATAGTCTCTTTTCTGTCTCATCCTTAAATTAGACAAACCTGGAGCTTGCCTATTCTGCGATGTTCCACACAAGTAAGGTATCACTTCCATTTTACTTTTGCCTGTGTTCAGATAACTGATCTGGACCACCCTGACCTAAAACCAAGCAGGAACAGCCTGACTGTCTTGCACATAAAGAGATATACCATGCACCCTAGTTTTCCCCCTTCAGCTTGATCTATGACTATCTTTACTGAATTTTCAGTGTCTTGTCCAACTGTTGCTTCGTTTCCATCCTCTCTTTCCTTTATTGCTGACCGACACCTTTTATTGTGCCATGTTGTTTATGAGGCCCCTTTTCTTACAAGCAAAGGAAAAGCTACAACAGTCTTTTGCGATCGTGACTTGGAATCTGCACAAACTGGACGTGGCAGTATCTCCCTTCAGTTTCTAGACCAGATGACTGGCACTGTGTAGTTGGAAGACAGACAGACCACAGCCTTTGATGGGACCACATTCTACAAATAACTAGGCAGCCAAGTTCTGAAATAGAACTATGATCTCAGACTGGACTTTGATCCAGTCAGCATCTGTAGAAAAATCAGCATGCATAAATTGTCACTTTGGTATTGTATGGCACATTCCTGTTTGTTCTCATAAAACCTTTTGTGAAAAAGGAGGTTGGCTTGTTTTCATCTTACAAAATCCTTAAGGAGCAAACTGGATCCATCTGGTCCAGAAAGAGGAAGTTGGAAAGTCAGACATACACTGAATTTCAGTTCACGTTCTACCAACTGTAAGCTCAAGATATACCCTGGAAGGGGGGCATCTAACTTTTCCCTTGACCCTCAGCCTGCAGCACAATTGGGGGTGAGACTCCATCTGGCCTGGGCTGCTGCTGGGAAGTGCCCTGTGACTCAGTCAATAAGAAGTGGGAAGAAAAGTCTTGCACCAGCCCAATCTTTCCTCTCTCCTTTCATGTATCTTGTGATGGTTACTCTTGACAGTGGGCTGTGTTGTCTGTATTACCTGCATTGGATACCACTTTTTTTTTTTTAAACTCCTGTTTTTACCAGAAGGCAAAGCAAGAATTTTTTCTTTGTTTCACATTTTTAGTGTTGGTGGCTTTCAGATCTTGGAAGGTTCTGGAATTGTTTTTCATCACCCATTCTATCCCTGGTAGTTTTCCAGCAAACAGGAGCTTGTGCATGAGGTTTTCCTGCTTTAGCCAGTTTAGCACCTTTATTAGGAATTTTTGTCCTTCTTTATTTATTTGGTTTAATTTCGTAGTTATAATTAGCTTTAACTCACCATTAAATTTTATTTTTAATTAACAATTATTATTTTAAATAAATAATAATTGATATTATTTTAATTGATAGATCATAATTACACATATTGACACAGTGAGCTGCTTTGTTGTATGTGGAATGATGAAATCAAGCTATTCAACATCTTTATGCTTTTTTCTGGTTGATATTCATCATGTGTTATGTTTTGGATGAGTGTCCCCCAAAGTACATGTGTTAAAGGCTTGGTACCCAGGAGTGTGCTATTAGATGGTGGTAGAACCTTTGAGAGACGGGGTCTAGTGGAAGATCACTGGCTGAGGGCATGCTTTGGAGGGGGATTTTGGGATTTCTCTGTCTCTCTCTCTCTGCTTTCTGAATCATGATATGAACAGTTTGCTCTGTCAATGGCATCTGGAGCTCCCGCCAGAGGCTCAACGCAATGGTATGGTCCAGTCTTGGACTAGAATCTCTGGAAACCATGAGCTAAACAAACCTTTTAGCTTTTTAAGTTAATCACTGCAGGTATTCCACTGTAGTAATGAAAACCTAATCTAGAATTTGACACTATCCTTTTTGTATTCTCAAAGTAAGTGACCTCTTGGAGTTTGTAGTGGAGTTTGTAGTAGAATGGGGGAGGAATCTTGCTTCAGTAAATCTTTCTGTGATATCATCTACCTGTTTTAGATTTCAGAGAGAAAGGGGAAGGGAGGAGGGAAAGGAAAGGGGGAAAAATTGGGGAATGATATTATCCAAAATACATTGTTATATTGTTTGCATGTATGAATATGTAACACTGGATCCCACCATTATGTGTATCTGTAATTTACCAATAAAAATAAGGAAAAATTTAAAACCTTTAAAAAAAAAAAAGAGGAAGGGGAAGGTGGTTTCAAAGTACGCTCTTTGGTCACTGTGGCTTCTATCACTAAAGACTGGATTTTTCTGTTCTGGAATTTGAACAGTGTCTGCCACATCCTGTGGGCTTAATCAACTTTTGCTGAATAAATGAGTTAACCTTTGTATTTTAATGCAAATCAGTATTTTGGTTAATATTGAGTTAAAATTATATTACTTTTACTCAGCAAAGTTCCTGCAAGTGTTAACAAACAAATAAAATGAAGAAAGTTGTTGGTAGATTTCTGAGGGAAATATGGTCATCATGACTATTTAGTTTTAGGCTATCTTAGATTACAACAACGTGTGTCTATTTTTTGTTGTTTTAAAAAGAGTTAGCTTTTTATAGTGAAATTAAACAAAATTGTTTATTAGTAGGGCTTGTCTTTCAGATCAATTAAAGAGTGTAAGTAAAATTATTTTGGATCCTATATTTAGGATGTAGACTTCTTCAGTTTTCTAATGTACTCTGATAAAATGCGATTTAGTTTTTAAAACTTTAATTATAATCTTGGGATGAAAGTAAAAGGTGATTTTCTCACACCTTAAGTATTCATACACATGTACAATATATAGTTATTATTCAGGAATCAGTGCTTAAAAACATTACAATATGCTTTTGAGTAAACAGGGATGAGAGTAGTTAGATAACAGTATAAACCAATTTTTATGAGCAGAGATGATAATTAGAAAACTAGGATGAAATGAATGTGATTAAAAATATATAAACACACAAAAAGTTCCACTTCAAGGGCAATAAGGGGAAATTAAAACAATTTTTCTACCTAATGAAATATCAGTGAACAACAAATATTAAAATAATTTAAAAATCACATTAGCTGAATATTGGGGAATATAAAGTGAGCAATGGTGTACAGTCACCTATTTCTAGCAAGAATATGAAATGTTCTAAAATTTTTGAAAATATCATTGTAATATTTGGTTAAAAAACATAGACCAAATCCACAAATTATTTCTTCCTGAAATTTGTCTAAAATGACAGTAATTTAGAAACCACTATGTTGTGGAGAACAAAAGAAACAATATCCCAAATTGGAAGCTGGAAAGTGAACTTATGGGAGATAACGAATTCAAGATTCAACAAATCCTTGAGCTGTGGTGGGGTGCGTGGGCGGAAGCCAGGAAGAAGCAAGTTGATTCTCATTGCATGACCCGAGAGAGGATCAGAAGTGGAAGGCACTAGGAACCTGCATGGAGCAGGTGGTGCTTACACTAGGGATTTAGTTGAAAATCTATCAAGAAAAAACTGGATTGCTCTTGCATTCATGCACCTTTCTCAACCCCCATCATCCCTCCAATGCTGTAGCAGAAGACTTATTCTAGGGAGGCTTATTTCCTAGAGAACTGAAGCAGGGACTATGGGTTCCAGACCTTCAGCTATACCTAAGGGGGAAAGATAAAAATAGAAGCATAAGATTGTATCTACATAGAGAGATGCTTGAGCCTCCTGCCTCCTCACAACACCACACACCTTCCATCCACTCTATCAACTCTTCGAACACCCATAACAAGGTTGGTATTTCCTAGACAGAATGCTGGAGGATTCAATTCAAGATAGAGGAAAAACCTTCCCCAGAGAAAAAACAACTAGTGATGGGTACAGCAGAGATCCATCAGAGCAGTTGAAAAGCCCCTGCCAATCACCTGGCAGAAAGAAAATGAGAGGACAATTGCTGACCGTGAACAGAAAGCTTCAGATTTTCTTTTTTAAAAAACAGGCATTATTTCTAAAAGCAGTTTTAGTCCCAGAGCAAAATTGAGCAGAAGGTACAGAGATTTCCTAGATATTCTCATCCCTACACACGCATAGCCTTCTCCATTATCAACATCCCCCACTAGAGTGTGACTTTGTGACAACTGGTAAACCTATAGGGGCACAGGATTATTGTCCAAAGTCCATAGTTCACATTAGGGTACACTCGTGGTGGTGTTCATTCCGTGGGTTTTAACAAGTGTATGATGACGTGCATTCACTATTACGGTGTCACACAGAACAGGTTCACTGTCCTCAAAGTCTATTGACAATGAAAAGTGCCCTGTCTATTCATCCCTTTCTGCTTCCTCAGAACCACTGATCTCTTTAATGTCCCCATAGTCTTACCCTTTTCCTGGATGTCATATAGCTGGATGTACTTTTGTAGCCTTTGCAATTGGCATCTTTCACTCAGTAATGTGCACTTAAGGTTCCTCCATATCTGGTTTATGTAAAACAGTTTAATGTTATATTCACTTTTCTTTCTTTGTTGAAACTTTTAAATGATTAGGCAATGCAGGTAGCAATCTGTTTACAGCCAAAGTGGAATGAAACTATTCTAATTGGGGTTTTTCCTTTTGTAATATATTTTTAAGAACAGAATATGCAGCACCCAACTATTCTACTATGGTTTACTATAATGGGCATGAGAATAGAACTGTTTTATAGGAGTGTGATACCAGATCTTCTTTTTAGTACCTCAATCTGCAATGTGAAAGCATAATTGAGGATCCACAGATTTTATTCCCCTTATAAAAACAGGGGGAAAATGAACTTTTGACAAAAATTGACATCTAGGAAGTATAAGAATGTGTAAAGAGCAAAATTCCAAAGTTAATATAATTTTGTACTAGAGAATTTAAATTAAAGGTGATAAAAAAAGGGTGCTATATACGAAACACGTGGAGATGGAACCAAGAATTTTTTTCATTTACAAGCATTAAAACTACTTGATTTTGAAATTATGTATAATTGATATTTATTGCATAGATAGTTAAATTATAAAAATGTAGTGTTTCATCCAAATCCTTCTCTCTGAGGAGTTCATTAAAACTTTTTGTGGGGGTAGATATTTTTCCTATTCTCGGTCATCTTTCTTTGACTGGGATCAGATCTAACTCTGAGTTCAAAAGTGAATTCAAGAGTCAAAAAATCCGCAAGTTGTGGGTTTAAGTCAGTCAACAATAAATGAGTCAACAAACAAACAAAAAATCAACATATAAGTCAGTCAACAAATAAATGACTATTTGCTATGGTTTAAACAAGCGTCTCCCTGAGGTCCACATGTAAAGACTTGGTCCACAAGCTGGCCGTATTGAAGGTACCATGGACCTTTGATAGGTGGGACCTTAGGTGGTCTTTTGGTTATTGGGTATGTGCTCTTGGAGGGCCTGTGGGACCCTAGTCTCCTCCTCTTTCTGCTTCCTGGCTTGTGGTGTGAACACTTTCTCTGACATGCCCTACCACGATACACTTCCTTTGCCAGAGGCCCAGACTCTGGGGCTGCCTAATCTTGAATTAGAACCTCCAGATGAGGAGCCAGATGAAACCTGTCTTTACTTCGTCAGTGTCAAGCATTTCATTATGGTGATCTAAAGTTGACTACCCTTGCAACTAGCTTGAGGTGGACCATAGGATAGTTGAAGTAAGAAAGACGCAAGGAGATGTTCATTGTAGCATCTAAAAAAAGTCTTATCTGTGGTGTCTGCTAGAAAAGAGGTTCTTTTCTTTTGCATAGATGATACTGAGTGTTGTGGTTGTGATATGTACCCAAAAAATCTCACTTGTGAGACAAGGCAAGAAGGATTAGAGGAGACGGGATTGAGTTATGAGATCCTTAAACCAATCAGTAAATGAATCCCCTGATGGATTAATTGGGTGGTAAATGTAGGCAGGTAGGGTGTAGCTGGAGGAGGTGGGCCACTGGGACCTGCCTTTGGGGTATATATTCTGTCTGTGGCGAGTGGAGTCTTTCTCTCTGCTTCCTGATCATCATGTGAACTGTTGCCCTTCTCCACACTCTTCCACCATCATGATCTACCTCATCTCGAGCCCTGAGGAAGGGAGCTGGCTGTCTATTGACTGAGACCTCTGAAACTGGGAGCCCACATCTAAACTTTTCCTCCTCTAAAATTGTTCTTGTCAAGTCTTTCAGTCACAGCTGTGAAAAAGCTGACTAAAACAGCGAGGCTAAGATCTGCAACTTATACACCAATTTTGCTAACACTAGGGAAATTTGCGATAGGATGGAAAAATTGTTGCATAACTCATACGACTAGTATTTGAACCACTAGATCAGATGTTCTCTGATTACCTCTGTTTCCTGAGTCAAGAGATTCATTTTATTGTTTCAATAATAAGTGGTCTCTAGTCTCAGTATATTAATTGTCTATTGTTCTACAACAAAGTATTACAAAACTTGGCAGTTTAAAACAACAAGAGAAGAAAAATGGCTAAGAAAATTAAGGCATAGACAATTGGTCTTTATAATACACCCATTGTAAATCAATAGTTATAAGGCACTCACGGAGTTTTGACACACAATTCTTAAGTTCTGATATTCAAGAAACACAATTTTCATTATCATTCCGTAGTTCTATTTCTACTTTGTGCTCTCTCTCTCTCTCTCTCTCTCTCTTTTTTCCTACTGGGAACAAAGTAATCAATTTGAGATCCTTCTTACAGTTTTGTGTCTAGGGTTCACATGGCTTGAATGAGGCTTGATCATTGGGGGCATTTGGTCCTTGACCTCTCCGTATCAGCAGTTCCTCATCAGGTCGCCAGCTGCCAAGTCACAAATGGGTTGCTGCTAAATTCCCTTCATTCCCATTTTCAAATACTATTCAATCTGATGACTGATGCTCACAACCATTTTTTTTTTTAAATTTTAGTTGTAGATGGACACAATACTTTTATTTTGTTTATTTATTTTTACATGGTGCAGAGGATTGAACCCAGTGACTTACCCGTGCTAGGTGAGCACCCTTCCACTGAGCCACAATCCAGGCCCAATCACAACCGTTTCGATTCAATGAGAATTGTTCTGTTTCCTCCATCCTTAACAATGTGCAGGAAACTGACAGATGCAATACCTCCCTGCCCAGCACCATCTTACCTGGATCCTCCATGACTGTATTTTCTGAAGTTCCTGCCTCCTAACCCAGGCCCTAAACAAAAGATGAAGCCCTCTTCACTCTTGGTGTCTCCAAACTTAGGTGATAGTTCTGCCATCTCTCTGGGCTCCATGAACCATTCTGAAGACTCACTTGTGATTTTGGCCTTATCACTTCTTTTCAAGAGATGCTGTCACATCTTTTTCCTGAGGCTTGAGAACTGAACAACTTACCTGCCTGAAAAGAGTATGGTCATAAATATTGTCCTGTTACATTTAGCAAAGTAAAAAAATTTTAAAAGAGTGTTGGATGGAGATAAAACAGGAGATGAAAGCCATATTAGGATCCTGAGGAGAGCTGAATTTTCATCTATCTCAATAAGGTTGTTTCATCTTTTCCATTGCCTTGACTCTTTTACTCCAAGATGATCTTTCCATTTAACATCCAGTGTGTTTATAAAAGAAAAGCCAGAAGCTGAGTACCAAAGGGCATGAGCTTAGTTCCTGTTAGCTGTGGGTTGCAAAGCAAGAGTCTCTTCTCTTCCTGTGCATCTGGAGAAAAGATGGCGGGTCTGGTGGAGGGATGTGGAAGGGGTTCTCTTTGGGGTATGTTTTGAGGATAGTGAGTATTATTTTATCTCTCCAAGGCTTCCCACACACTTTGCCCAGTTCTTCCTCTTTTTCTCCTTGTCTCTGCCCTTCTTATACTCCTTCTCTTTTTCTCTAATTTTCCATCTCCCCCCATCCTCCCCCATTTTTTAAAAAAATTCCTTTAAACCAAGTAGCTAGTGTCTGGAGAGAGAAGGAGTGACCTGTTTATATTTCTCCTTGCCTACTCCAAATGTCTGTGAAGTTTCTGTGAACATGATCCATCTATGGAGTTCCATCTAAAAGTAAAGAAAAAAATTTAAAAGTTGGCTCAGAATTAGAAAGCAGAGAATTGAGAATTCATCTGCTGCAGATTCTGACTTAGAATTGCTGAGTATTTCTACTTCCTGGTATTTTTTTCCTAGACAGAAATTGATGACAATAGCTCCTATGCTGAGGTGACGTGATTTACTTTATGTATTACAAGGTTGAAAGTTATCAGCCCCTTGATTCCTCTAAGAGGGAAGGAGGGTTCCTTGATATCAAAATGCCTCAGAAGATTAACACCCTCTGGAGAGGGACCAATTCCTAGAGCTGGCCTCTCCTCTGTTACCCAGGAGAGCAATTATTCACACCTAGCTTGGTTTTAATTGATCCTTCTTTGTTGCAAGTTGTGCTCTCAAATCCTTTCTTAGATGTGGTGGAGAAAGTTCATAAGCACTTAAGGCCCTCTTCTTCCATGACTATATATCATTTCTGAAGGAGTTTGGGTGAGTCATTGCTAACTATAAATTATGGGTTCAACTCAGCAAATGGCAAAATGAGATGCTCTCAGAACCTGGGAGGTAAAATATCTGTTGGCCATTTCTCAATTTCTGGGGACACCGTGAAGAAAAAGGAGGTGGATCACAGGAGAGGAAATCCCCAAAACTCTTGGGTGAGTCCCTTAGAGATCCTACAATAAGGAATGTCAGGGACCTAGAATCAGGTGGAATTTCACCAATTTACAAATAGCTCAGTTGTATTGTCCTTCAAGTCCAAGTTTCATTAGGGAGCCTCCTTCTGTCTGAAAAGCAGATCTGTGGGAGGATGAGCTGAATAGGTAGGTGGTATCAATACACTAGCACACAGGAGCGGACATGAGATAGTGTGGGCTGGAAAACCTTGGACTCATTTAAAAGTTAGAAAACACAGAACCAGAAGAGTCATGGGTTGTTTGTGAGGGGCTTATCCTTCCTGACCTGTTCCATTTAGGAAGTTAAATGTGCGCTATCTATGGAAGACTCTATGGAGGGTATTGTTCTTGAATCGAGTGGATCCACTGTGGCTTGGATGAACGCATTAGGTTCTAGAAGTGTAGTATGCCTCTGCTTTGGCACATGAGGGTGCCTGCAGATAACTGTAATGTACTGTATATTTCAAAAGGCCAGAAGAAACAATTTTCAGTTTACATCATATGTGATAATTGTTTGAGGAGATAAATATGTTTAATCTAATTTAAATGCTGTGTAATGCATATGTATGTTGAAACATTACATTGTGCCATATCAGCATGTAACATTTCAATGTTTTATGTATTGATTAAAAACAACTTTAAAAAAACTCATGGCTAACAATGAGGGACCTTCCTTCCTTCCTTTCTTTCTTGAGATGACATCTTTCTGTGTTGCCCAGGCTGTCCTCAGACTCCCTCTCTCAAGTGCTGGGACTTCAGGTGTGCACCACCTCGCCTGGCTATGAGGGACTACTAAACTATTAAAATGCTGACTGGGATTAAAAGATAAAAAAATAAATGTCAATATGTGGCCTGCTCTTCTAATCCTGCTCTTCTGATTTCTGATAAAGTTCTTTAGATTTTGTTTCTTGGCCATGTTTGGCTCAACATGTTGAATTGTTTCAAAATCCACTAAGTAAATACTAGGAAGGGCTGCTGATAAAATATCATATAGGAAAGGAGCATTTCAAAGTGGCTACTTTTTCATATTATCTTTCAACTTCTTTTGTTTATTATTTGCTAAGCAAGGTCAAATGAAGGGTGGATGGGAGGACAAGTGTATTATACTAAGAACACTATGGGAAAAAGCTCAAGGAAGACAGCCAAGATAAACTTTATCCACACCAGAAGAAGAAAGCCGAGACCTCCTTCATAAATAAGAGGCAAGGTTTCATTAAAATGGTAAAATCTAGAATGGCTGAGAAAAACACTGTGGCAATTACAAGGTCCCTCTAAGATTAACAGCACATAGCTGGTTTGATGCAGTACTTGGTGTAGAATTTGCCGTGATAATTGTCTCTCTTAGACATCCATGGGCACGAAGTTTGTAGTGGTTCCCATCTGGAAGCTGAGACTTCCCTGTTCCTCAGTTACACCAGCAGATTGTTGCAAAAAAATTTTAATACCTGATCATCTCTTCTTCCTCAAAAGAGATACATTATCTGCCAGTTTGTCTCACTTCCTTAATGCTTTTCTGTTCATTTTCTGGGAGTATCTATGTAAAGAGGCGAGGTGATGATGTTATTGACAGCATGCTCAATCCCACCGACATTGCCCTGTCTGTTTGTACAGGAATGTCTCTGAAATAGGTTGCCATGCTGGACATCTGTTGTGAGGAATTCCTCCAAGAGTACAGTTTTCTATACCCTCTAACTTCCTGTCTACGTCCAGCGGGCGATGACCCACAGAAGTCTGTCTCTTTCATGCCACACATCATCCTCTGTTGGTATTATGCCTCTGTGCTGGGCTATTGGCTTTGTTTGAGAGGCTTTGCTTTATCCAAATCATCAAGCTCTGCAGGCTGTGCTTGTTAAAAATAAGATCACTGCAGGAATTAATTTTACGAGGTAGTGGAAGGCAGGCCTTTAAAATGTGGTTCTGGAACTAAGCCTGGATTTGATCTGTAGAAGGATGATCTGGGCTCATGGGTTGGGTGACCCTAGGCTACTTATTTCTTTGGCTCACAGTCACCTTATCTATGAAATGAGAACAATAAGAGTATATTTTCCACAGGGATGTTGGAAAAATTAAATGAGAGAAACTGTAAAAGGATTCAGAATATCACCTAGATTAGAGTGTGTGTACTCAATGTTAGTTATCTAATATTATGCCTTGAGTTTAAGTGAATTTAATCATATGAGTAGGAAAATATAAAAGCAAATCAAAGAGCTTGAGGTTTTTGTACACTTGGAAAAATGAGAATTCATACCTCATTTGATTCAAATGTATGATATGACAAGATCATTGTATTGTCACGAGCAACTAATAACAAAAAGATGAATGGATTAATAATAAACTTTTGTACATCTAGACAATAAAATGTCATTGAGCAATATAAAAAAAAAGAGCTTGAAGTTTTGAGAAAAATTGGCCAGTGATAAGCTGAAATAATTACCAAATCTTACAAGAAAATATTTGTAGATATATTTCTGGGATTATAGTAGATTACATATCCATGGAAATTACTAAGAATACTCAGTGACACTAAAACAGGGACTCCCAAAGGGCGAAACCTCAGTGGATAAAATAGGAACAAACCTACCCCACAAAAGGAGACGATGAAATGCACAATTTTTGGTTTGGGGGACAGAGACAAAGATTAAAAGTCCCCAATAAATAGGTGGAACTGGAGAACATGACGCTAAGTGAAATAATAGAAGGAGGAGGAATGGAAAAAGAGAAGAACTGTGGAATGAAATTGACCAAAGTATATAATGCACATATATGAATAGACCATGGTATAGTCTCCTTCATGTATATATATTTTAAAAACCGATAAATAAGCAGAAGGAATACCAGGAGAGTAGAAGAAGGGGTACAGGGAAGAAAAAGTGTAATTGTTGGGTATTTAAATAGAACAAATTATAGTCCATGCATGTATGAATATGTCAAAATGAACCCCACTATTACGAAAAATGCACTAAATTGTTTTTGGAGTTCCTAAAAATTATTAACCTCAAACATCTATCTATTTAGCTATGCATCTTAAATCTTAGTGTGGTCCTGAAAAAAAAAATAAGTAAAATTTTTTGTTTAAAGGTATTTTGGGTTAGTATTGCTCCCAAGGTACCTGACAGAAGTAAAATGAATCATTCCTGGAGGAGCCCACATTAGACCCAAGCCTCAGCAAATCCCGTGGATGGACTGCACATGAACTCCTGATAAAAATTCACTCAACACACAATAGGGCACCTTGAACAAGAATCAGCAATAGAAGAAGAAGAGGCGAGAACGACCCCCGGACCGACCAAAGCCGTGCGCTGCTGCATCCCCGCGTCCAGCGCCTGCGTCCTGCCGCCGTCGCCACCATGCCCAAGAGAAAGGATGAAGGGATGCTAAAGGAGATAAAGCCAAGGTGAAAGACGAACCACAGAGAAGATCTGCAAGGTTGTCTGCCAAACCTGCTCCTCCAAAGCCAGAGCCCAAGCCTAAAAAGGCCCCTGCAAAGAAGGGAGAGAAGGTACCCAAAGGGAAAAAGGGGAAAGCGGACACTGGCAAGGATGGGAATAACCCTGCAGAAAATGGAGATGCCAAAACAGACCAGGCACAGAAAGCTGAAGGTGCTGGAGATGCCAAGTGAAGTGTGCGCTTTTTTGATAACTGTGTACTTCTGGTGACTGTACAGTTTGAAATACTATTTTTTATCAAGTTTTATAAAAATGCAGAATTTTGTTTTACTTTTTTTTTTTTTTAAGCTATGTTGTTAGCACACAGAACACTTCATTGTTGTTTTGGGGGGGAAGGAGCATATGTCACTAGTAGAATGTCTCCAAAGCTGGATTGCTGTGGGGGAAGACACTTTTCCCTTCTAGTTTTGAGAGACTTCCTCTTTGTTCCTAAGAGGAAGGGATTCCCTGATGTTGGCACACATAGCCACCTTGGCACAAATGCCTTGTGGTATGGAAAAACTCAAACTCATCTGTATGTCCTCCTGTCCCTCTCTGCCATCGGCATAGACTTAAGTCCCCTAAACTCAGACCTGTTGGGACCTGATTCCCAACAATTGGTTTTACCAGTGTGTGGGGCAATCTGGACTTTCCAGTGACGTCATTGAGAATAGTGTCCCTCAGAAGAGCAGCAGTTCCTTTTCTAGATTGTGGATCTTCAGATTAATAATTTTTGCCATTTTCCTTTCATTTCCTGAAAGTCAGGGTCGGCTTGTAAAAAGTTGTTAAACAACATGCTAAATGTGAAATGTCAACCCTCACTCTAAACTTTCCCTTTCAGAGCATCAAATGAAGACTTCATTGGGTTTTATAGTGGCTTTCTGATTTTGCTAGTCCATTCAAGAAGGGAGTTTGAAAGTTGTTGTATACGGTTAACGATTGTTTGCCCATGTCCTGCCTGAAATACTATGATTGTTTATGAAAAGTATCTTTAATAAAGCTGGATACAGTTTGGCTTGGAAAAAAAAAGAATCAGCAATAACAGTAAACTGTATAATGAGGCTCATAAAACCATTTAAATGTGTTTAAAGAAAGAATGTTATTGAAAGTGCAGTGAAAGAACAAGAGAAAATAAAAACTGACTCCTTGGGAGAAGAATAGAATGGAACCTCTAAAAGAGAAAACAAAATGTTATGATCCAATCTGAAACTCATGCCTGAGTTAAACAGCTAATTAACAGGATTTGTGTTAGAAGGATTTGAAAAGAAGAGAGAGATACAAAAACGAAACAGAACACAGTTGAGACGTTTATACAGTTAATGTTTTGGTGATGTCAAGGATAGGGCAAGAAGATCCAATGAACATTTAATTGAGATTCCAGAGAGATATAATGAAAATATAGAGGCAATTTCAGAACACTAATACCATGCTTAGTAAATAGGACCCCAGGTCTAAGGTCACCATGTCAGAGAGTAGAAATTAGAAAAAGTTGTGTGTATATTTATAACTATAAGGAAATCTCTCTAGATTATAGATGCTCAATAAATCATTTTGTGATCATAACCATTGATGATGATGATGATGATGATGAAAATATAATGAATATAATCTTCTACCCTTTCCCCATAATATTCTCTTCTATTTAGTCTTACCATGGACAGTACCACCTCTAAGATTGGGATGGTAAGGAGCTGGGGATGTGGCTCAAGCGGTAGCGCGCTCGCCTGGCATGCGTGCGGCCCGGGTTCGATCCTCAGCACCACATACAAAACAAAGATGTTGTGTCCACCGATAAATAAAAAATAAATATTAAAGTTCTCTCTCTAAAAAAAAAAAAAAAAGATTGGGATGGTAAATATATTGCTTTTCTGCTATCGTTCTCCCCTTCCATACTAATGGCAAAGCCCTTGAATTTATTTTCCAATTAATCACCTTATTCCTTCAGAATTCTTCTCAAAATGATGCAACAAGAAGTAATGATCCATCTGACTTTGGGAAAAAAATACTTTGATTTTACTGAGTATATCTTTATGCTTCAATGGAGGTTTTCTCTTTTTATCCATTTTTGAAACAAGGAGAATGGAAAATGTTGGGGAGAGGAAAGCATTTTAGATGACTAATGTTGAAAAATATTTATAGTTCATAGTCTATTCCATTCACATAACTTTTCTCAAGGGAAATATCCAAGACTTTTACTTCTACACGTAGATACAACTCCTACAATATTTGATAGGTATTTTCTGCCTTTCAAGGCTTCCTGTGATTTTCTAATTTGAGTTCATCTGAATAGAAATGTGTTCACTTGGGGCTAATAGTTATCTAGACACTATGATAGTCATAGCATCCAAAAGCATACAGGGTCCCATGCAAAAGCATTCTTTTAGTTCATTAGCATTTGGTTGGAAGAATTAGCACTTTGCCTTCCCTAGACTGGCTCCAATGTGAACAAGAGAGAGAAAAGAACTCTCCCAAATCTTGCCTCAGTCTCCTAACTCTCATGTAATTCCCCAAGCATCCCAACCTCTATAAGAGTTCAAGTCATGAGCTTTTGTAGGAGAAGTTTATAATCTGGAAATGAATAGTTTGTGGGTAACTGAGAATCCAATAAAACGGTATACAAAGGTGGTAAGTGGTTGCAATCTGCTGAGTCAACAGTTCCCAAAAGATTTTGAAAAGATTTTTGAAGGTCTCACTGACCCCCCAAATGATCAAGAGTCATTGTCCTAGATAATTTAATTCATAAGTGTCTCTGACTTGAGAAAAGAAAACAATGCTCCCACAAAAAAGAAGGGGGCACAATGGCTTTTCACACCTTTCCTTATCAAGAGCCTTCCTAGGGCCATTAAGTTGGTTCCACCATATCCATCTCCAAGCTGCTTTGTGGTAGGTCACTTTCCATCATCATGGTACCTATTCTTCAATTGCTCCAAACTTTGTGAAAGCGGAAAGGCAGTTTACAATGGTCAGGACTTTTTGATTACAGATTAATTCAATGTCAATTTTCAATACATGTTAAAGGGCACCTACTCCAGTATCTTCATTTTACATATGAGGCCCACCTTGATTCAGGTTCTCTCAAGCACTGAGTCAATAGCAGGGCCATACCTGAGTAGAATCACCCTATTTTGCCATACAGAGAAATAACAGCATTTTCCCCAGTTTGTTCTATCTCAAGAGTGTGATAGATTTGTAAAACCTGACATAGTAAAACAAGAAATCAAGACGTGTTGGAATATATCATGCTGATGATGTCCTTTTAATGTTTTCTTTTGTACCCCAAAGAATGATAGTACTTATCCAAGAGAATTTTTCAGTTAGAATTAGTGATTAGAAGACTCCAACAAACTCAACAATAAGGATCCAAGGTCATATGACTTGAAAAAGAATGAAGTCTTCCTTTTTCTGTTTTGGGAGTCAAACCATTTTCCTTCTTTCACCTTTTTCTCAACAAGGTGACACCAAGCAGATACATGGAAGGGGGTGGAAACCATACCTCTGTGGCCGTGTTTGTCCTCCTGGGACTCTCAGATGATAAAGATCTGCAGCTCATCCTCTTTCCAGTCTTCCTGGGACTCTACCTTGTGACTCTGATCTGGAACCTGGGTCTTCTCATCCTCATCACGATGGACTTCCACCTGCAGACACCCATGTATTATTTTCTCAGTTTCCTGACCTTCATAGACATCTGCTATTCTTCCTCCATCATTCTGAGGATGCTTTCAGACTTCTTAAAAGATGAGAAAACAATTTCCCTCCTGGCAGTGCCACTCAGTACTTTGTCGTGGCCTGGATGGCTATGGCTGAGTGCAGTCTCCTGGCCGCCATGGCCTAGGACAGATGTGTCGCCATTGGTAGCCCTTTGCAGTACTCAGCCATCGTGGCCCCAGGCCTGTGTCAGAAGAGGGTTGCTGGGGTCTGTGGCAGTGGTTTCCTTAGCAGCTTAGTTCAACTATCTCCTTGCTTTCATCTCTACTGCTGTGGGCCAAATATTATTCAACATTCTTCTGTGACATTCCTCGGATGACTCTCTTGTCTTGCTCTGATCCCTCCATCAGCCAACTGACTCTTTTTCTGGCAGCTGTTTCTGTAGGTTTGGTTCTCTCCTTCTCATCCTGTTGTCCTGTGGCTTCACTGCAGCCTCCATCCTTGAGATATCCTCATTCAAAGGCTGCGCCAAGGCCCTCAATACCTGTGCCTCCCACCTGGCAACGGTGACGCTCTTCCATGGCACACCCCTCTCTCTGTACATGCATCACAGCTCTAGCCACACCACAAGGCAGGACAAGGTTCTGTCAGTCTTCTGTGTCATCCTCATCCCCATGTTGAACCCTCTGATCTACAGCCCTAGGAACAAGGAGATCCAAGAGGCCCTCACGAGGTGATAAAGAAAGTAGCAAGAGTAACCGTGGGCAGGTATGATGGTCTCTAAAAGAAAGAAGTAAAAAAATAATTGAGCCCCTTTGTAGGTCACAGGGATGGCTAGGCGGAGACAAGAAGTGACAGCCTGGCATCTTTAATGCCAAATGTCATTGTGATTGTCTCCAAATACCCTTTGGAGGCAGTGCCACTGACATTGAACACAGTTTTAAAAGTCAATATCCTCCATTAGCTCAAGGATGCTTTCAGACTTCTTAAATCAGGAGGAAAAAAAAAGATTTTTCTCATTGCCTGTGCATTGAATTCTTTGATTAGAAACAGGGAACATAAAACCCCAAATGTGATTACATTTTAGAGAACAGATTATGTTTAAGAGATACTATGTGTGGAGAGATGACAAGAAGCCAGGAGGCCACCGACACTGTTCTTTTCTTTTTAGACCACTCTTCTTCTTTGCTTTTATTTCTTTTTTAAAAAATCTATTTATTTTTTACATACATGACAATAGTGGAATGTATTACACTCATTATTACCCATTTACAGCACAAGTTTTCTTAACTCTGTATATAAAGTGTGTTCATGCCAAACTATGCCATTATACGTGTACTCTTTTTTTTTTTGCATTACAATTCTTATACATATATATATACCACAAGTTTTCATGTCTCTGTTTGTATATAAGGTATGTTGACACAATTTCAAATCTTCTTACATATCTTTTGTATAATGATGACCATCACATTCCCCCATCCTTGCTATTCCTTTTCCCCCTCCCCTTCCCTCCCATCCTTTTTCCCTATATAGAAATACTCTTCCTCCCATGTTCTCCCTCCCTACCCCACTTTGATTTTTAATTGTTAATAATTTTTATATAATAATAAATAAAATAATATATGGTGTAAAATAACTATGTACAAATTAAAAATACATTGAAAACGAATATTTTGCAACTTTAATCTCAAAGACACGGAGAATGAATGAGTGAGAGAGATACAAAGAGGCGAGGAGAGGGAGATGTAGTTGGGATGGGCTGTATTTGTCTGGGTTTCCTCAGTTCTTCAGAATATAGAAGGAAGTGAAAAGGGGTGGGAGAAAGGATGGAATGCAGGGGACACTTTTAAGATCAAGTGTTGGGGAGGTTCCTAGAATCTAGAAGAAGCCAAAGTTTTGGGTCATGTGTGGGCCTGAAGCATGCTCCATGGTAGGTTCCCAGAGGCCATGAAAGAATCTCAAAATTATTGTCATGGTTTGTTCAGGGGACAAAACCTGAGTCCTAGAGACTAGGCCAGCATTTCCTGAACTGTAAATCTGAGCAGAGAGCAGCAGACCTGTCAGATTTGGGGATATCAGAGTCCAGCAAGAGAATTCACAAAAGTATAAAGAAATATTTCTTTGGGCCAGAGTTTATGAAGTGAATTTCATGCACATAACATTAGCGTTTATAAAACACTTTGCGCTCCATGTAGGTACATCACATAGATTTGATTTTTTTCTTAACTCATATGAGGTTGGTGAGTGAGAAGCTACCCCCATTTTATAGACAGAATTTGGGGGGGTATAAAAATCCTGTGTGCTGTTGCCAGGGTAGACAGTGAAACTCCACATCATGGGAAACTCTACAAGAATGGGATTCTAATCAGAATAAGTCATATTCCATGTATGTACAGGATATCAAAATACACTTCTGTCATGTATATCTAAAAATAACAAATAAAAAATAAAACAAAAATGGGACTTATACAAAACATCTATATAAACATAGTAACTACCAGGATATGTGAGCTCCTATCTCCACAATCCACCTTCCCTCAAAACCCTAGTGTTGGTATGAATAACCTTAAGCAGATATTGTGTAGTAGTTTTCTTTTTGTGTCTGGCTTATTTCACTTATTGTAATGTCCTCCAGATCCATCCATATTATGGCAAATAACAGGATTGACTCCTTTTTAAAAAACTGAATAATATTCTACTGTGTTTGTATTTATTTATCCATTTCTTTATCTATATATTCTCTGATGGACACCAACATCGTTTCCACATCTTGCCTATTTGAATGATCTGCAATGAACATGGGAGTGACCATATCTTTATGAAGTTGTTATTTCATTTCCTAGTGTTTTCTATAATGAATGCACCAATCTACTTCCTCATGAATGGTCTATGAAGTTTCAGTTATTTTTTAAAATCATGTCATTAACAGATGTGAGGTGATCTCTCAAGTAGGTTTGATTTTCATTTTCATACTGATTAGTGATTTAGCTGTGCCAACTTTGGGCAAATCCTCTAGTATCTCTAGCCTCAGATTCTCCACCTGGAAATTGAGTTTTTTTTTTTTTTTTGATTAGCAAATCCCTATCTCCTTTCCAGCTCAAATCACTCCAAGGTTGGGAAAGAAAAGTTAGAAGCCATCTCTCTTGCTATAAGGGGACAGGTAGTTCATGATCAAAAGCACCCATATAGGAGTGCAATATAACCAATTGGAAAACTCTTTGGAAGGGAAATCGGCAGTTTGGCAAGAACTTTTGGCAAGAATTGTCTTCTTGTGGGATCCTGGTCAAGGTCAGAAGGCAAAATATAGAACCGTGGATTCGTGGCATCTCATGTGGTTTTACAGTAGGACCCCTGTGAAATAGGTTTATGGAAATGAGGCTCTCCCCTTCTTCACCTCTCCCCTCTCCCCTCTCCCTCACTTCTGCACCTGCACTTAGAGTTCTTTCTTGAGTTCCATTTCTGCTTACCCAGATTCTCTGCCCTTCAGTAAATAGAATAATTTCAACCACAAAATTTCAGGTGTTACTCTGGGGCAGGGGATGGGTGTTGCATTCTTAGGGATATGACCTTGAACTCTGATACTCTTTGTGTTTTTTACAGAAAATGAAGATTCTATGATCACGTTAAAGAAATAGGCAATTTCATCTGTTAGCAAGAACTAAAGGGTCTTATCTTCCTGGATCTGGTTCAGGAGACAGAGAAAATGGTCAATTCCATGCTGTCTTAATGTTTCTTCCAGTAAAACCCATGTGGAAAGGATCTATTAAACTCCACATCTCCCATTGCTCAACTCTTCCCTTCTTCTCACTTTCATACCTTTCACTTAGGACCCTTTCTTGAGTCTTTTTTATCCATATTCAAAGACCTTAGTGAAAAGAATATACTCAGCACATTCTTGGTATTACTCTAGGGTGAAAAATGGGTGCTGAATGACAGTTTGGCAATTCCAAAGGAAATGACCTTGAACTTTGTCACCTTATGTTTTTTTTATGCTATAAAATGGGAATACAATGACCATCTAGAGCCAAATGAGAGAATGCTGTCTATAAAGTCTGCCATTTTGTAAAACTATAATTGAGAGTTTAATCAAAAATAGAAATTTACTGAATTTCAGGGGAATTTCCAAAGATCAAAACATGCTCATCTGTGTTTCCTAGTTTTCTTCACTCCAAGGACAATGTGGATTTGACTTTTCCCTTGAGGATTTGGTTTTGGAAATAATTATAATTTGATTTCCATTTAAAGACACAACTTTTATTCCTGACTTCTGAGCAGTAAAAGACAAACTTAGTCTTCACGATTTGACAGAGTTTTCAGGGACAATCTATTAGACCTGAAATACTTCAGATAGCTCTCACTGTCATCTTTGGTGACTCTGGGAGTCTGAGGACACTATCCCAGGCAACACAGATTCAAAGGTGCCTACTCTAGGCACCCAGAGCATTGGCATAAATGTCCCCTTTAACCTTCATCATTTTATCTTTATCTTAACTTTGTTCCTCACTCAAGAATAGTCCTGGCTTTACCTGATTTTGTACCTGGCACACTTTCTCAGACAGAACTTGTTTTTATTAGCTCAGAACTGGAAAGGTCTTGATTAGCTATATCCACCTAGTGAGACCTCCAACCAATATTTGAATCACCCCATTTTTCCTCCCTCAATTGTCTTGGGAGATGACGCACAAGCAAAATGTTAATTAAAGGAAGTACGTGTATTTAGGATATTTTTTTTCCTTTTCCACTCAGTCTCCAGATTGTAGTAAGATAAGTTATTAGGGATCCAACATGGCGGCCGGCGAGGAAGCTGCACTTTCAATATCTCCACATTAACGGGATCAGAAACACCAATTAAAACAGCTACATTCTACCTACTGAGGATCTTCTAGCAAAATTCCGTTGAAAGGAGACCTGCCGAGAATTAGTAAGTTTATTAGACGTGACAGTTTGCCCCAGACAAGTGAAACTTGACTGGCAGCGCGGGCTCAGAGTCCAATCCCGCGGCCACCTGCCGCTTCTGCAAGCGGCAGGCGGCCCAGAGCAGCGCGGCAGAAGGGTCCCCGCCCAGCCAGCAGACAGCGCCCGCCATCCCGGCTACCCTGGCGGCCCTGCTTTCGCTCGGCGAACAGCCACCCCACCCGGCTGGTTCTTAGCCACGCCGCTGCAGCCACCCGGCTTTACAAGCACCCCCGGCGGCCCTGCTCGGCGAGAAGGGTCCCCGCCCTGCCGGCAGACAGCTCCCGCCATTCCGCTCTTGTTCGGCAAGCAGCCACCCCGCCCGCTTGGTTCTTAGCCACGAGGCTGCAGCCGCCCGGCTTTACAAGCGCCCCCGGCGACCCTGCTCGGCGAGAAGGGTCCCCGCCCTGCCGGCAGACAGCTCCCGCCATTCCGCTCTTGTTCGGCAAGCAGCCAGCCCGCCCGCTTGGTTCTTAGCCACGAGGCTGCAGCCGCCCGGCTTTACAAGCGCCCCCGGCGACCCTGCTCGGCGAGAAGGGTCCCTGCCCGGCCAACAGACAGTTTCCGCCATCCCGGCTACCCTGCCGGTCCCGCTCTTGCCCTGCAAACAGCCACCCACCCTGCCTGGGTCTTAGACACGCGGCGGCAGCCACCCGGCTTTACAAGCGCCCCCGGCGACCCTGCTTGGCGAGAAGGGTCCCCGCCCTGCCGGCAGACAGCTCTCGCCATTCCGCTCTTGTTCTGCAAACAGCCACCCCGCCCGCTTGGTTCTTAGCCACGAGGCTGCAGCCGCCCGGCTTTACAAGCGCCCCCGGCGACCCTGCTCGGCGAGAAGGGTCCCTGCCCTGCCGGCAGACAGCTCCCGCCATTCCGCTCTTGTTCTGCAAACAGCCACCCCGCCCGCTTGGTTCTTAGCCACGAGGCTGCAGCCGCCCGGCTTTACAAGCGCCCCCGGCGACCCTGCTCGGCGAGAAGGGTCCCCGCCCTGCCGGCAGACAGCTCCCGCCATTCCGCTCTTGTTCTGCAAACAGCCAGCCCGCCCGCTTGGTTCTTAGCCACGAGGCTGCAGCCGCCCGGCTTTACAAGCGCCCCCGGCGACCCTGCTCGGCGAGAAGGGTCCCTGCCCGGCCAACAGACAGTTTCCGCCTTCCCGGCTACCCTGCCGGTCCCGCTCTTGCCCTGCAAACAGCCACCCCGCCCGCCTGGGTCTTAGACACGCGGCGGCAGCCGCCCGGCTTTACAAGCGCCCCCAGCGGCCCTGCTCGTCGAGAAGGGTCCCTGCCCGGCCGGCAGACAGCTCCCACCATCCCGGCACTCCTGGCGGCCCGCCCGCTCTGCGAAGGGTTACCCCACCCGGCTCTTAGCCACGCGGGCGCCATCTGCCTGGCGCTGAGGGAGCCCCCGGCGGCCCAGCGCAGCCAGAAGGGTCCCCGCCTGGCCCGACAGAAGGCACGTGCCCTTCCGGCTCTGCTAACGGCCCTGCCCACCCAGGAAAGGGCTCCCCACCTTGAGAGGATGGGAAGGAAATCTAACCAAGCCTCTATGAATCAGCGAACTGGGATCTAAAACCAGAGATTATATCAGACCAGAGACAAGCCAGTTCCACCTCTCCCTTCGGTCACTCCTGCAAGGAGCCAGGGGCCCGCCATAGCAGAGAGGGGAAGTCACCAAAGATCGGCCAAAGAGATTCCTTCCCAGCGGACTCTAAATTAGCAGGAGCGGCGAGGGAGCCGGACGGAGCTGGCGGGAACTGTGGCAGCGGCACGGGAACCGGCGGGAGCTGAGGCGGCGCTGACGCAGGAGCCGGCGGGAGCCGCGCGGTGCGGGTCTCCCAGCTACAGCACCCACCAGTGCTGACGACTGAGGTCTCTTGCACCAGATACGGGGGCGTGGCTACCAGAAGAAAGAAACGCGATCAGTATGAAAAGACAAGGAAAGAAAGGACCACAAGCAATGCAGGTCAACTCAACTTTAGAAGAGGTAATATCTGCAGCAGATGGAATGTCAGATAAAGAATTCAGGATATACATGCTTCAGATGATCTGGAGTCTCAAAGAAGACATTAGACAGCAAAATCAGACAATGAAAGACCACTTCGACCACTTCGACAATAAATTACACAAACAAATCCAAGAAGCAAAAGATCAATTATACAGGGAGATAGAGGTTATAAAAAACAAACAAACAGAAATCCTGGAAATGCAGGAAACAATAAACCAACTTAAAAACTCAATTGAGAATACTACCAGCAGAGTAGAACACTTAGAAGATAGAACATCAGACAATGAAGACAAAGTATTTCAACTGGAGAAGAACATAGACAGCTCAGCAAAGCTGTTAAGAAACCATGAGCAGAACATTCAAGAAATATGGGATAACATAAAGAGACCCAACTTAAGGGTCATGGGGATACAGGAAGGTATTGAGGTCCAAACCAAAGGAATGACCAATCTATTCAACGAAATAATACGAGAAAACTTCCCAGACTTGAAGAATGAGACAGAATCCCAAATCCTAGAAGCCTACAGGACGCCGAATGTGCAAAATCATAAGAGAGCCACACCTAGACACATTATAATGAAGATGCCCAACATACAGAATAAGGAGAGAATTTTAAAAGCTACAAGAGAAAGGAAGCAGATTACATTTAGGGGTAAACCAATCAGGATAACAGCTGATCTTTCAACACAGACTCTGAAAGCTAGAAGATCCTGGAATAACATATTTCAAACGTTGAAAGAAAAGGGGTTCCAACCAAGAATTGTGTATCCCGCGAAATTAAGCTTCAGGATGGAAGATGAAATTAAAACCTTTCATGATAAACAAAAGTTAAAAGAATTTGCAGCTAGAAAACCAGCTCTTCAAAACATCCTCGGCAAAATATTACAGGAAGAGGAAATGGAAAATATCAATGAAAACCAACAGCGGGAGGTAGTACAGTAAAGGTGGGGGGGAATAATCAAAGAGGAAAACAAACCATGTTTAGTAACATAAATAAACAAATATGGCTGGAAGAACAAACCATATCTCAATAATAACTCTAAATGTTAATGGCTTAAACTCACCAATTAAGAGACACAGGCTAGCAGAATGGATCACTAAACAAGACCCAACAATATGCTGCCTTCAGGAGACACATCTGATAGGAAAAGACATACATAGACTGAAGGTGAAAGGTTGGGAAAAATCATATCACTCATATGGACTTCGCAAACAAGCAGGAGTGTCCATACTCATTTCAAATAAAATAGATTTCAAGCCAAAGTTAATCAAAAGGGATGAAGAGGGACACTACATACTTCTCAAGGGAACCATACACCAACAAGACATAACAATCATAAATATATATGCCCCAAACAATGGTGCAGCTATGTTCATCAAACAAACTCTTCTCAAGTTCAAGAGTCTAATAGACCACCATACAATAATCATGGGAGACTTCAACACACCTCTCTCACCACTGGACAGATCTTCCAAACAAAAGTTGAATAAGGAAACTATAGAGCTCAATAACACAATTAATAACCTAGACTTAATTGACATATATAGAATATACCACCCAACATCAAGCAGTTACACTTTTTTCTCAGCAGCACATGGATCCTTCTCAAAAATAGATCATATATTATGTCACAGGGCAACTATTAGACAATATAAAGGAGTAGAGATAATACCATGCATATTATCTGATCATAATGGAATGAAATTGAAAATCAACAATAAAAGAAGTAAGGAAAAATCATGCATCACTTGGAGAATGAACAATAGGTTACTGAATGATCAATGGGTTATAGAAGACATCAAGGAGGAAATTAAAAAATTCTTAGAGATAAATGAAAACACAGACACAACATATCGGAATCTATGGGACACATTGAAAGCAGTTCTAAGAGGAAAATTTATTGCTTGGAGTTCATTCCTTAAAAAAAGAAAAAACCAACAAATAAATGATCTAATACTTCAACTCAAAATCCTAGAAAAAGAAGAGCAAAACAACAGCAAAAGAAGTAGAAGACAAGAAATAATTAAAATCAGAGCTGAAATTAATGAAATCGAAACGAAAGAAACAATTGAAAAAATTGACAAAACTAAAAGTTGGTTCTTTGAAAAAATAAATAAAATCGACAGACCCTTAGCCACGCTAACAAAGAGAAGAAGAGAGAGAACTCAAATTACCAGCATACGGGATGAAAAAGGCAATATCACAACAGACACTTCAGAAATACAGAAGATTATCAGAAATTATTTTGAATCCTTATACTCCAATAAAATAGAAGATAGTGAAGGCATCGATAAATTTCTTAAGTCATATGATTTGCCCAGATTGAGCCAGGAGGATATTGACAACCTAAACAGACCAATATCAATTGAGGAAATAGAAGATACCATCAAAAGACTACCAACTAAGAAAAGCCCAGGACCGGATGGGTATACAGCAGAGTTTTTCAAAACCTTTAAAGAGGAATTAACACCAATACTTTTCAAGCTATTTAAGGAAATAGAAAAAGAGGGAGAACTTCCAAATTCATTCTATGAGGCCAACATCACCCTGATTCCTAAACCAGACAAAGACACTTCAAAGAAAGAAAACTACAGACCAATATCTCTAATGAACCTAGATGCAAAAATCCTCAATAAACTTCTGGCGAACCGGATACAAAAACATATCAAAAAAATTGTGCACCATGATCAGGTAGGATTTATCCCTGGGATGCAAGGTTGGTTCAATATACGGAAATCAATAAATGTTATTCACCACATCAACAGGCTTAAAAATAAGAACCATATGGTCATCTCGATAGATGCGGAAAAAGCATTCGACAAAGTACAGCATCCCTTTATGTTCAAAACTCTAGAAAAACTAGGGATAACAGGAACATACCTCAACATTGTAAAAGCAATCTATGCTAAGCCTCAGGCTAGCATCATTCTGAATGGAGAAAAACTGAAGGCGTTCCCTCTAAAATCTGGAACAAGACAGGGATGCCCTCTCTCACCACTTCTGTTCAACATAGTTCTCGAATCACTGGCCAGAGCAATTAGACAGACGAAAGAAATTAAAGGCATAAAAATAGGAAAAGAAGAACTCAAATTATCACTATTTGCAGATGACATGATTCTATACCTAGCAGACCCAAAAGGGTCTACAAAGAAACTATTAGAGCTAATAAATGAATTCAGCAAAGTGGCAGGCTATAAGATCAACACGCATAAATCAAAGGCATTCCTGTATATCAGCAACAAATCCTCTGAAATGGAAATGAGGACAACCACCCCATTCACAATATCCTCAAAGAAAATAAAATACTTGGGAATCAACCTAACAAAAGAGGTGAAAGACTTATACAATGAAAACTACAGAACCCTAAAGAGAGAAATAGAAGAAGATCTTAGAAGATGGAAAAATATACCCTGTTCATGGATAGGTAGAAGTAACATCATCAAAATGGCGATATTACCAAAAGTTCTCTATAGGTTTAATGCAATGCCAATCAAAATCCCAATGGCATTTCTTGTAGAAATAGAGAAAGCAATCATGAAATTCATATGGAAAAATAAAAGACCCAGAATAGCAAAAACAATTCTAAGCAGGAAATGTGAATCAGGCGGTATAGCTATACCAGACTTCAAACTATACTACAGAGCAATAGTAACAAAAACAGCATGGTACTGGTACCAAAACAGGCAGGTGGACCAATGGTACAGAATAGAGGACACAGAAACCAATCCACAAAACTACAACTATCTTATATTTGATAAAGGGGCTAAAAGCATGAAATGGAAGAAGGATAGCATCTTCAACAAATGGTGTTGGGAAAACTGGAAATCCATATGCAACAAAATGAAACTGAATCCCTTTCTTTCGCCATGCACAAAAGTTAACTCAAAGTGGATCAAGGAACTTAATATCAAATCAGAGACATGGCGTCTGATAGAAGAAAAAGTTGGCTATGATCTACATACTGTGGGGTCGGGCTCCAAATTCCTCAATAGGACACCCATAGCACAACAGTTAATAACTAGAATCAACAAATGGGACTTACTAAAACTAAAAAGTTTTTTCTCAGCAAAAGAAACAATAAGAGAGGTGAATAGGGAGCCTACGTCCTGGGAACAAATCTTTACTCCTCACACTTCAGACAGAGCCCTAATATCCAGAATATACAAAGAACTAAAAAAATTAGACAATGAGATAACGAATAACCCAATCAACAAATGGGCCAAGGACCTGAACAGAAATTTCTCAGAGGAGGACATACAATCAATCAACAAGTATATGAAAAAATGCTCACCATCTCTAGCAGTCAGAGAAATGCAAATCAAAACCACCCTAAGATACCATCTCACTCCAGTAAGATTGGCAGCCATTAGGAAGTCAAACAGCAACAAGTGCTGGCGAGGATGTGGAGAAAAGGGTACTCTTGTACATTGCTGGTGGGACTGCAAATTGGTGCGGCCAATTTGGAAAGCAGTATGGAGATTTCTTGGAAAGCTTGGAATGGAACCACCATTTGATCCAGCTATTCCACTACTCGGTCTATTCCCTAAAGACCTAAAAAGAGCACACTATAGGGACACTGCTACATCCATGTTCATAGCAGCACAATTCACAATAGCAAGACTGTGGAACCAACCTAGATGCCCTTCAATAGACGAATGGATAAAAAAAATGTGGCATTTATACACAATGGAGTATTACTCTGCATTAAGAAATGACAAAATCATAGAATTTGGAGGGAAATGGATGGCATTAGAGCAGATTATGCTAAGTGAAGCTAGCCAATCCCTTAAAAACAAATGCCAAATGTCTTCTTTGATATAAGGAGAGTTACTAAGAACAGAGTAGGGAAGAAGAGCATGAGAAGAAGATTAACATTAAACAGGGATGAGAGGTGGGAGGGAAAGGGAGAGAGAAGGGAAATTGCATGTAAATGGAAGGAGACCCTCAGGGGTATACAAAATTACATACAAGAGGAAGTGAGGGGAAAGGAGGGAAAATATAAGGGGGAGAAATGAATTACAGTAGAGGGGGTAGAGAAAGAAGAGGGGAGGGGAGGGGGGAGGGGGGATAGCGGAGGATGGGAAAGGCAGCAGAATACAACAGACTCCAGAATGGCAATATGTAAATCAATGTGCAACTGATGTGATTCTGCAATCTGTATATGGGGTAAAAATGGGAGTTCATATCCCACTTGAATCAAAGTGTGAATTATGATATATCAAAAACTATGTAATGTTTTGAACAACCTACAATAAAAATCAATTAAAAAAAAAAAGATAAGTTATTAGGATAAAATTTGTTATGAAGGATTAAAAAAACAATCCACATCTCTTCAATCTTTTCTTGGAATGGTGAGGTACACAGAATATACTTAACTGTAACCAGAATGCAATAAAGAGCGATGAATTTCATGTAGCTGGTGGACCTACACTTTGATTTATTTTCACTGAAATGACCAATTGCACTGATGTTTGGGGGAGTTTTAAGAGTTCACAATTTCAAAATATTTTCATTAACTCATAATGGATAAAACATCTGAGAAATTGTAATAGCATCACTCTAAGAATAAACAGAATTCACAAAACCATAATGGAAATTAAATAAAAATGAAATTCTTAGTTTAAAGCCAATGGGTAAAGGAACCATTTACTAATGTATTAAACATGTATTTATCGAGATATGCTGAGGTTATGATGCTTAACACTGAGTAGCGGAACATCTCCATGAGTCTGCATACTGTATCCAGCACGTGCTGTCTGTCTGCTCAGCGGTACTTAGAGATAGTGGAGCATAAAGGAGGCATTAGGAATTTGCAGTCTGTCTGGGTGGGAGACAACAAAATAACGCAAGATAGAAATAAGCATGCTGACTTATTAACAATATTTTAAAATCTAGGCTAAGAGACCACCTAATTTCTGAAATAATTTTAAGATCTCCTTGATACTTCAGTGTCAGTTCTATTGACTTTTACAGAGAAGTGATCATGAGGATGACAGTTAATAACACTTATTGAGTTCTTACTGCTTTAAGCCCTTCACATCATTCAGTCCCTGCTGCAACCTATACAGTGGTGAATACCATTGTCTCCATTTATCCACTGAGGCAATTGAGGCACAGAGAGATTAATAACCTGCTAAAGATTATGCTGACAGTAAGTAAATGTCAGATGAGTCTAAACTCTTTCCCTCTGAAATTTTTTCTTGTTTTTTTCTTGTATATAAATAGGATCTGTAGAAAATTGAGAAAATACAGATAAGCATAAAAAATAAATATCATACCACCTACTACACTTAATGCTTGACATTGTATGCGGTCTGCATGTAGTATGTGTGCATGTGAATGTGTGTGTGTGTGTGTGTGTGTGTGTGAGAGAGAGAGAGAGAGAGAGAGAGAGAGAGAGACTGAAAGACTGAGAATGAATGAGTGACAGATTAAATACATTTTTTAAAAGTATTTATTTTTTAGTTGTAGTTGGACATAATACCTTTATTTATTTTTATGTGGTGCTGAGGATGGAACCCAGGGCCTCTCACATGCTAGGCGAGCGCTCTACTGCTGAGCCCCAGCCCCAGCCTTACCTTTTTTTTTCCCTTCTAAAAAGGAAGAACCATTTTGGGAACTAGTCTTTGGTTTGTTTGTAAGTCATCTTTTATATTCAAATCCTTACTATATTGTCCTCTTTGGGTAATTTTGACTATTTTTCCTAGTTCGTAATTGCATTTCAAGTATGTTTTGTATAACTAGATTTCTCCATCATAACCAAGATTTTAATTGATTTTTTATAGTTTTCTTTTTACTTTCTGTTTGGTGTATATTATATAAATATGTGTCTACTTAATCTTGTCATAACTGTTTTTACCCACAATCCCACAGTAAGTTCTCATTTATTATTTATTTAAGGAAGAATTTGTCATTTTCCTATTAATTTAAAATATTAACTTTATCATATATAAAATAACTACTAATGCTTCAATGCTTAAAGAATTTTTTTTTAAGAATTTGTTTTTTGGGCTGGGGATGTGGCTCAAGTGGTAGCGCGCTCGCCTGGCGTGCGTGCGGCCCGGGTTCGATTCTCAGCACCACATACAAACAAAGATGTTGTGTCCGCCGAGAACTAAAAAATAAATATTAAAAAAATTCTCTCTCTCTCTCCTCTCTCACTCTCTCTTTAAAGAAAAAAAAAAAAGAATTTGTTTTTTAATATTTATTTGTTTGGTACTGAGGATGGGACCCAGGAGTACTCTACCACTGAGCTACATCCCCAGTCCTTAGATTTTTCTTTTGAGACAGCATCTCTCTAAGTTGCCCAAGTGGGCCTCAAACTTGTGACCCTCCTACTTCATTTTCCAGAGTTTCTGGGATTAAAGGTTTGTTCCCACTGTGTCCAGCATCTATTTGTTCTTTTGGTATATGTTTGTTATTATAAGAATAATTAATAACAATGTTTATAATACTTTTTGATATCTGAAAGTGCAGGTCATTTCTAATTAAGAAAATTGATCTTTTCTAAAATGTTCTTGTCTGTTAATTACTGATGAACTCATCTTAAGGAAAGACAGTTTGGCCTGGAGCATAAACAATAAGTGTTATCTAATATAAAATGTTATTGAGTTCTAGCTTACTGATTTCCTGATTTAAAACAAAACAAAACAAAACAATTCCTCTGAAGTGTTTTGGAAATGAAATATTCACATCAACCCTTTCTCTATATCAAGGCCCATCTTTTTTGATATTGGCTGTTCTTTAACTCTGTGTATCCAAGGGCAAGGGAACTAAATAGAAAATGCTTGTGTGGCTTAAATGACTTCAAGGTCCTGGGTGATTGACCTGCATGGACCCCTGTCTGGAGGAAATAATGGCTCACAGTCTATAAGGCTTGTGATGTCTCAGAAATTAGATCTATATATCTATATCTATCTATCTATCTATCTATCTATCTATCTATCCTCTTTGGCATTTTCATTTCATTCCTGAGTACAGCAGTCAGTCATGATTGTTGGTAAGCAATCAATGGTAATAACAACAAAAATCTACTAATCAATGACTATGTACCTGATTGTTTGTTAAATATTTGCATGAATTGCTGCTTATAACTATCATAGTAAACCTCAGGTACAAGGATTCTTCTTGTTCTCATTTTTCAGTGAGTAAATCAAGCTCAGTGTATTCAGACCACTGGGACTATTTGCTAGAGCAAGAGTGTGTCAGAACAAAAGCTCCAAGTCTGAACCCTTACGTAAGTTATCATGCTGTCCCCCAAGAAACAAAATACCCTAAAATTGAAACAACCCTTGGGGGCCAAGAGTGCACTGTACTTGCCTCCTTTTGGAGCACTTCATATGAAGGCTCCCCTGGGAAGGCTTGTTCCGTAACTTTATCGGGCACACAAACTTCTGCTCTACAAAATATATTTGAAATATAAATTATAATATCATGTTCGTGGCTAGTTTGAAGATGTAGTATTAAATACATTTGTAAGAAGTTTGAGAAGTTATTATTAATGGTAAATGATTTTTTTTTTTGGTAAATGATTTTTCTGAAGAACAAAGGGAAAAAATTAAATGTATTTAAATGACAATTCATGACAGGTCAATCACTAAGATTTATTCTGGAAAAATGCTATCTACACTTCTTTTATGATGATAAAGCAGGAAATACCTAATGAATGATAAGAAATGTTTTTTTTAATTATTTTGATCAAAAAATTTAAAAAAATTATTTCAATGATCTTTTTTTTAAATTAATTTTTATTGTAGGTTGTTCAAAACATTAAATAGTTCTTGATATATCATAATTCACACTTTGATTCAAGTGGGATATGAGCTCCCATTTTTACCCCATATACAGATTGCAGAATCACATCAGTTGCACAACCACTGATTTACATATTGCCATTCTGGTGTCTGTTGTATTCTGCTGCCTTTCCTATCCTCTACTATCCCCCCTCCCCCCTCCCCTCCCCTCTTCTCTCTCTACCCCCTCTACTGTAATTCATTTCTCCCCCTTATATTTTTCCTCCTTTCCCCTCACTTCCTCTTGGATGTAATTTTGTATACCCCTGAGGGTCTCCTTCCATTTACATGCAATTTCCCTTCTTTCTCCCTTTCCCTCCCACCTCTCATCCCTGTTTAATGTTAATCTTCTTCTCATGCTCTTCCTCCCTACTCTATTTCAATGATCTTTACATATAATAATCAAAGCATTTCTGTCGTACAATTTTCAAAAGTTTCGGTCAACTTTTTAAATCTCTTTGTTAATTGTTATGAGACTTTATGAATTACTTGAGAGTCTGAACACTGAACAGGCGTTGGGTGATAATTTGAGATGCAAGGCTAGAGTCTCTCTCCACGGCAGTGAAGCATTTCTCTTTTCCCAGTGCTCAATGGAGGGAAAGATGATACACAGGACAGTGGAATTGCTATAATTACTCTGAGTTTTCAATGCATTCTCTTGTCTACTCTCTGATATTGGGAGCACCAAGGCAATGACTGGGGGAAAAAAATTCTCCAGAGACCACCCAGTTTACCTCCTGGGGTTCTTCAGGCACTTCTTGTGAGACATGCCCTAAAACTGTCAAAACTTTCCTGCATTGACACACTCTTTGTGCAAGTCCTGACTGCTCTATAAAAATCTTCTTTGGGATAGCCAATGTCCTAGTTTTCCTTTCATCCTGTGGCTGTATTTTCGTGTCCATCATGAAGATTGTGTCTGCTAAAGGCAGGCCCGAGGAATCAATGCTGTAGGAACACAGTGTCCTTCCATCTTGGACGCTCACTATGTTGTGTTACATCAGTTTGTCCTCTTCACTTATCAATCTACTGACAAGTATTTGTGAAACAGAAAAATTGAGCAAAAATGTTTTTGCTTCCACAATTGAAGACTGCTCAAATCAGGATTCTGTCCCTAAAGAATACGCTTGGCTGAGGTCCTCAGGACCCAGAACTATTGCCTTCCGAATGCTATGCCACAGTATTATAAAGAAATGGTGGTACTATGGGCTATTCTGTTTCCAGACTGAGGCAGAAAAGCAGACATAGGAAAAAATATACTGTTTGCCAGAAATAAAGATGTACAATGTCCTGGTTATGCCTCCTGGAAAGACTTAGCTGAGATAGCTATTTTGTCTTCAGTAAATCAGTGTTAATTCTCTGTTTTGGATCTGTGTCTGTCTCTACCAGCTGCAGCCTAAGGAAAGAGAAGGCAACCTAAATCATGAAGAGCGATATGGTTTCTTCAGTTCCATTTACTTAGAAATTTGATGATTTGAATCTTACATCTGGGGTCCAGTGAGGATCTATGATGGGGTTGATAATTCAAAGCCTAAGTCACTGCCTGTAGCAATTCCCAATGTCATAAACCTTGACCTCTCCCACCTTCCCCCATTACATTCAGACAATTACCCTTGATTGACACAGTCAATGGGATCTCACTATAAAATTATATCTGATATTTCAGGCATTTATTCAAGTCTGGTATTAAAAAGATCTGTGTGGATTCACTGCAATAGTGGAGTCACTATTCAATGTCACCATTCAACATATTCAATGTTGCAGAAAGAAACAACAAATATGGCAATTATTTCTTATTGCCATGTATGCTCAGTGTTTTATGTTTTAGAGTTTGGTTGCACAGAGTGATACAATGGATGAAGTGGAGTAACACAGTTTCATGCTTTTTAGGAAGCTCCAAGGGTCAGGAGAGGAAATAAATAATGGCATAGTCTGGATTCTCCTCTCTGTACGGTTATCTCTATCTTAAGGAGGACATAAAGCATGTGGTTTTAGTGCTGTGGTTAAAAAGAGGACCAAGACATATCACAATGACTATTGATATGCTGCATTGCTTAGATTCACACAAACTCTTAAAATCCAGAGACTATTACATCTTCTTCTTCTTCTTCTTCTTCTTCTTCTTCTTATTATTATTATTATTATTATTATTATTTCTGCTGTTATTCTTCTTATTATTTTTTTGGTGCTGGAGAATTGAACCCAGAGGTGCTTTACAACTGAGCTACATTCCTAGACCTTTTTATTTTTTTGTTTGGAGACTAAGTTGCTTAGGGCCTTGGTAAGTTGCTGAGGTTAGCCTTGAACTTACCATCCTCCTGCCTCAGCCTCCTGAGTTGCTGGGATTACAGGCAAGTGCCATCATTCTTAGCTACATATTATTTTTGAAGATTCATTAGATTCTTAACGTGCCTTGGAGTCTCAATTTTGATGAGTCGAGTGGATTATCCAACTTAATTAGGGAATGTAAGTGGAGAGGTATTTTAGTGCTTTGCCAAATCTTCTATGAATTCACACATGGCCAAGTTGAGAGACAGTAGAATTGTGGAAATGCTGAAAGAATGGAAAAGCTCACCCATGTCAAGGAAATGATGCAATATGAATAAATGCTGTGATAGTCCATCCAGGCATAGTTATGTGCTTAGAAGCATCATTCTCTAAAGGTGTGTAAAAATGTATGAGAAGTGTATTCTAATAGGGCCATGAGATCTTCAGTAGGAGACAACACTATGCCAGGGCTTAGCAGACAATATCCGCATCTCAGGGACCCATCCACCTCTTGATGGGCTCGGATGAGCCCAAGGAGGTGACTCACAGAAGCTGCTGAGGGGATTTGGAAGTAGGCTTCTGGGAGATGGGGCTGATGGCTAAGATCCCTTCCAAGAACTAACTCCATGGATTGCTGTTCAGAATCATTATCTATAGGTCCAATAAATGATATCACTAAAGTATGACCTTGAAGAACAAAACAGGGCAAAGTAAAAGCACAGTTATTCAGACTTGCTCCTGAAGATTTGGTTTGATGGTATGTTCCAGATTGTACTATCAGCTGAGCCACACATTGTAACCCAGGCCCGACTATGGGACTAAAAAGATGTTTGAGCTTCCTCCCTGTAAATCTCCCTGTAACTGTGTAGAGATTTGGCCATATAATATATGTGGGGAAATAGTTGATCTGCCATACACCCCCAAGGGTTGGCTAGATAAATGGTTCAAGGTGGGTGGTGAAGATGAAAAGAGAAATAAGAAAGGATTCCTGTCCTTATATCCTGGTGGGAGCTTGATCCATGTATGAAATAATAATCTACAGTTTAGGAGTAGTTCCGTGTAAGAATACTGAAACAGACTTACAGCTAAGGAAGTTGACAAAAATCAACAGCTCACAGAAATTAGCAGGGTTCAATCGAAGGTTAAGTCAAGTGAGGGAGTTTGCAAGATTAATTTGAGACAAGAGAAGTTCATTCCCAGGAGGGGAGTAAGTAGTCAAGTTCAGTGACCTGAATGTTCAGAAGGTTTTCATTCAGAACTGAGTAATGTAAAAAATGAAAAAAATGAATATTAATTTTAATGTAATGATCCAGAATTTCACTTTGAAACCGCAAAGAGTCAAAGAGCCAGAATTAGTGAGAGTCTAGGAGTGGATCATTTCTTTCCATTCTCCTTTCTGATCTCTTGGCTTAAATAATCTTCCTAAAACAAACCTTAAGTCCTTCTAAGCCACCGAATACTTTGGTCTTTTTCAAATACTTTCAATGATGTCCTATTAAAGTATTTTAAAGTAAAGATCAAACTCATTAGGTCATTAGAATCGTTTTATAAGACTATTTGGACTGGGGGACTGATTGTGAGAAGGAGCAGAAATCTAAACCTTGGGAAGCTCTGTTGTCATCCAAATCAATTCATTCTCGTAGACACTGTCAAGGTCTAAATAATAGAGGAGAGACAGAGCTTTGGAGGACAGAACTTATTTGAGACATGTATAATCTCTATCTACTGGATCCTAATTTTCCAGGATTTTAGATTCCTGAAACATGCAGCTGTGTCTGTGCACACTGAGATTAGAATTTGGTTTTTAGTCCTTGTGGGGAATGGGTGATTGAAATTGTGCTTTCTACTTCACAATCAACATTTTACAAACCTAATCCTAACAACAGTGTCATTCAGATTTGTCTGAAAGATGTGTGGATGACATTGTTGTAGGATCAGAGTTAAAATAACTGTTACACTAAAAGAGTATTAAACATTGCCTGCTGCCTCCCAGTGCTCCACCAGCCTGCAGATGTCCCAAGTGTTTCAATGGCTGCTTACTGCCATATGCTCCCCACAAGTGGGCTGCAAAGCCACTCGCAAGCCACCAACCCTGGCCTCAGCAGTAGGGCTGAGCTTCTGCTGGAACCTTTTCCACTAAGCCCCTTCACCTCTGCCAGGGGCCACTGCACGCCATGCAACCTGAAATCCACACAGGAGAGCTCATGTCTAGGTGGATTGCTCTGGGAGCAACAAGAAATGGGTGGAATGAGGTTTGTGTGAATAGATGCAAAGGCGGAAGTTCGGTGTAGATTTTGGATTGGAAAGCTGAACCAGGTTGGGGGAATGTGCAAAATACACAGCTCCCCTTCACTCCAGAAAACATCAACAAGGACATGACAAAGAGGTGCAGGCATTTACCACCCCTCCCCCCATGACAGAACACAAATATGAAACGTAAGTAAGAAATGTAAGAAATGTCTCCATCTGATATAGCTTGGCAAGAAATAATTTAAGACTTTCTAATGCCCCAATAAAAATTTCAAAAAGCATATTTTAGTTTTGTTAAGCTGAAAATATGTTATATTTTATAGAAGGTGATTCTTTGACATTGTTGGCAGAGATGGTGCCTCTTCCCATGTGTCTTGCTTATTCCCAATTTTAAGTTCCCATGAAAACAACTGCAAAAGTTACAAATAGAGAACAATATGATTAATTGGGAATGGAGATAGTGAATATCCATGGACCAGAAAACGCGAAAAATTGTAGTCCCTGTATTGATGGTGTTTGATTAAATGGTCTTGGTTAAGTGAGGGGAAGCTTTGGAGATTCTCCAGTGATTTCCTCTACCTGTAATTGCAAACATGCTAAGTGAATGGGAGCTGAAGAGCAAGCAGGAGAACTGTAACAATATAGTAATAATAATAAAATATAACCAGTTTCATCCCACCAGAAAGATCCATTTGAAAAGATGCAAGAACAAAAAGGAGACATAATTGTTAAGACATTTAAGGTTACATGGTATGTGTGTGTGTGTGCGTGTGTGTGCGTGTTTGTAACTCACTCATGAGTATTTCTTATATAATAACTTACTTAAGTTATTATAGAAAAGTAGCGTTTAAGGGAGTGAATAGGTACAACTGTTAGAAAAAGGGTGCCTTTGGTAGAAAAAGATTGGTCACCCCATGTGGACAAAGCAAGATGAAATTATAAAAATAAATACCCTGACTTTACTTCCCTTCCATCTTTTGTTTGGTCAGCCCCTCTCAACTCAAAGGCAAAGGATTAGGAAGACCTGTGGAGCTGTCCATACTTCATACCCAGAGTCAGTCTGATTAATTGTGATACCACTTACCACATCATGGATCACCAGTATCTCGTCTCCCATTGGGAGAGCCTTAGCCTGAGGAAGCCATCAAAGCAATATAAGAGCCCTTTGAGGTCTATTTCTTTGGATCCCACTCCTCATCCTAACTTCTACCAGCCAGAGTCTAGACAAGGAAGAATGGCAGTGATACAAGTTAGTTGAACTAGGCCAACTTGATCCTCTAGTCCAACACTTACACACACTTGCAGTCTGGATGTTAGGTGTGTCCACCAAATGTTCAAGTGATGGAAACTTGGCCCTCAGTATAAAAGTGCTGATGGACACGTTAAGAGATGGGGTCAAGTGAAAGGTCCTATGTCACTGGGGAAATGTTCCTAGGAAGGGAATGATGATTTACTGAGCTGAAAGTGAGAAGTTATTATAGAATAAGCCTGACCCCTGAACCTCCCTCTGGCCTCCTGTTTGGGGATATGATCTCTCCTGTCATATATGCACTCCTGCCGTCCACCATGAGGTGCTCACCGGAGCCAAGCTGGTGCTAATTTTGTGCCCTTGAGTCTCCAGAATTGTGAGCTGAATAGACCTCTTTCCTTCATAAATGTAGCCAGCCCTACATATTTCTTAATGGTAATAGAAATAGACAAATACAACCAGTCACTCGCCATTTTTTCCTTATTCTCTGCTCTGTGGCATAAAAATATTGTTGAAAATGTAAAAAAAAAAAAAAAATCCTGTGGGTAATGTTGCTATGAAAAAGAGAGACATTTATGTTTATTGACAGCACAGAAAACCAAGCTGTTGGAGAAACTGGACAGTGCAACATGAAACACCTTAGATGTATATACTCTGTTTACATGAGTTTGACTTCTTTACGTTGCACACATTCAGTGAGATCCTGTGGTATTTGTCCTGTGTGCCTGGCTATGTCACTCAGTATGGTGTCTTCAGGTTCATCTACTTTGTTTCAAACAAATGTATTGCCTTTTAAGAAGCTATATGTTTTAACTGAAAAATAAGAGTATATGTTTATGAGGCACGATGTAATGGTTTGAGGCATGCACACGTTGTGGAGAGATCAAGTCAGGCTAATTAACATCCAGCCTCAAATACTTGGAATTCCTTGGTGCTGAGAACATTTAAAATCCAGTCCTACTGCTATTTTAAAGCATACAATATATCATCATTATTAACTTTGCTCACAGCACTTTTCTGTGCTGAACATCAGATCACCAGAATCTATTCTTTCTAACTGATACTTTGTGTCTTTTGATAATTGTTCACCTTTTCCTGTCTGGCTCCCTCCAGCCCCTAGATGGCAATAATCAGCCTGATTTAATCATTCCTCACTGGAAACATCTATCAGAGCATCACTGTGTACCCCATAAATATGTGCAACTGCTATTTGCCTGATAAAAATAAATTTAAAAAACTAAAGATAAAACAAGAATACCTTTCATATGCCTTGCCTTTTTCCAATTAATTTCCTAAGTTACTGTTAAGTCTCTGCAAACATATTGGCATTTTGATGGGTGTTTCATAAAATCATGTTTTAATTGGGGAGAATAGCTTTTTTTGGGGGGGGGGGAGGGTACCAGGGATTGAACTCAGGCACGTGTCCACTGAGCCACATCTCCAACCCTATTTTGTATTTTATTTAGAGTCAGGGTCTCAGTGAGTTGCTTAGCACTTTGCTTTTGCTGAGACTGGCTTTGAACTCGTGAACCTCCTTCCTTAGCCTCCCAAGCTGCTGGGATTATAGGTGTGGGCCACCGCTCCCGGCAATTTTGGAGCTCTTCAAAATATTGATTCTTTTATTCCATGACATTAGGCAATAACAGGAACAAATCAGCCTTAGTAAGTAAAAACTCATGACTCTGGGCTCATGAATAGACTTCTTTCCTGCCAGAGTCATTTTGATCTTGTGCTCAATGATCAAGGCTGGTTAATGTCAAAAGGCCCAGTTGGTCTGTGCACTTGGATGTTGAGTTTCTCTTCTGTGTTGAGTTACTTTATTGGACACATTTTTTTTCACACTCATACCGGCTCCTGTGTCAGTGTTCTGAGTTCACCCCAGCCCACCCTGTCTGCAGTCTTCCAACTTTTCTCATTCCAGGTCCCTGGGCAGCCATTCAGGTCTTTTACCACTACCCTCATGTCCACGTGTCAGTTCTGATCTGGGGCTCTTCTTCCACACAAAATGAACGACCTGTTTTTTTCCTTCCAAGCTCCACCTATGAAGCAGGATTTCTGACCTTAAAATTGACTATCAGAATTGATACTAGATTTGTGTTTCCCTTCTTCCCCAACAACTTCTTGTTTGTTTCTCTTGAACCTATGCTTGTCAAAGAGGACATCTACCAGGATAATAGAAATACAACTTAAAAACACATTGGTAGCCAGGTGCAGTGGTGTAAGCCTGTAATCCCAGCAGCTTGGGAGGCTGAGGCAGGAGGATCATGAGTTTGAAGTCAGCCTCAATAACTTAGTGAGGCCCTAAGCAACTCAGTGAGAACCTCTCTAAATAAAATTCAAAAAGGGCTGGGGATGTGGCTCAAAGGTTAAGCATCCCTGGGTTCAATCCCAGTACCAAAAAAAAAAAAAAAAAAATTGGTAGCTTTTAATCTTTAATTTCCTGGAAACTCCCCCCAAAATCAGCACCCATAAAGCCAACAAAGACATTTGGCACAATAGCCTCTTTACAGAAAGTCATTTGATAGCTTCCATTTTAATCTTCCTATTATTTGTCCACTTTTATTTTCTAGTTTTTGAGTCAAAATTTTTATGAGCATAATGATAGGAACAGTTTTGGTTTTCTAAAAAATCAATAAAATTATCATCAATGACTTATATCCTCTAAAAAATTATCGTCAACATGCTTTTCAATAAAACTATTATTAATTTCTAGGAATTAGACTATTCTAGGAAATTTCATCTATTTTTATCTTATTATCTCACCATCATGGATATATTCTCTTAAAATTTAAAACCTTATTCATTCTTAGAACCTTTTCTAAATTTGGATGTTGTCTATATTTTTTTTGCACAATATTTCATAAGCCTGTCTACTTCCTTGAAGACCTGTCACATTTAGTTATAAATTCTGTTCTCTTTCCCCCAAAATATTTCTGCATACTATTTTTTCGTCAAGGTTTGCATTGACATTCTTCTTTCAAGTACTTCAATTGAGACCTTTGTGATATTGTTTTCTTTTCAAATATGATTATTTTCTGATTTTAGTATTGGCTGCATCTCTAAGTATTGCTACATTTTATTCATTTTTAGTATTTCAAGAGACAATTTGTACATTATACTGTCTTACACATGAACTTTTGGGGGATACATCATATCCAAACCACAGCAATAGTGTGCCTGGTTTTTGTCTCTGTCTAAAAAATGAATATAACACATTCGCCACTTAACCTTAAATGTTTTAAATATTAAATTTAATTTTTGTTCTTGCTTCTTTTTCCATGACTCTTTCTGGTAGGCTGGTGTTCATTAGTGGTTTTGTTTTCTTCTGACTATGTTGTTATAGCTCTCCCAACTGCCCTTCAGCTTGCATTCACTTGGTGTGTTGGCAATTCTGAGTAGAGATCTGAGCTTTCCCCTCATTTCTCATACAAGATCATTTAATCCAAGACCAACAGTGACTATACATTTCTCACATTTCCTGGTATGTGGGCTCTCGCTATCACTTGCCTCTCTTGATAATAAACATTGTTCTCTATTTGTAACTTTTGCTAGTCATCTTTTAAATGTCTCATTTATTTATTTATTTTAAAAATTTGAGACAGGGTTTTGCTAAGTTTCCCAGGCTGGCCTGGAACTTGCCATCCATCTGCCTCAGCTTTCTGAGTTGCTGAGATTAAGGTGTGTTGCAAGCCATTTTAATAGGAATCAGCAAAACACTCGGGTAAAACCTATCATCTTGTCCAGAAATTTCCAATACTTACAATTTTAAAAAGTACGACACATTTTCAGTTTAACAAAATTACAATATGCTTTTAATGTATAGTTTCTTAACTCAAATTTTTGCCAATGATGTCATTCACAAACCTTTCAAATAAATTTGAATGACACTGTTGGTATGATTAGAATTCATGAAGTACTGCTGTACAGCAGAAAGCACGATTTTAATCATCTATCTCCCCCAGCTCTGGGGGACTAAAATCCAGATCCTCATCTTGGTGTGTACAGACGCAGCTGCTTATTCCAGGATCTAAAAGCTGGACGCACTGGGATCCCGTTAAGTGGAGATTAGGCTTGTCTCAATTGAGTCCTGCTCTCTCCTCTGTTATTTGGATCACGACACTGTAAGGGGACAGATAGATGAGGGTGGTGGCAACACATGGTTAGGAGAATAATTATATAAAATGGGCCCACAGTGCTGACCCCTCACATGCTTTCTTTGCCAAGAAGCAATCTGCCTGCAGCCCTGCCCGGCCTGAGTGAACAGGATTTGTCACATTCCTCAGCAAACTGAAGGTCAGGCAGGCAGTGTGGGTAATGAACGTCAGGGCTGAGAAAGGATGAGAGCTGATCATTACTGGTTATCACACCGAGAGGACAATGGGCTGGTAAACTCTCTGGTCCTGCTCCTGGGTCCTCTGGTTGCTAACAATTAACCTTGTGGCCTGTCCCTGTTCTTCAGCACGTAGAAGGAGAAGAATGAGAAGGCAGTAATTAAAAGGGGTTCTGAGGCCTAGAAAAGAGCCAGACACAGCCTCTCCCGTGGACTCTAAGCTCCGGGTCCCCTTCTCCTCGGAGAAGTCTTTCTCCTAAATAAAATCTATTTCCTAAATAAAACTTGCTGTCTTCAACATTAGGGAAGAAGGACCTGGTTTCTGATCCCCATTCCTGATTTCCAAGGCCAGTGTCAACAATGTGTGTGAAAAAGAGAGAATTAAATTGGAGGATACCAGAGTTTCCTAAGGTTCAGCTTTCTGCTCATTCTCAAAACTAATTTCCTGGTCCAAATAGTCTTTTAACACTAATTTCTTAATGGCACATTATAATTATACATAATAAAGGGGTCCATTGTGCCAGGTACATAACATATTTAGATTAATTTAGTTCCCCTCTCCCCCCACCCCTTCCTCTACTTTACAGGTCTTTAGCTTCCACATATGAGAGAAAACATGGACCCTTGACTTTCTGAGTCTTATTTCACTTAATAAAATGTTCTCAAGTTTCATTCATTTTCCAGCAAATGACATAATTCCATTCTTCTTTATGACTGAATAGGACTCCATTGTGCATATATACCACATTTTCTTTATCCGTTCATCAGTTGATGGACCCTAGGCTGGTCCCATAGCTTTGCTATTGTGAATTGTGCTGCTATCAACATGGTACACACAGCATTGTCACAGTAGGCTGCTGGTCCAAATAGTCTTAATTCTAATAAATAATGAGTTTGATCTTTATTTCAAGCTATTTGAATAGAACATTATTAAAAGTATTTGAATAAAACAAAAGCATTCAATATCTTAGAGAATCATCCTAACATCCCACCCCCTGTGAGGCTGTCCTCATTTTGGTAGACCCAGTGCGTGCCTCCCTGTCTTTGGAACCAGCCTGCTGCCCTTCCAACCAGAGCTTGTGGTCCTGTCCCTGAGTTTAATTTCCAGTACCAACACACACACACACACACACACACACACACACACACACAGACAACATACTGTTCTTAAGGAAACTCAACAAGATACAAATAAATACAGATAGGTGGTTCAATGAAATCAGGGAAATAATTCATGATCTAGAGGAGAAATTCAACAATGAAGGAAGCAATCAGGCCCTAGGATTTTCTTTGGTGGGATTTTTTTTTTTACATTATTAATTTAATTTCTTCACCCAGTGTTCATTAACATTTGATTTTAAAAAAGGATGAAAGTCTGTCATTTGCGACCACATGGATGAGCATGGAGGACATTGTGTTAAGGACAATAATGCAGACACAGAAAGACAAATACCTTATGACCTGTCTCATATGCGGAATCAAAAAAAAAAAAAAGAGAGATCCTATAGAGGCTGAGTGCAGAACAGTGACTATGAGACTGGGTGGGCACAAGGGTTGGGGATGGGACAAGGTGAGTGTGCAATGTTGTGGAGAGGAGGAATAAATTGTGGTATTCTATTGCACACGAGGGTGTCTACATTATATATTTCAAAATAGAAGATTTTTGAATGTTCATATCACAACAAATGCTAAATGTTTAGTGTGATGGGTAAGATGGTTACCTTGATTTGAACATTGCACTATGTATACATATCAAAACATCATGTTTATTTTTAAAAATACTTAAAAATTTAAGATATTAAAGAATTAAATCTGTGCAATATTATGGAAATATCCTCCACTTGCTCCTAAAACATGTGTGTCTCCTATTGAAGCCCTTGTGGTCCCTTAGGAATAGATTTCTCACCCACATTTTTACACATCTGTTAAGAGCAATGCTTCTAAGCACAAGCTCCTGTCCGGAGGACTGCCTGGTGCCCTTTATTCTATGGCTCTCTTTCCTTGGCATGGGATGAGCCCTTGCATTCTCTCAGAGCTTCTGCCATCCCCTCTTCTCAACTCTTGCCAACTGTAAACTCACGACAATTTGGCAAAGCCTTTGAGCATCTCTTCATTTACAATCCTTAATTAAACAGAAGAGCCTACGTGACCTTAATCAGAATTGGATTCCCTAGGCAACATTAAGAATTCAATAAATCTCCAGAGATGATACATAAATATATTATCTGGCTTATATCAGTATGCCCACATCTGGACAAACTAGCATAACAATAATCATTATCATAATCTTGATCCACTTTTTAACCCAGAGAACTAGAACCACGTTCTCCGTAAGACAAAGATATGCATACAGAAAGAACCCCATCT